>NC_082698.1:3071454-3371454 GCF_949987515.2 Delphinus delphis
ACTAAGCTCGGACACCCTTGGGGTGGGGGTGGGGGTGGGAGTGGGGCAAACTTGCAAGTGTAATCGCACCAAGATTTCAGAACGCATCCGGCTGGGACAAAAGATCTTGTATCTCAGGGGTCCCCGACCCCCGTGCTGCGGACCGGTATGGGCCCGCGGCCTGTTAGGAACCGGGCCGCACGGCGGGAGGTGAGTGGCGGGCGGGCGAAGCTTCACCTGCCGCTGCCCAGCGTCGCTCCCCACAGCTCGCGTCACCGCCCGAGCCATCCCCGGCCCTCCCATCTGTGGAAAAACTGTCTTCCATGAAACCCGTACCTGGTGCCAAAAAGGTCGGGGACCACTGCTTTATGTAGATTTCATTTCTTAAAAACATAAGTTTAAGCCTATGTACCACACAGACTGCTCAAAACGAAGAGGCCAACATAAAGGTGTGAGTTCCTCACAAGTCCAGGTCGAAACGACTTGCTCTTCCTTCACGGCCCACCCAAGTCCTCCTCAGTCCTGTGGCCACGAGAAACGCCGTGGCTCCCTCTCCGAGTCCCCAGGGCGCTCTGTCCTCGCTGCTGCCAGGCCCCCGTCTGCCAGGCTCTTCACACGATTTTGCCAACAAGTGCCAAACCGTGTCTGACTTACAAATTCCACACCCGTTATGTCCGATCAGCACTGTTCACAAGTGTCGGGCGGGGGCGAAGGCCAAGGAAGGAGGGAAAGGGCTTGGCTGCCACAGCCCAGGTAAACCCAGAGGGGCACGTGAGGCCGGGCTCCGTCCCTGCCCGTGGCCACCCTGGAGGAGGTGCTCCCCAACGAGGAGAGAAGATGGACACACCTCAGGGTACAGCTCCTGAGGCCACGTGCAGCTGCTATTCCCCCATCGGAGGAAATTTCCCCACTAGAGGGCGTCCCATAACGCCATCACCAGGCTGTTAAGAGCGCCATCACTGGCCCAGAGCATCGGCCTGACGAGGAGGGCTCGCCAGGGGAAGGGGCAGAGAGGGCGACTTGGGCCATGGAGTGGGCTTGGGAAGGGAGAGCGCAGAGGACGACGGCCGGCACCTCTCTGCTTCTGCGAAGACCATCTCGCCTGAAAAACAAAGGGCTGTAGTGCAGATGGGCAGACACCACCTCACCAGGCCTGATCACAGAGCCCTGTCTGCTCCCAGCCAGCGGCCTCAGAGGGGCCGGGCCCTTCACCACCACTGTCCAGATGCCCAGGGTGCTGGCGGAAGCCAACCCTCCAGAGGAGGCCACACGCGCGTTCCAAGGCCTGGCTCAGCAGCTGCATGGTGTTGCTCTTCAAGGCCAACGCACAGACAAGGGCTTTTCTAAGTAAATACTCCGGCCTGAGCGTAGGGCGTCCATTCACTCCAAGTTCGTTGTCTGGGAGCGTGTCCCGCTGCCCGGCCTTCTGCCTGGCCTGGGAACAAGGGGACGAAACAGACACGGGCTCTGCCTTCACGGGACGTGAAACTACACAAAGTAATCAGAACGACGACACACTGCAGTCAGCCGCTGAAAAGAACGCAGCCCAGGGAGCAGGAGGGAGGGTGGGCCCTGCTCACTAACCCCGTTCCAAGCGCACCGCTTGGGGGCACTTAACAGAGCTGCGGATTTAATTTGTTTCTAATTTAATCCTTACAACAGCTCTATTCAGAAGGTTTTACTTCCTTTGGATAGATCAGGAGACGACGGCCCAGGGGTTAAGAAGGGACACCCTGTCTAATGTGAAGCAGGAGGTGCCACGCTCAGCGTTTCCGGGGGGCTCCACTGGCCTTGGGGGCAGAGCCCAAGCACGCGACTCCTTACACAGCAGGGCCTCATTTCTCACGGCGTCCCCACCCCGGCCCCCTCTCCTTCCAGTCTCTTGCTGTGTCCACTTGAACTTCATACCCCCAGACTGACCTTCCCGGATCCCGGCCTGGGCTACCTCCCTGCCCACGAGCCCCACGGCACTGTGGGCTACGGTCCTCGCCACACACCGAAATTCGCTTTATCGTCATTACTTTGTCTGGCTTCTCTGAAGGCTTACACCCTGTCTGTTCTCATCCATTCATTTGCTCATTCAGTGAATACTTACCAAATGTCCACCCTGAGCTCGACAGTGTTAGAGGTGCTAGAGTCACAGAGGAATGAGAACGACATGGTCCCCCGAAAGCATTTGTTCTGGGAGAGGGGACCAATGGAACACACCATAAACCCACAGAAATGAATGAAGAACACAGCATGGTGATGGTCTGGAGTGTGACAAGCCTCTTCAGAGGGTGGGCAGGGAAGGCCTTTCTGAACAAGGAGTACCTGAGCCCAGGCAAGGGCTCCTGCAGGTAGAGTGAGGCCTGGGATGCTGCAGGCCGCCCACAGATGTTCTGTTATGAAGGGATTAATGAGACAAACCAAGAGCTCCACAAATGCCTACTGAAAGATGAGTGGTTTGGGAAAAAGATGGAGAAAAACCCTCAGTCCAGGTCATTGATCCATAAATGAAAGGTCAAAGTTTTGGTTTAAGAACTGTTAAATTTCTAAAAAGTTGACATAACCAGTATTCAGTGCCTTGATTTGCAGCACGCCACAGGATCTGGGCTGGTTGTTAAGGCCAAACAGAGGATGCTGTGAACACAGGCTCAGAAAGGCACCACCAAGAGGTGAAGTCAAGAGTCCTTCTGGGCTTCCCTGGTGGCGCAGTGGTTGAGAGTCCGCCTGCTGATGCAAGGGACATGGGTTCGTGCCCCGGTCCGGGAAGATCCCACATGCCACGGAGTGGCTGGACCCGTGAGCCATGGCCGCTGAGCCTGCGTGTCCGGAGCCTGTGCTCTGCAACGGGAGAGGCCACAACAGTGAGAGGCCCGTGTACCGCGCAAAAAAAAAAAAAAAGGGGGTCCTTTAAAAAGCTGAAGAAATCATTACGATCCCGTGTGAATGTGAAAGAAATCAGTGTGCTGGTGCCCTTTTCTGCGGAACTGAACAGTCACGAGCTTGCAGGTGGTTTCCACTGTGTAGAGTGTGGCGGCCGGGCCCTGCCCCTGCTTGGAGAGAGGCCCGAGGAGGACGGCGGCTCAGCTCCCACACCGGCCCCACCCCCTTCTCAGCGAGTCTGTGCGCCAGGGCCCCACTTAAACGGGCTCTCTGCCTTTGAACCCTTCCCCCAGATCTGTCAGCCCCAGGAGAGACGCTGGCACATCAAGATCGTGAAACTCAAAACCTCTGCAACTCAAAGTTCCGCTTCTTTTCATGTTTTAAACATCTGACTTCTCCAAACTGCTCACTCTGGTTTTCCTCCTTGAATGAAGCTTCCTATTCTCTAAGAGATCCCTGACCAGCCAGGGCCGGCCCTTCCACGGCACACGTCTGCCCTGGAGTGGGGGATGCCTAACCCTGGGTGGTCCCAAGACAGCCCCAGCCCCAGGAGCAGGGGCAGGGGGAAAGGGGCAGGACAAAACACGACAGGGTCACCTGGTTTTCTAACAGGTTTCCACTTGGCTACAAACCCCCTTTTCTGTCTGTAAGTCATCAGTAAAAATGGAGCTGGAGACGTCCCTCAGCCTTTTGCTAGCTCGACTTCCTCTACAGGCCATCGTCACACGTTAACCTGCTTCCGGATGCTCTCTTGCCAACCGTGGGAGCTACTGACTGACCTAGGGCTCCCAGTCAGGGCTAGTGCTTGCCTACAGATGTTCAGAAAACGTGGAGGCACTGCTGGCTGCCACAGTGACTAGGGGATGCTACTGGCATTTAGTAAGGCGATGGTCAGCTCACGGACTGGGATGTGTCAAATGCCATTGGGTGTATCCAGCTGGAAAGCCCTAAAGCCAGCTCTGTTAACTCCCATGGGCTCCCACTTCGGCAGTTATAAGTTACCTGCAACCCCATCGACCAGAGATAACCACTGCTGACTAAACGTATTCCTTTCAGTCTTTTATTTTTAATCATTTAAATGTTCTTCAGTTCAGGTGGGATGTCGACAATGAGGATCTTCCTTTGTTAGAAAGATTCTTGAAAACGTTTTTTTTAAAATGCAGAATATTCCCATGTGTAGATCTATCTTGACTTCCTTAAAAACGTCCCCTCTGTGTATGTGGGCATTCGGATCGTCTATTTTTATTTTTGTAATCATGGTCTATCACAGAGGTAAAGCATGTGTGCATCCCTTCCGCCCAGCTCGTGGCCCTGTGAGGAAACCATCACAGAGCTACTTAAGCGCTGCATCTTAATAAACAGCTCTGTGTTCTGGGAAACACCCGTCTGAGTGCAAAGGCCGTCTGATCCCACTGCTAGCACGCTCTGCTCCTGCCCAGCAAGGGTTCTCCTCATCTATTAATGGACTATTCTTCAAAAGTGGCCCTACAAGAATTAAGAGCAGAGTGCCTAGGAGGAAATAAGCCTTCATTTGTCTTGCAAATTAAACCCTATTAACCCCACAGGCTGCTCCTTGAACATGCTTCTAATATTAGTTACACTGCATACATTATGTAGATTTCATGTTTTCTACATTATATTAGATGCGAAATGTTTTAAAATTCTAGAATGTTTCTAAAACTAACCAAAAGAATTCTAATGTTCCACTATGCAGCGAGTTTTGGAGGAAGAACACGTTAGTTTAATTCTGAGACCGTATGATGCTCAATCACACAGATTATAATTGTCAACTAAATACCAAAAAAATCAAAAACAGGAAATAGTCCAGTGAGTCGCTCTGTTGCTTAATTTTTTTTCCCAAAAGATTTATCGGGCACAAAGGTGAAACCACCTTAGTTTGAAAAATTTAAAGTTTGTTTCTTGCGAGATATGACCTAAGAGAAAGCCTGAAATCCAGACTTCACCACTTTCTCTTGAAGAAATTATATGATCAGCTACCTTCTCACGCAGTTATCTATTTTCCAGTGACGGACTGACGGAATAGCTGTGGAAAACTTATAAAACTGTTACTTTTCCGTACAATTGGGAGAATAGTTAATCAATCTCTACCAAAAGCCCTGCTGACACTTTGACTGGGATTGAGTTAAACCCACCGACCAATACAGGGAGAAGTGAATTCCCAACAACACTTGAGTTTTCCAATCCAAGAACGCAGAATGTCTCTCTGGTTACTAAGAAGTCATTTTATTTCTTTCATTTAGGGTTTCGTAATTTTCAACATACATATCTTGCAAATATCAACAGAAATCTCTTTCAAAGTCTTTTTTGCTTTATTGTAAATGAAACTATATTTTTAAAATTTCTAATATTCATTGTTAGTATACGGAAATACAGTTGGTTTTGTATGTCGCGTAGTTTTCTTGAAGATTTTTCTTGGTTTTTATATGTAGACAACCATGCCTTCTACAGAGACAGTTTCATTTCTTCCTTTTCCATAATGTGTGTGTGGTTTTTCTTTTTTCCTTGAGGTACTGGACCGGCCAGAACACCCAGTTGAACAGGTGCAGTAGGAGTGTCCTCCCCTTGCCTGGGTTCTGATTTTTGGAATCAGTCCATCACCGTTAGGTACGCTGCATGTATTTCAGAGGTGCCATTTACAAAAAAAATCAGGTTAAGAAATTTCTCTACATACATCTATTGAGATGATCACAGCTTATCTTCATTTTCTTTTCTGCTGACATGATGAGTCGATTGATTTTAAATATTGAACAGGTTTACATTCCTGGGGATAAACAACTTGGTCACGTTGTATCATCCTTTTTATATACTATAGTTTCAATTTGCTAATACTCTTGAGGGTTTTTGCATCAGTGTCTATGAGGGATCTTCTTTTAATGACTTTATCTGGCTGTGGTATCAGGTAATGTTGGCACCATAAAATGAGTTGGAAAGCGCTCTTTCCTTGTGTATTTCCTGGAAGAGTTTCTGGAGAACTGATATTATTTCTCCTATAAATTGTTGGTAGAATTTATCAGTGAAGCCATCTGGGCTTGAATTTTCCTTTATGGGAAAACGTCTACTCTGTCAATTAGTGTAATAGATGTAAGACTATTTAGGCTCTCTACTTCTTCTTGAGTGAGCTTTGGTACTTGAGCCTTTCAAAAAAGTCATCCATTCATCTCAGTAGTCAAATGTCCAGGCTCAGCTGTTCATGCCACATACTCCTTACCATTACAAGTTGGTAGGATTGGTAACAATGTCCCCTCTTTCATTCTTAACACTGTTAATTTATGTCTTTTATTTCTCACTCCGACTAGGGATTTATTGGTTTTACTGATATTTTTAGAAGAATTAGCTTTAGATTCAAGGATAGTTTCTATTGTTTTTCTGTTTTCAATTTCATCCATCTCTGTTCTCACCTTTATCACTCCTTCCCTCTGTTTGCCTTGGCTTCAATTTGCTCTTCTTCTTAAAGAAGCTTAGATCATTGTTTTGAGATCTTTTCCCCCTAATATAAATACTTAATGCTATAAATTTCCCTCAAAGCACAACATTAGCTACCTCCTAGAACTTCTGGTAGGCTTTCCCTATGTTGACTTCTCTGAACAGTGAATTAATTTAAAATATTTTGGCTTTTCATCTATCTTTGATACCAATAACAAGATTTTGCACAACTTAAATACTTTAAAATTTATTCAGAACTGTTTTATGGCTCAGAATATGACCTACCTTAGAAATGATCCATGTGTACTTGAATTGAGCATGTATTTGGCTTTTGTTAAGTGGAGTAGTCTATAAATGTCAATTACAACAAGGTGGTGGATAATGCTGTGCAAGCTATCCACATCCTTACTGGTGTTAGGTTAATCTGTCTTATCCCTTACCGAGAAAGGAGTGGTAAAGTGTCCTCCTATAACTGTAAACTTGTCTATTTCTCCCTTCTCTTTTTGCTTCATAAATTCTGTAGCTGGGCACACAGCCATTTAAGAGTGTTCATCTTCTTGGTGAATTAACCATTTTATCATTAGATAATGTATCTCTCTACCCCTGGTAATATTCTTTGTTTTAATAGTCATCTAATATTACCACAGTCACTTCAGGTTTCTTTTTATCAGTGTTTTCGTGGTATATGTCTTTTACCTTTCCTATACCTTTAGCTCTGTCTTCCTATTTAAAGTGGGTTTCTTTCAGACAGCACACATTTGGGTCTTGATATTTTTTCCCCTCACAATTTCTGTTTCATAACTGGTATACTTAGAGCATTAAATTTAATGTAATTATTGACATGATGGGATCAAAATGTGCCATCTTGTTAGCTTTTCTGTGCTTGTTCCTTCTGTATTTTATTCCTTTTTTTTTTTCTCTTTTATGCCTGATTTTGGACAGACGGCCACAGTATGGTCACAGACAATTTCTATCCCATAGAAAGCTTGATTTGGGGCCTGTACATAATCATACTTCTTGAGATGTAAGAGATCTGATGAGTTTGTAGCAGAAACCTCACTTGCAGTCAGGAGGTACATCTGTTAAATCACACACTTGGAGGCACGTCTCTCAATGCCTGGCTCTGGTTGCTCTATCCAGCCCCTGTTAACACCGTGATTGTAGATAAGCAAAAGAGTTAAAAACACTAATATCTCTGGGAGAGCCACCAAGTCAAGGATGGTGAATATGACTCACTTCACCTCTTTAACAAGGCAACAGTGTCATCAAAGAACCTGAGAGGTAGGTATTACTCCAACAGGGGAATTAGGATAAAAAACCAGAGGCTCAGAAAGGTTATAAAACATATCCAGTTAAGTGTTGTATAATGTTTGTTCTAGAACATCACAAGGTCTCCTCTTAAAGTTATGAATCCTTAGTCAAATATTTCTTAAAAGAAAATTTATAACTACTAGTTGATTTTATTGAGTAACATTATCATCCTAGGAAGCACTCCAGTCAGTAACACTGTCAATGGTCCCATTTATGAAAAGAAATATTCTTAAGCCCTTCTTCCTTTCATCAATAAAGCCTGTATAGGTTGACTGAGCACCTACCCAGGCCATGTCTTAATGTACTTCACAGGACAGCTAAAGGAACAGACAGACAAGCCATGATTACTGGCTGTTCAAAGACTACTACAGAAAAAATTCCTATTCATACACTGATCCATTTGAAGGGTAAGGGAGAATTATTTGTTTCATGAGCTTCTTTGGCCTTTACATTCATCCAATAATGTCCAAACACAAACAAATATCTAGGTTAAATGAATAAAGAGTGATCCCTGGTATCAAGGATGCAAACGTGCCTTTGCGTTAGCTCCTACATTGTGATTGCTTTAAGCTACAGGTCTGGAGAGACACTGAGTTCATGTAAACTGCTTTCTTTTCAACTATGGCAATCAACAAATGCATATTTGTCTTTGTAGACAACTCTTAACCTGCTGGAATATATGAAGAATACCTTTTAATTTACAGCATTTTCCCCCCCATTATCCTTAAAATGATGACTGGCCTAGTACATGACTAACCAATTTAAGCCCCCAAACATATATTATAAAGCTACCTATCTTGAGTGAGTCAATGTGCTAGAGGAAGCTGGAGGAAGTAGAAGACAGCAGGAAGGTATGATGAGGTAACAGAACAGAATGTTTACCTTGGTTGGAACTCAATTTATTGACTTCACTTAAATGAAAAATACAGAACCACATATCCATGAACTATAGAATACATACTACCTCCAAGTACACAGGGAGCATTTACCAAAACAGAATTACACGCTAGAACATAAATCTAAACAATTCTTAAATGAAAGAAATCACACAGAATAGGTTGTCTGATCACGTGAATTAGACTAGAAATAATACAAAGATAATCAGAAAAAATCCATATGTTTAGAGACTACATATGGATCAAAAAGAAAATGAGGAAATCTTTAAAATATTTTAAGCAAATAATAGTACAATATATCAAAACTTGCAGGATGCAGCTAAAGCAGTATTTAGCAGGAAATTTCGAGCTTTAAGTATGTGACAAGGAGGAGAGCTGAACAAAGATGTAATCTCTTCTAAGTAGCTAGGAAAAATAACAAATTAAGCCTAAGTGAGGTAAAAGGTGGAGATAATTTTTGAAAGTAAAATCAACAAAGTAGAAGCAGAGGAAAATAAAAATAGAGAAAATTCAAAGGAAAAGTTGTCTTTGTTTTAAAGCATTAATAAAATGGATAAGTCTCTTCCTGGATCCATCCCCATCCCCGTCTGGGGTGGGGGCAGGGGAGGGAGGGAGGAAGGGGGCAGAAAGAAAGGAGGAAGAGGGAACACTACCCTTTTTCAAGAATGAAGAAGGCTCTATCACTACAGATGTTAAGGACACTGAAAAGAAAATAAGAATATTATGAACACCTTTCGCCAATAAACTGAATACCTTAGATGAAATGGGGCAATTCAGTGAATAATACAAAATACAAGAACTGATTCAAGAAGAAACAGGAAACATAAATAGCTATATTAATTGAAGAATTTGAATCTGCAATTAAAAACCTTCCCCAAAAGAAATTTCAAGCCCAGAGGGATCAAAGGCAAATTCTTTCAAATATTAAAACAATACAAATGGAAACTGGATGAAGAGTCTCTCAAAGAACACAGAAAGATGGAACACTTCCCATCTCGATCCTGCTGTACTTCTGGAAAATGCATTGAAAAAAGAAAAATTACAAGTCAATAACTCTCATAACAAAGACACAAAATCCCCAATAAACTATTAACAAATCAACGTCCACAACATACAAAGATAATAAATCACAACTAAGTTGCTTTTATTACAAAAGTGAAAAAATAATTTAGCACTTAAAAACCGTAATTCACTACAGTAACCAAGGAAAAAGAAAACGTCAATGCAGAAGAAAGATCTGATAAAATTCATCAATATATATTCACAATAAAAGCTCTCAGCAAACTAGAGATGTGGGACTTCCCTGGTGGCGCAGTGGTTAAGAATCCTCCTGCCAATGCAGGGGACACAGGTTTGAGCCCTGGTCCGAGAAGATCCCACATGCCATGGAGCAACTAAGCCTGTGAGCCACAACTACTGAGCCTGTGCTCTAGAGCCCGTGAGCCACAACTACTGAGTCCATGTGCCACAACTACTGAAGCCTGCATGCTTACAGCCTGTGCTACGCAACAAGAGAAGCCACCACAATGAAAAGCCCGCGCAACACAACAAAGAGTAGCCCCCACTCGCCGCAACCAGAGAAAGCCCGTGCGCAGCAATGAAGACCCAATGCCGCCAAAAATAAATAAATAAATTTATTAAAAAAAACTTTTTAAAACAAACAAAAAAACAAACTAGAGATGAAAAGAAACTTCCTTATTCTGATAAAGGATACCTATTTTAAAAATCTCAAGAGTTAAATATTAAACCTGAATGGTGAAATATTGAATGCTTTTCCCCTGAAGTCATGAACAAGACAAAGATGTCTACACTTACCAATCTTACTCAACACTGCGCACAGATGAAATGACTGTGTACATAGAAAATCCAAAAGGAAGTACAAAAGTAGAATAAATCAATTTAGGAAGATCACGTGATAAAAAGTTAATACATAAAACCCCATTATAAAGTAGACCAGCCAACAACTGGTCTACCCCATTATAAAGTAGACCAGCCAACAACTGGTCTACCCCATTATAAAGTAGACCAGCCAACAACTGGTCTACCCCATTATAAAGTAGACCAGCCAACATCTGGAAACTGGTAGAGGAAATAATGCCATTTATGACAGCGACAATATAAAATATATTAGAATGAACTAAAAACAACGCACAAGACTTTTACACTAAAAAACCCAAAACTCTGTTGGCAGCAATTAAAGAAACAAATAAATGAGGCACATATCACATTACTTAACTGTAAGATATTACTGATGCTGGATTATCCTCTAATGATCTGTGGAATCCATGTAATCCAATCAAATTTCCAAGAGGCTTTTGGGGAGGGTTTTGTTTTAATTACTGACAAGTCGATTATAAAATCTGTATGGAAGTTCACAGGACCTAGGATAGTCATAATAATAAAAAAGAACTTCAAGAAACACAATATCTCATTTCAAACTTGTAGGGTGATGCTTCAACAATCATGATAGTATACTACCCGTGTAGGAATACAAGGATCAATGAAACAGAAGAGAGAATCCAGAAATAAACATACACATACAGCATCAATTGATTTTTGACAAAAGCACCTATAGGCAATTTAATGGGAAAAAGGAAGTTGGTGGAACCACTGGATAAACATATAGGGAAAAAAAGGAAATTTGACTCCCTATATCACATCATATTCAAACGTAAATTTTACATGGGTTACAGGCCGAGGCATGAAAGACAGTACCAAAAAATTGAAAAAAACCACAGGATCTTAGAATACGCAAGGGTTTTTTAGACAGGTAAAAAAGATTATATAAGAATGATCAATAGGCTTATGAAAAGATGCTCAATATCATTACTCATGAGAAAAATTAAAACCACAGGATACTCTTGCACAGCAATAAAATAGCTAAAACTAAAAAATACTGACAACACCAGATACCGGCACAAAAAAGAATTCTCCTATCTTTATGTTACAATTTTTTGGGAAAATGATTGGCAGTACCTACTAAAGCTGAACACATATCCAATGGTAATTTCACTCCTGGAGAATATCAGTAAGGATATAGTTTAACACAACACTACCACTCAACTGGTGATAATTGACATTTAGAGACTACTTTATCCAACAACAGCAGAATACACATTCTTCACAAACTCCCATGGAACACTCACCAAGACAGATCACATTCTGAGCCATAAAACACACCTTAACAAATTTAAAATAGAAATCATACAATGTCAGTTCTCAGACTATAATGGAATTAAACTAGAAATCAATAACAGAAGGAAAACTGAAAACCCCCCAAATATTTGAAGAGTAAACACATTTCTAACTAATGCATGGGTCAAAGAAGAGATTTCAAGATAAATTTTAATTTTTTTGTGTGTGTGTGTTACGTGGGCCTCTCACCGTTGTGGCCTCTACCGGTGCGGAGCACAGGCTCCGGACGCGCAGGCTCAGTGGCCATGGCTCACGGGCCCAGCCGCTCGGCGGCATGTGGGATCTTCCTGGACCAGGGCACCAACCTGTGTCCCCTGCATGGACTCTCAACCACTGCGTCACCAGGGAAGCCCAATTTTAAAACATTTTGAACTATATGAAAATGAAACACAACTTACCAAAATTTGTTGGATGCAGTGAAAGCAGTGCTTAGGGGGAAATTTATACCAATGAACGCATACATTAGAAAAGAAGAGAGATCTAAAACCAATAATGTAAGTTTACACCTTAGGAAACTAGAAAAATAACAGCAAATTAAAACCAAAGTAAACAGAAGAATAATAGCACAAATCGAGAGAAATGAACAACATCAAAAGCTGGTTCTTGGCAAAGATCAATAAAACTGATAAGCCTCCAGCCAAGCTAAGAATTAAAGATAGAGGGCACAAATTACTTATTTCAGAAGTGAGAGACGGGGCATCACTATAGATCCCATGGACATTAAAATGATAAAGGAATATTATGAACAACTCTACGTCCACAATGTGATAACCTAGATGAAATGGACCAATTCTTTGAAGGACACAATCTGCCAAAACTCACACAAGAAGAAACAGACAATGTGAAAAGGCCTGTATCTTGTAAAGAAATTTCATCAATAAATCATTAATTTTCCAAAACAGAAAGCACCAGGCCCAGATAGATTCACTGGTGAATTCTACCAAACATCTAAGGGAAAAATTATACCAAAACTCTATCATCTCTTTCAGAGGATAAAGGCAGAGGGAATACTTCCTAATTCATTCTATGAGTCCAGTATTACCTAAATACCAAAACCAGACAAAGACATTACAAGAAAAGAAAACTACAGACTGATACTGTCCATGAACACAGATCTAAAAATCCACAAGAAAATATTAGCAGATCAAAACCAATAATGTATTAAAAAATATTTATACACCAAAACCAAGTGGGATTTATACCAGGTATGCAAGGCTGGCTTCAACATCTGAAAACTAATGTAATCCATTAAATCAACATGCTGAAAAACAAAAATCACATGGTCATAACTGATGCAGAAAAAGCATGAAAAAATCCAACACCGATTCATGATAAAAATGCTCAGTAAACGAGGCATAGAGAAGAACTTCCCTCAATTTGATAAAGAGTATCTACAAAAAAAGTCTACAGCTAATATCATACATAATGGCGAGAAACCTGAAACTTTCCCACTAAGAAAAAGGCACTAGGAATAAGGCAAGAATCCCCTCTGACCATTCCTTCTCAGCCCTGAACAGGAAGTGCTAGCTAACGTAGTAAGACAAGAGGAGAAAATACAAGGTATACAGATTGATAAGCAAGACATGAAACTGGTTTTTTCATAGATGACATGATCATCTACGTAGACTATCCAAACCAACTGACCAAAAAACTCCCTGGAACTAATTATTGCAAGACTGCAGGATACAAGGTGAATATACACAAGGCAATCGCTTTCCAAACTGCCAGCTATAAACAAGTGACATTTAAACTTAAAACCACAATACATTTACATTAGCAGCCCCCAAATGAAACACTTAGGTATAAATCTAACAATACCTGTACAAGATCTATACAAGGGAAACTACAAAACTCTGATAAACAAAATCAATGAACTAAATAAATGGACAGATATTCTATGCTTATGGATAGGAAGACTCAATATTGTCAAGATGTTAGTTCTTCCCAAAGCGATCTAGAGAATCAGTGCAATCCCAATCAAAATACCAGCAAGCTATTTTGTGGTTATCAATAAACTGATGCTACAGTTTATACGGAGGGGCAAAAGACCCAGAATAGCCAACACAACACTGAAGGAGAAAAACCAAGTAGGAGGACTTAACGCTGTCCAACTTCAAGACTTAACTATACTGCCATGGTAATCAAGATAGTGTGGTATTCTCTAGGTCCAGCCACGTCTCTACAAATGACCCAATTTCGTTCCTTTTTATGGCTGAGTAATATTCCATTGTATATATGTACTACATCTTCTTTACCCATTTGTCTGTCGACGAGCATTTGGGTTGCCTAGAGACTGTTATACAGAGTGAAGTAAGTCAGAAAGAGAAAAACAAATACCATATATTAATGCATATATGTGGAATCTCGAAAAATGGTACAGATGAACCGGTTTGCAAGGCAGAAACAGAGACACAGATGTAGAGAACAAACGTATGGACACCAAGGGGGGAAAGGTGGGGGGGGGTGGTGGTGGGATGAATTGGGAGATTGGGATTGACATGTATACACTAATATGTATAAAATGGATGACTAATAAGAACCTGCTGTGTGTGTGTGTATATGTGTGTGTGTCTGTGTGTATATATATATATATATATATATACACACACACACACATATCTATCTATCTATCTATCTATCTATCTATCTATGGAAAAAGGGGCTTCCCTGGTGGCACAGTGGTTAAGAATCCACCTGCCAGTGCAGGGGACACGGGTTTGAGCTCTGGTCCGGGAAGATCCCACATACCGCGGAGCAACTAAGCCCGTGCACCACAACTACTGAGCCTGCGCTCTAGAGCCCGCGTGTCACAACTACTGAGCCCGCGTGCTATAACTACTGAAGCCCGCGTGCCTAGAGCCTGTGCTCCGCAACAAGAGAAGCCACCGCAATGAGAAGCCCGCGCACCCCAACACAGAGTAGCCCCTGCTCACAGCAACTAGAGAAAGCCTGTGCGCAGCAACAAAGACCCAAGGCAGCCAAACATAAATAAATTAATTAATTTTTTTAAAAAGTGTGGTATTGGTGAAAAAGTAGACAAATAGATTAACGGAACAGGATACAGTACCCAGAAATAGTCTCACATAAGTATAGTCAATCGATCTTTAACGAAGGAACAAAGGCAGTACAATGAAGAAAAGATTGTCTTTTCAACAGATGGTACTGGAACAACTGAACACCCACTTGCAAAAAAAAAAAAAAAATTCAGACACAGACCTTATGCCCTTCTCAAAAATTAACTCCAAATGGATCTTAGACCTAAATGTAAATCATAAAACTACATAATGGAGAAAACCTAGATAACCTTGGGTATGGTGATGACCTTTTAGATAAAACACCAAAGGCACAATCTTGTGAAAGAAATAACTGATAAACTGATCTTCCGTAAATTAAAAACTTCTGCTCTGAGAAAGATAATGTCAACAAAATAAGACAATCCACAGACTAAGAAAACATTTGCAATAGACATTTGCTAAAGGACTGATCTAAAATATATAAAGAACTCTTAAAACTCAATAGTAAGAAAACAAAGAAACCTGATTAAAAAACAGGCCAAAGACCTGAAGAGACACCTTCCCAAAGAAGACAAACAGACGGAAAATAAGCATATGAAAAGATGCTCCTTATCATATGTCATCAAGGAAATGCAAATTAAAATAATGAGACACCACTACACACCTACTAGAAATGGCCAAAATCCTGAACACTGACAAAAACCAAATGTCGGTGAGAATGTGGAGCAACGGGGAACTCGCATTCATTGCTGTTGGGAATGCAAGACAGTACAGCCACCTTGGGACACAGTCTGGCAGTTTTCCTTACAAAACTGAACACACTCCTTCCATACAATCAGCAGTCACATTCTTTGGTAATTGCCCAAAGGAGATGAAAGCTTATATCCATGCAAAAACTTGCACACGGATGTTTACAGCAGCTCTATTCATAATTGCCCAAACCTGGAAGCAACCAAGATTCTTTAGTAGGAGAAAGGCTATATAAACTGGTACACTTGGATAACGGAATATTATTCAGCACCAAAAAGAAATGAGCTATCATATCACGAGAAGACACGGAGTAAACTTGAATGCATGTTACTAAGTGAAGAAATCAATCTGAAAAGGCTACGTATTATACGATTCCAACTATACGACTTACTGGAAAGGCAAAACTATGGAGGCAGTAAAAAGACAGTGGTTTCCAGGGGTTTTGAGATAGGAATGGATAAATGGGGGAGCATGGAGGATTTTTAGGGCACTCAAACAACTCTGTATGGTGGATATAGATCATTATACATTTGTCCAAACATATAGGTTCACCAAGAGTTAACCATAATGTAAACCACGGATTTGGGGTGAGTATGATGTGTGTACACACACACACACACACACACACATCTCATACATACATGTATCTCATACACGTATATCATTGTATATATACATTATTATATATATATATCATATATATAACTTTATATCTATATATCTCTATGCATGTATCCCTCTCTCTCTGGAGACCCTAACACAATATGTGTATGTGCTGTGTTTTTGGAAGTCTGGCACACAGAAATGTATCTATAATCATAATCCTTGGTTCCTAACACACTCATCATGGGACCATGTCATACTCTGAATGAAATAACTATGAACCCATCACCTAAACAAAAGCTAGAACTCACACCCATCCACATAAGCCCCACAGGCCCCAATCTATTTGGTGAGGTCATCTTCCTCCTGATTACTACGTTCATTACTCACTTGCTTTCTTTTAAAAACAGTCTTATTCCATCTATATGATTTTCCAAAATGTATTTTAGATTTCAGCTGTATTTCATTTTATGAAAAAAATTAGACAAGATGTGATCCTTCGGAGTAACGTTTTACAGTTACATTGCTGACACTCATCTGTACTGTTGCACATCACTGTAGATCAAGTGCCGCAACTATGGTATAATATTCTGTTGTTACCAGAGCACAGTTTGCTCAGTATCACACAGTATCCCTGCTGTTGATAGGCATGTGAATTGCTTCCACATTTTTCGATATTGTGAACAGCAGTGCAGAAAACATTCTTTGGTATGTCTCTTGTATTTCTGCAAAATTTCTCCTGGTGGGTATATACCTAGGGGAACATTCAGCTGCAGTACACAGTGCTAGATTCTTGCCCAAGGCCCTCACACTGGCGCTCCCGTGGGCAATATGCGATGATCCTCCGCCTCTTCCCACTAGCTGGCACGGTCAGACTCCTTGGTCTCGGTCCACTGAAGGTGCCCATCATGGAACGTCCCTGATGTGACATTTCCCTAAATCACTAGCACTGCTCAACGTCTCTCTAAACGGCTACCAGAGATCCACGAGCTCTCTAACATGATGCTTCCTGCTCACCTGAAGTAAACCTATCTTCCCTCTACGGTGTCAGGTTTAATTTGCTACTGTATTTAGAATACTTTTCATCTATTTTAACGAGTGAAACAGACTTGCAACCGTCAGGGTATGTCTATCTGAATCCCGCATCAAGGCTATGGCGGCCTCACAGAATGAGCGGGATAGAGAGTATGCCTCATCTTCTCTATTTTCTGGAAAAGTTAATGTGAAATTGGGATGTGTTTCAGAAACAGAAGAAATCAACTCTTAAAACTGAGTCGGGGGGTTTTCTTTATGGGAAGATTTCAACCACTGCTTTTATGGCTTTTGAAGTTATAGAATTATTCAAGCGTTTCGCTTATTTAAGCTATGATTTTTTTGAAGTTATGTGCGTCTTGTCCAGGTTTTCAAAACTTTCATATATACCCACAGACATCATGTTTTATTAACTTTTTAATCTCTAATTTTTCTGTACTTTTCATTTTCCTTAATAATATTATTCACATATATCTCTCTTTAACCAACTCTTTTATTTTAAAGAACCAACTTATGGCTTTATCCTTATTGTATTTTTGTTTTGTATTTTGCTAATTTCTACTGTTATTTTATCTTTTCTTTGCTTTAAGGTGTTTTTTTCCCCTAATTTCTTAAAACAGAAACTTCACCACTATGTGTTCTTAAGATCCAAAATTACTGTTACATTTTAACTTTCACTTATATGCCATTATATTTTGTTTACGTTAATACACTGTGTTTTATTGATTATGTAGTGACCCTTCTATCACTAACAATAGTTTCTGTTAGAGTCTATTTTATACATGAATATGGCTAACCCAGTTTTCTTTGGGTTGGTATTTTCCTAGTATGCTCATTCCACCCACTTCCTCTTAAAGTCTGAATGTTTTATATACCCCTCATGAGTGGTATATAGAGTTATATTCAATCTATCAACCTTTGTCTATTTTACTGGTCAGTTTAGTCCGTTCACATCTACTGTCATCATTATGTTGAGGCCTGTATAAAGAGAATATTTTTATCAAGCCCCCTTATTTTAAAATTTGAGCTGGGTATGAAATTCTGTGTTCTCTAAGTTGTTTTCCTTTAACACATTGAAACAGTCCTCCATTTCTTTTTATAGTTGGTGTTGCTGTTGAAAAATCTGAGGTCAGTATGATCACTGCTCCTTTACACGTGTTCTCCTTTTCTCTTCCTGTAGTATTTTAGAACTTTCCCTTCGATGTGCTTAAATGGCACTGTGATACACCTAGATGTCAGTTTTCCCTTCTCTTGGTTCTTGGGTATTCTCTTGGACCTTTTATTCTGAGGTCTTTCATCTTCTCTTAACAGGAAATTTACATCCAATATATCTTTAAGCATTTCATCCTGGAAGGAATGTGCGATGGGAGACGTGAACCTGGTGTTAACAGTGGTTCTTTAGGCCGCTGGGGACTCTCACAGAGAAGCAGCCTCTTGGCTCTTCAGGGAAGAGGCTGAGCCACAGGCTTAGTCTAAACCCGTCAGACACTGCTGCGTCTCAGAGACTTAGATGCAGTTAGCAGAACGTTCGTGAGTGCATGAAGGAGAGACTGCTGGGCCCACACTCCTCTTCAACAACCACCCCGTCCACCACCTTCTGCTCGACTAAGGAAATGTGTGTCCATCTAAAATACAGGCCCAGAGCCTGGGGTGAGCTAGGAGCTGTGCTGAGGACTAATCTGAGGAGGCAGGCACTTCCAGGGCTGTGCGGTGCAGCGCTGGCACCTGCCGTATTGGTTTGCTAGGATTGCCGTAAGGAAATACCACACGCTGGGCAGCTGAGCAACAAAACTTATCTTCTTCTCACAGAGCTGGAGGTCGGATGTGCACGTTCAAGGGGTCAGCAGGGTCTGTTTTGTTCTGAGGCCCCTCTCCTTGGCTTGCAGATGGCCACCTTCTCGCTGCCTCTTCTCACAGGCACCCGTCTGGATGCACGAGCACCTCTGGCATCTCTGTGTCCTTATCTTCTGTTCCAACAAGACACCAGTCAGAGTGGATCAAAGCCCACCCTATCAGTCTTGTTTTACTTTCATCCTCTCTATAGGCCTTCATTCCAAATACAGGCCGTACCTTCAGATACTAAGGGCTGAGCCCCAACGTATGAACTGTGGGGGACACAATCCAGTACATAACACTTGCACAAACCTGAGAGTGAGCACTTCCTTAAATGTTGCCCCCAGGCTGGGTCTCCTGCCTCACTTAGTCCCAGCCCTGCTGATTCATTCAGCCGGAAAGGAAAAAAGAAACCAGTCTGTACTGAGCACGTACACGGACATTCGGAAAGACCACCTGTGAGGAACCATGATCTCAAGATACCTCAGTTACCATGGATGTAAGAATTCCAGCAAATAGGCAGAGCCCACTGCACAAGGCACTCCACTTTGTCAAGGGCCCTGCAGTCACAGGACACTGCAGGCCCATCTACACACCACAGGCTCATAAGACACGTTCTGTGCCCATTTCTCAGCAGTTTTCTGTTCAAGGGACACTAGGCCTCCCTGGGAATGACAAGAACAGTGTTCAAGGAACTAATTAAGAGGTGAGAACTCCTCTTATACCCAGTGGAGTTTGCAGATATACATTACATTACCTATCACAACACGCTAATTAGTGACAAGACGTGCAGGTCATTGAAAATGTAAAATGTGTGAGAAACAAAAACACTTTTATTTAGAGAACCAACTCTTAGAAAACCCTACAGGCTTATATGCCGTCGGATTTAGACAAGTCAAGTGTGGCTGCTCTCGGCAATTCAAGCTCGGCCTTAATTAGAAAGCACAACTTTCAGCCTTCACCTAATGAGCGGAAAACCTAACTGCCAACTTGCATGTGATTAACTGTGGACCACTGTTCAGCTGTGTAACATCTGATTTACTCAAAAGATTATCTGATTTGTCTTGCTCACATGTATTTCCTAAATATTTCCTTACAAGTACAAACGTGAACATGGCCTCACTGAAGACAAAATGTTGTAATCTCGAAAACGACTTTCATTCTGGAGGGAAATGGACATCCACAAAACAATCTATAGAACTCACAGTAAACCATTAGTACAATACTTAAAGCTTTTCCTTTAAATTTAGGAACAAGACAAGAATGCCCATCATTACAACTTCTACTCAAAACTATATTAAGAGACCTTAGCCAGAAAAGCCAAGAAAAAGAAAAATAAATACGAAGTATGATTCACAAATGGAGAAATCATTAAGGCCTGCTTTCAGCAACGGTTGCCTAGAGATACTGCAAAGCTATGATTCACTCCAAGGTGGGCTACGAGCCTAATTGACACAGAGGCCCATTTTCAATGACATGAGCAAGGACAATCCCCTAAAAGCCATCGTTTATCAAGTGCCTACCGGGCGCTGGCATCTGTGCTGGTGACGCGTTGACGCATCCCATCGTCAACAACCCCGAGAGGGTTTCTATCCAAGGTGAGGAAGCCAACGCCCCAACCTGGACTCCAGTGAAAAGACCATGTGCACTTCTGGGGTTTCTCTACTGCAGAAAACTGAACCATGGGGCAAATGCTGTGATGATAAACTTTTTACTTCATAGATGAACCTTACAAACCCTAGCCTACTTAAAGAAAACAAAGAAGATAAAAGGATAACTCAGAAAACCAAATTTACTTCTTCACAGTGTTGGGCACAGAGAATGCATGTCTACTCGCCATATCAACCTTGTTGCCGTATACACCAGGGTTTCCTTGTGACCCATTTGTAAGAAGCTTTTTTATTCTTTTCGCTGAGACATGCAGGTTGTGTCTTCATGTACCTTCTTTTCATGTATGCTCCAGTTTACACGATGAGAAACATTTGGAAATAAAGCAAAAGTTCAATAATCATCAGGCAGTTTAGGGGAAACCAATTACTTGACACTGTAATATCTTAAATTTAAATTACTCACTTAAAAATAATTTTAAAAAACCCCAACACCTAAGCACTTCTGCTTCTAGGCAAGACAGAAGGAGTAACAGGGACAAGATTTATTTCCCCACCTAAAGCAAACAAAAAAGAAAATGTAGACAAAGTATATGAAACAACAGTTTAAGACACTGGATAGTCAAGCAGAGTGACCTATGACAGATGGGAAACAAACATGGTGAAACGTGGTGAATGCCACGACGGCCCTAGCTTACTTGAGCATTTCCAGGTCACGGCACCCAGCAGGGTACGCAGGCAGAGAATGCTTCCCTCACTGAAGAGATGCAGCTGTGGACCCAGGAGACCAGGGCAGGCAGAGTTTGCAGGATAGAAGAGGACGCAGCACAGAAAAAGGACTCTGGTGGTCCTCCTCGAGTATCCACAGAGTACTGCCGGCACATTCACGTGAGGAAACTACACCACACTGAGGAAAGACGTGGGAACAGTCAAGATGCTTCTACAGGGCTGGAGATACACCTGTTCCCAACAGGCACACTGGAAAACCTCCTAATTCACGGAGCATCAGGGAGAGCACTCAGGTCCTGCCTCGGGGGAGAATAATTAGCCCCAGGATGAACACTGCTCTGATTCTACCCAATAAATTGTAAAAGCAAGACCCAAAGGAATCAGGTTATTTCAAGAAAGTTAACTGCATTTCAGAACAAAGCTCAAGAATATTTATTAGAAGGCAAAAGCACCGTGCACCCAACAGTTAAAACTCACAACGCCAGGCATCCCATCGACGATTACCAGGCATGAAAAAGGCAGGAAAATATGACCCTTTACGATAAGAAACCACCACTTGCAAACAACCCAGAACGAACTCAGACGTCAGAATTAGACAAGAACACAAAAACAGTCATCCTAACTTTTCCAGATGTTCAGAAAGCTAGTTAGAACTGTAGAATATGGAAATAAAGACATAAATCGAACGTCCAGGGATGAAAACTACAAAATCTAAAATGAAAAACACACTGGATGGGAATAACAGCAGATTAGACACTCCAGAAGAAAAGATTAGTAAACCTGAACACACACTTATAGCAACTGTCCAAAATGGATCCAAAAAGGAAGGAAGAAAAGAAGGAGCATTAGTGAGCTGTGGGACAATTCCAAGCAACCTTATATAGGTATAACTGGAGTTTCTGAAAGGGAGGAAAAGAAAAAACATGTTTGAAGAAATAACGGCCAAAATATTTGCAAATTTAACGCAAACTATGAACGCACAGATCCAAGATGTTCAATGAAACCAAGTTTAAGAAACATGAAGGAAACTACACCAAGACTCATCATAACCAAATTTCTCGAAAACTTTGAGAAAGAGTCTTATACGTAGCCAGAGGAAAAAAGACACATTTACATAGAAAGGAATGAAAAAGTAAGAATGACAGCAGAATTCTTATTGGAAACAATACAGACAAGAAGACAGTGGAGCAAAATCTATAAAGTAGACAGGAAAAAAAACCTGTCAGTCTAGAATTCTATACCCAGTGAAAATATCTTTCAATGTCAAGGAGCAATGAAGAATTTTTGGACATATAAACGCTCCAAGAATTCACCTCCAGCAGATTGCCACTCTGAGAAAGGTTTACAGACATCCTCAGGCAGAAGGAAATGATGCCAGGTGGGAACATGGATCTAAACAAAGAATGAAGAGCAAGAAAGCTTTACTGGGACACAGCCACACTTGTTACTTATATATCGTCTGTAGCTGCCTTTCAACAATGGCAGAGGAGAGGAGCTGAGACAGACTACAGACGGCAAAGCCCAAAATAGTTACTATCTAGCTCTTCACAGATGATATTTACTGACGCTGTATTAGACAAACCCATTTTGATTTAAAATTATTTGCCCTTTAATATCTGGGTACCCACTACTCTCTCTTTTAATAGATGCAAAAAGTGATTTCTGGAAGGACATTCACCAAATGTCAGACTGCTTGTTTTCGGAGATGGAGGATAGGAGGTGATGTGTCATCTTTTATTTTGCTTTCTTGTATCGCTTAGTGTTTAAAGAGAAGTATATGCCATTTTTATAAAACAAAGACATTAGTCTTAAAAAGTAATATAACCGTATTATATAAAAATTTAAAACACAGACAAGGAAAACAGGAACTACTTTGATCTTCACCACTAAGGCAACATTATTGCCACTTTCGAGTATTCTTGTCAAGCATTTTTTGGCATTACATAATTGTAGCTGTAATGTACATGCCATTTAGTGTCTTAATCTGCTTCTTCATTTAATTACCATGCCGACAGTTTCGCAGGTATTCGGACACTGACTGTGTTTGGTGACACAGATGGAGTGTCGTTTCCTAAACTATTTCACTCCTGTTGGATGTTTAGGCTTGTTTCTATTTTGCACCATGATAAGTGACTCTGCAATGTATATAGCTTCTTCTCTATTTTGTGTTTTCTCTAGAAAATACATTTTCTGAGTGAGATTCCTGAATCAAAGAATTTTAACATTTTTTACGTCTGCACGCATACGGTCACAGGATGGACAGCAATTCACAGTGTAGCAGCATCACATGAAAACACACCAGCTTCAGCCCATCCCTGAATACACATCTGCACGCATACGGTCACAGGATGGACAGCAATTCACAGTGTAGCAGCATCACATGAAAACACACCAGCTTCAGCCCATCCCTGAATACACATCTGCACGCATACGGTCACAGGATGGACAGCAATTCACAGTGTAGCAGCATCACATGAAAACACACCAGCTTCAGCCCATCCCTGAATACACATCTGCACGCATACGGTCACAGGATGGACAGCAATTCACAGTGTAGCAGCATCACATGAAAACACACCAGCTTCAGCCCATCCCTGAATATACATCTGCACGCATACGGTCACAGGATGGACAGCAATTCACAGTGTAGCAGCATCACATGAAAACACACCAGCTTCAGCCCATCCCTGAGCACACTGCACATTTTTATTTACGTTTTTTCCAATTTAATTGTGAAAAATGGCATCTTGTCTTGATTCACATAACTTTTTTTTTGCGGTACGCGGGCCTCTCACTGCTGTGGCCTCTCCCGTTGCGGAGCACAGGCTCCGGACGCGCAGGCTCAGCGGCCATGGCTCACGGGCCCAGCCGCTCCGCGGCACGTGGGATCTTCCCAGACCGGGGCACGAACCCATGTCCCCTGCATCGGCAGGCGGACTCTCAACCACTGCGCCACCAGGGAAGCCCTCACATAACATTTTGTTCAGCAAATACTTCTAGGTGTCAGAGTTAAGCAATTTTTTCAAAGGGCTATATTTAAATGACGCTTTCCTCTGCCTTCACTTGTCCCACTGTACCTAAACACTTCTCGGCGACAAGTC
Organism: Delphinus delphis; assembly: GCF_949987515.2. Lineage (NCBI taxonomy): Eukaryota > Metazoa > Chordata > Mammalia > Artiodactyla > Delphinidae > Delphinus > Delphinus delphis. The sequence goes on from NC_082698.1 coordinate 3,095,817, forward strand.
CAGTTCTCTCAGCAGCATGAGACATGGGACCAACCACCATGAAAGGAGACTACCCTTAACTTGACTGTTAAAGCACCCTGTCACTCCCAGAACAAAGGCAATCCTCTGAGCTTGCTCTCCACTGTGGCTGGGCGAACAAGCCTTTCCTCCGACCCCCAACATGAGCACAGATACGCCCCACATTACCTAAGAAGCAACCTGGTTTCCTCACGCAGCAGTGCATGAGGGTCTGTCTCATTCACCAAGCCTGACGGACGCTCAGCGCTTAAGACGTCTGTTGAAAAAATGAAGGAATCACTGCCACTGAGGTGAAAAAACAGCCCGGTCTTCAGTCACGCTGCCTCCAGAATCCTCCGGCATTTGCCTGTGTCCTATACTGAAGGGTGACATCTTAAAACACTCACTTTAATCCTTCTGAGCCTCAGTCTCTTCATTTGTGACACAGTGGCCTCCCTGCCTCTTGGGGCCACCGTGCCAATCAAATGCGAGGCGCCATTGGAAAGTGCTTTAACCCTAAAGCAACCCACATGCAACTGACTTCGAAGACGCCACAGCAGCAAAATCTGGCACAGTTAAAAGTGAAGGTAACCTGAACAACTGATCACAGGGTATTAAATGATGTTAAATAAATTGTGATAACATCTGTAGGACAGGCTACTACGTACCCAGTAAAAGTAACACCTAATGATGTGGAATAATACATATGTTGTTTGAAGAGGCATATCACACTACATTACATGCAACGTGATCCACATTGTATTACAGCTTGTATACTGTATGCCTGAAAAAGAAACCAGCAGGACTGATAAAATATAAACATCAGTTATATCTGCGAGGCGGATATCAATGGCTTTCTTTTTCCCTTTTTATTTTCGGCACTGATCATGTATACCTTTCATAATCTCAAAAAATTATAAAACCATATGCACATGTAAGCCATCATGGTTATAAATGTAAATAACCCTGAAACTGTAAAACTTGTAGAAGCTGACATCTGTCAGAACTGTCCCTGCCCTGAATCTTTCATTCCCCTGTCTCATCATCTGAACCACATGTGGCAGGATGCCTGACATATTCAGTCAACAAACTATCATTTGGCTCTTCAGCACAGTTTATGAGAACAGAGAGCTAAACTCTCGTCCCTGTTTTTCAAAAAAAAAAAAAATCACTGCCTACCCTTAAATGGGACCCCATAAATCTTGGGCCGTGTCGTTACAGCTCAGCTACAAATTCCTAAAAAGTGGGGATATTTATTGGTTATAAAAAGTCAGACTGGTCCTAACCGAAAAAGTTAAGAAACAAAATATATAACCTGGAAACATGGATGGGAAATACCAGCCACAAACTATGATCATATTGATACTGATGAGGTTTGAGATTTCAAACCTCATTAAAAACAAGTATAAATGTGTATTTCTGGACAGCAATGCACTTGCCTAAAGTATTTACAAAATAAAGCAACTATATTTAAAGTGAGTCATTTTTTTTTTTAAACAAACAGCATCAGAAGCAATCTGGTTTTTTTCTGCCCCCACCCCCAGTGTGAGCATGTTAGTGCCATGAAATAATTCGCAAAATGACTTCACCTGCTGATAGCACTTCACCCAGTAATTGGTATCTAAGTAGCCCTTACCAGCCACCATTAAACATGGATTCTTTTATTGATCACAACACCTTGAGAAAAGCGTCTCGGCTCTGCCCGTGAAAATCTTCCTTCTGTCCTCTTTTTCCGTCAGTTCTAAGTGTCTCGCCCATCCAACTGCATTCAACCTTACATGCACGAACAAAGTGAAGGTAACTGAGTCTCAAAATGAACCTTTAACACTGCAACGAGCTCATCTTCTAGGGCTCGGGAGCTTCATGTGCACAAACATGTTTCGGTTATTTTTCCTAAATGCAAAGGAGAGAGGCAGATGGAAATCTCAGCTTGCAAGCCAGTTGATGTCAAAGGAAGGGTTAATATCTTTCCTTGCATCCAGCCATGAGCTACACCAAAGAGCCTCTCACGGCATGAGATGGGAAGACATTTCACTTGATGTTGCTCAAATCCAACTTTTAAACTGCCCTTCAGAGGAATCTCTAGGCAGACAAGCCGACCTTCTACAGGGAGATCAAAGAGAAGAGCAATCACAGTGGCCAGGCCCTTTCATGTGGACAGACAACACCCGTGCCGGCACCTGTTGCTCCTCGGGGGGTGCGGCGATGTTGAGAGAATCGCATATTAACTAAGTGCGGCGAGGACCTGGTGCACGCAGAAGGTGGACACGGCCAGCTGGCTAGAGGCGGAGACGCACCGTGATTAAGCAGGCAAAGAACCCAGCTGCAAACCAACTGCCCACTTTCTCTCCATTGTTTCTAGCAAAGGTCCATTGCTCCGGGATCAGATATATGCATCCAAGGGCACGGGCAGCTCTCAGACACATTATTTAGCGTCTCCCTGAAAAGAAATAATCACTTGACGTAACTCGTGCCTAAACTGCATCTTCCTTTTCGACTACTGGATAATTTCATGCTCACAAGGAGAGATGGTGGAAGCACTCTCCCGGCAAGTCCAGAAATACACCTCCAACCAGGTTGTCACACCTTCCCTTTCAAGTCCTGCCGCCAGGCCTCTCACCTGTGAAAGCCTGCACTGTGGTTCTGAGGTATGGGAAAACATCCACTCGGGATTCATCCGAGATCACGAAGGCTCTTTATTTGTGAGCCACAGCAGAAATGCAGACTGACTTAACTTCTCCCCAAAGACCAACCACGTGAAGGCACAGCCTTTATGAAGAACGAGAAGGTGACATCGCTCACGCAAACGGCGCCGGTGCCTACGTTACTGCATTCTCACTGCTTAACCACCCTGCCCCTGCAAAAGGAGTTAAACCCTCATGTTTCATCATAAAAGGACTTGAAAGAAAAGTCTAATATCCTAAAGGTCTGTAACTAGACACAGAGAGCCTACAGTGTGAGATAGTCCATCAAGGAAAATAAAATATTCTCCTCCGTACTCACAGATGTACACGGTGCATCCTGAGCGCGCGCGCGGGTAGAGACGGCATTAACTTTTGTGCGCACGCGGGTAGAGACGGCATTAACTTTTCTAGCACGGTGACACTTAACCTGTGTTCAACCCAAATCAATACTCATAAAGGTATTTTCATACCCCGAGAACATGGAGCTCTAAACGTCCACTTGGCATGCTAAATAGAGAAGAAAGCAACTGGTCCATTGTAACCCCCAATTATTCAGAGTACTTTCAAAGCAATCTGAGCCACTTAAAAGGGAAACCCTAGATGCCTGATGACCCAGGACCAGGAAGGTGAGGCGGGGGTGTGGACCCATTCTGCCTGGTGGGGCCCAGGGCGTGCGGCCACAGGAGTAGCTGGGAGAACGGCCCAGGATGGGGACACCCTCGCCCCAACGGCTCCTCTGGGGGAGCCGCTGTGGGTCGGTGGCTTCTAAGGGCGGGAAGGGATCCCTTTGGATCGGCAGCCAAATTTGGGTTTTGGCCTTATAAGGGGCTGCTCAGGTTTCTTCCAAGGAAAGACTAGCTTCCATCTCCTGGAGAGGACAAACTCCTGTTCCATCATCCCTTCAATCTTATGGAAAACCAGAAGACAAGGAAGATGCGTGAAGCCAGTTACATTTTACTTTGAATCAAGTTTCTTCAACTGTCTTAACTCCCCAGCAAGTTTCATCCTTACTCCAGTTGGGGTTCCTAACAGGCTGAGCTGTGTTTTCCCCTCAGAAGCTACACTTCAAAGTGGACTTGAGCACAGCGCCCGGTGCCCTCCTGGCTCACAGCACATACGTGGATGTCATGAGCTGTTTTCCACACCAAGCCCACCGGTTTGGCTCTGGGATGCTTTGGGAAACGACTCAGCGCAGGGCTGGAGCCCGGCTCCACTGGAGCCCGCTGCCCCAGGAAGGTGGGCCGCGGCCAGGCCACAGGCGCCGAAGGGGACACCAGGGCCAGGAGGCCCAACCAGAGACAGCTCCACAGTGACTGGGACACACCAGCAGCAGCTGCGACAACTCAGAGCTACACATGAAACACGTATTTAGGGAAAACTGGAAGTCTGCTCACTGGAAGCTAAGCTCAATCTTATGTTTGTGTTCCAAAACGTACGTGGTAAATTCACAAAGCTTTCTGAAAAATAATGTACATTGAGTTCATTTCTCAGAAGCAAATCCCATAAAGTTATGGTTTCTGATGAACAGACCAGTAGGTAAAATGAAGAGGAAAGCCCTATTTCTACAAAGGTATCTTACACGGAAACACCCCAAAGTATCCGAAACTTTGCTTTATAGATGATATTTATCTTGCATGCGTGCCAAAACTCTTCATTAACAGAACCAAAATATTTTTATTACCAGCCAGAATTAAAACAAAAAGGTCAGATGCCTCCGAAGTAGTCCTTCTAATGCCATCTCCAGTGAGTAACTTCGAACAGCAAATGCTCACTCTGAACAAAACGAGAAAGTCGACGCAAACACAACTAAGCAGGAGTATCATTTACTCTTCAGCCCTTTTCAAAACATAACTCCTGGCCCACGGTCACATCCATATTACGAAACTCTTTCTGTACTTTCCTCGTAGCCATGGGAATAAAATAAACCACTTAGACGACAGTCAAGTGTCTAAAATATATAACAGCGATAATTCCCAGTGGGAACGTGGTAGCTATTTATACGAGAGCAAGATATGAAGCACTGTAAATGAGAGGCTCTTCCGATGAAATCCCGTGGCCGTGAGGAAGGGAGCTTCTGGTGGGGACTCGGGAGCACAGGTTTCTCTCCTGTGCTGTGAGGTCCGGGGCCAAGCACTAGATTAAGACATTTTTAAAAAAAACAGTTCCACATCAGGAACACAGAAAGTCACTGCATCATAAAATTGGGGTGAAAACTGAATTCTTCACTACGAAAGCGGCTTTATTTGATTTTGGTGGGCGGGAGTGCGCAGGGACAAGAGAGGTATATTCTGTTTTCTTCAGGTTTGTTTCCATTAGACTGGTTACAGAAATTCTAGTCTGTCCCTGGGGAATCCCAGCTTAGTTTAGCCTGTCACCACCTTCAATTAACGAAGTCACAAATGTTAGACGGATCCATGTGAGAAAAGTAAGTTACTGGATAACTTTTCAACCCGCTCCTCATGCCCCAACGTACGCACTTCCTAGGCAAGTCCAGTCTTCCTTTGATTTCTAGAGTTAAGTGTCTAATTACACTCAACCTGAGTGATAACCATGAGAGACACGGGTCCTACTGGGCACTGCTCTCCTCCGAGCTTTCCGGACAGATCCCAGCGCCACTGGTCTTCCTGCGAATTCTTGAGACAGGCCTGCTGAGCCTGGCCACCGTGGAGCACCATTCAGTGCTAGGGACCCTGGGGGTGTCCCCAGGGAAGCAGACAGCATCAACACACCCCCTCCCGTGGTCTCCGCTGCTTCCTGAACCTAACGGCATTTCCCAGCTTATGGACTCTACTGTCTGCCCAGACGGAAAGCACCCTCTACAATTTGCTTCCACAAGTTCTGAAGCCAAGTTTGCAAAACAATTCCATTTTGGTATTGAGGGGTTAGAAGTTATGAAAATGGTAACTGTGAGCATCTTGAAAAATATCTGTTACTTTATGCAAAGAGTGGTTCCCCGGTCAAAGCTGGGTCTGTGTGCCTCGTGAAATCCTTCAGCTAGAACCTAGCTGATCAGAGGGGCATCTGTGAGACGGTGACTCAGGGTTCCCGGAGGAGGTGAAACTCAAGCTGACTCGGGTCACCACTGGGCACCCTGGGGCCATTTGACTTCGTGGGTCCTGAAGTAAGTTGAGGACTGACGACCTGTAAAGCAGTAAGACTGCCATGAGGATAACAAACCCACTGTCTCTCGTGCCCAATAACTCTAGGAGGCCCAGATCAATAAAGTGGTGCAGACAGGCTGCCCCACGAGGGAGAGGCAAAGCTCTCCCCAGCCCTGGGCGCCCGGCCCTCTGCCGACGGGCAGGCTGGAGTCAGCTCCGGGACTTCAGGCTTGCCTCGGAGAAGAAACGGGCTTTCCCAGCGCTCAGCAGTGCCGACGCTGCTCACACACAGGCTGCCTCCTCGCCCTCACGCGACGGAAACAAGCAAGTCCCTCCATCACCCCAACGGCGGTGCGCGGAGGGGTCGGCAGGTGGGCGGGGACAGGTGGCCTGCGCCGCAGGGCAGCCACTGAACGCCCCTGTAGCCCTCCCCCACCCCACCGGCTCCTCCTTCCAGACCAGCCCATGTTTCGACCAGGGCTGAAAACCCCAGCTGGCTCTTCCTAAAGCCCGGACACTCATCTGGGGAGACAGGGCCCACCTCGCAGAATCCGCAGCTGCTGTGCTCTGTCCATTGCACAGAACATCTCCACGCTGCCCAAGAAGGCCGCGTGTCAGGCTGCCCTGTTTGGCTAGGAAGAGTTGATCTGTACCAGCGTGAGCCAAAAGCACACGTGGGAATCGGAAGGAAAAAATCCTCTTTTCTGGGAAGATTGTAATCAAGACTGGAAAGGTGCGGGGATGAGGAAGGGGCCGTTCGGGGAAGGCCACTCAAAGCACAGGGACGCGGCTGGGAGTGTGTGGGGTACATTCAGGTGACTCTGGACGCGAGGCATGGCCTAATTCCGCCTCTGCCGTGTGTTCGGAGCAGTCTGTTTGTAAGTTGTTTCTTGGGAAGAGGGTACTGCAATTACCTTCTTCTCTTTGATTACACAGATGCAAGTACCTGCTTAAAAGGTGCTCCGTTCGGAACTGCAGAGAAAGCAGGACATACTAATAAGCAGGCACAAGCATGATCTTCCTCCCAGTTCCAGGTGCCCTCCTTCAATATTCCAACAGCTGAGACATGTGGACCAGAAGCCCGGCTTCCATTCCCACCCACAGGGCCTCCAAACAGGCTCCAAACAGGCCCAGGAGCCAAGGAGGCCCCTCCCTCGTCTGAGCACTACCAGCTATGGTTATAGGTACCTGTGCCTTCTCTTCACGATCAGATTTTACACTCCTGAAGGGGACAGGCCTCTCCTATCTATGCTTATTTCTGCAAAGCATTCAGTTACGTGAACTACGCTGCGTAGTCACCTGCCCCCTAGAAAGTGATGGAGTAACTGATCTGCAGTTAGCCAGATAAAGAAGGGAGCACACGCTGGCTGGCTGTGCCTCTGCTGGTGGTCAGACTAAAAATCAGGACAGGTCGCAGAGGAGCCCATCATTTCACAGGCTCTAAGCTGGGCCCACATCGATTCCACCAGTCAGCAAAATGGGGCTCCACTCACCTCCACAAGCAGGAGGTCAGTCACCACCGCAAAGGCTACTTAAATCTCACTGAAGCCATATGGCCAAGTCCCTCAACTTTGCTAGTCCCAAATACTTAAAGGAGCCATTTACTGAAAAGTCAGCATCGCTTTTAAGCACAATATCACATATTCATTCTAGCCATATTCTAGATGAGACTGTACCAAGCCTCGTTTGGATGCAATCCAGTACCTACTTAAACAGTCAAGCATAAGAAGAAAGAAAGAAAGATGGATGGATGGATGGATGGATGGATGGATGGAAGGAAGGAAGGAAGGAAGGAAGGGAAGGAAGGGAAGAAAGGGAGGGAGGGAGGGAGGGAAAGAAAGCAGGCTGTGTAATGTTAGTGGACACTGAAAATAAACTAACTGTCTGAAATCAGCGATTAGTAATTGAGATCTCCTGATAGCAGTTACCATAGCTCTGTGTATACTTCAGTACTAACCTCATCTATGTGAAAACATACGGAATTCAAGCGAGGTAACATTATATTAGATATTTATATTATTCAAGACTACGTGAACTAGATAGCATAAGATTCCACAACTGATTGTTCCACCGACAGTTTACAACACCATCATTTAATTTCCAGGCAAACAATCTGGATGTCAGAACTGAGATAAACATATGCAACCTGAGAATTATTTCCAGAGCTTTCAAAGTGGAACCATATCTCTGCTTAAAAGCCAAAACATGGTAAAATCTGATGTAAAGATGAGAAAATTCCTAACACCACAGGGAACTCAGAGTCTGGGGCAAGGTAACAGGAATCACTCAAGTTAGACGACACCAGTCAGCATCTCAGCCTGGGAAGCAGGCATTCCCCATCAAACTACAGAAGGCTCTGCATCCAGAATTCCTCCTTTCTTAATCTGCTTAAATTATTTTTTTTTTTAAAAAAACAAACAAAACTAATGAGCACACTAGAAAACTTATCACTTTAAGTTGTGAAACCCACAGATATCCACTCAAGAGGATGAAACAGGAGGAAATTAAGCAAGTCTATGCCATAACCCATTGCTCCTAATCAAACTGTACAAACCACCTGTTCCGTATGTTATACTCCATCACTCCTCTTTAAATGGAAAAGGAATAAATACAACACACACAAAAGTCTCTGTGCTGTATTCTGTCTTGTCCTACTAACACATGACAAATTCTAGGAGTTAGGTGGACAACTCTAGTTACAGCAAGATGATTCACAAAACCCAGTGAATCAACATTTTCTAATCAAAATCAGGCATGGATATGGCTGTTTTAACGTCCACAGCTACTGGGTTGGCCAAAAGGTTCGTCCGTTTTTTTCCGTGAGATGTCGCTCTAGTAGCGCTGAGTGGCCTTTAACTTCATTCAAAACAATTTTGTTACGTTGTACTGCGACAGCTGTTATTTCGGAGTGCATTTGAAAAAAAAAAAAAAACTCATCAGAACTGGTGAATTTTTGTGTAGCCATTTTAATATTGACGATGCAAGAAAAAACAAGCAACATTTTGGGCATATTATGCTTTATTATTTCAAGAAAGGTAAAAACGCAACTGAAACCCACAAGAAGATTTATGCAGTGTATGGAGAAGGTGCTGTGACTGATCGAACGTGTCAAAACAAAAGTGGTTTTCAAAGTTTTGTGCTGGAGATTTCTCGCTGGACGATGCTCCATGGTCGGGAAGACCAGTTAAAGTTGAGAGCGATCAAATCAAGACATGAACCGAGAAGAGTCAACGTTATGCCACGTGGGAGATAGCCGACATGCTCTAACTATCCAAATCAAGCTGTGAGAATCATGTGTACCGGCCTGGTTATGTGCACTGCTTTGATGACTTTGATGTTTGGGTTCCACGTAAGTTAAGTGGAAAAAACCTTCTTGACCGTATTTCCGCATGCAATTCTCTACTGAAACGTAATGAGAATGTTCTGTTTTTAAAACAAATTGTGACAGGAGATGAGAAGTGGATACTGTACAATAATGTGGAATGGAAGAGACTGTGGGGCAAGCGGAATGAACCACCACCAGCCACATCAAAGGCCGGTCTTCACCCAAAGAAGGTGATGTTATGTATACGGTGGGATTGGAAGAGAATCCTCTATTATGAGCTCCTTTTGGAAGACCAAACGATTAATTTCAACAAGTACTGCTACCAATGAGACCAACTGAAAGCTGCACTCGATGAAAAGCGTCCGGAATTAGTCAACAGAAAATGCATCATCTTCCATCAGGATGACGCGATACCTCGTGTTTCTCTGATGACCAGGCGAAAAGTGTTACAGCGTGGCTGGGAAGTTCTGATTCATCCGCCGTATTCACCAGACATTGCACCTTCGGATTTTCCACTTATTTAGGTCTTGGCAAAATTCTCTTCATGGAAAAAATTTCAGTTCCCTGGAATACTGTAAAAGACACCTGGAACAGTTCTCTGCTCAAGAAGACAAAACGTTTTGGGAAGATGGAATTATCAAGTTGCCTGAAAAATGGCAGAAGGCAGTAGAACAAAATGGTGAATACGTTGTTCAATAAAGTTCTTGGTGAAAATGAAAAACGTCTATTATTTTTACTTAAAAACCAAAGGAACTTTCTGGCCAACCCAATATTTTTGAAAAGCAAACAGGATAGGAAACAGGGCAAGAATGTGGGATAACGCTATTCAAACAACCAAGACACATTTTACATAATAACTAGAGTATATAGAACTCCCAGAAAGACCCCAAATCTAGCCACTTCTTAGCACCTTCACTTTTGCCGGTGCCATTTCAACAGGCTCCTGGATGACCTTGCTTCTGCTCTCAAGCTTCTCTGTCTCCCCTCCGGCAAATCACTGCCCACACAAAGCAGCCATCTATCTACCTGATGAAGTTGCTAAAAGCCCTCCAGTGGCTTTCCAATATATTTAGAATCTCAAAATAGGTAAATCAGAGTATTTTCTCATTTTCATTTCTATTTTAAACAATTATTTCTAAAGGACTGCTTAAAGCAAAAACAGCAACAGTTTAGAGTTACTAACATATAGAAGTAAAATCCCTGACAATAAATGTGCAAAGTACAGTAAGGAGCAATTGTTGTGAAATTCCTGCATTATACGTAACGTCACAGAATACCATTTCAACGTAGATCACGGGAAGTTAAAGATGCATACTGTAAACCTTACAGTCACACTCTTCAATGTTGCAGCAACTAACCCAAGTGGCTATTTGTATTTAAATTATTCCAAGTTAAATATAATTAAATATTCCTTTCCCTCAGTTATACCAGCCATATGTCAAGCGCTCCACAGCCACTTGTGGCCAGCAGCTAGCATCCCGGACAGTGTAGACACAGCACGTTTCATCACTGCTGGAAGTTCTACTGGCTGGTGCTGTGCTGGACAAACGAAATACACCATTAGGGTAGGAAACTGGGAAAAGGGAGACAAAGAACAAATGTAGAGAAGGAAAGCAATCAGCAAAATCGTAGAATAAAGTCAGCCACACTGATGGGTACATTAACCGCAACGTGCCAAATAAATGGGAGAGACTGGCGCACCGGATAACCATATCCTGTCTTCAAGAAACACACTTTAAAGAAATAGGTTAAAAACAAAAGGATGGAAAAGGGTACAGGCATACCTCAGAGATACTGCAAGTTCAGTTCCAGACCACCACAGTGAAGTGACTGTCACAATGAAGCCAGTCACAGAAACGTTCTGGCTTCCCAGTGCGTAGAAAAGTTATGTTTACACTACGTAGTCAAGTAATTGTGCAACAGCACTGTGTCTAGAAAAACAATGGACATACCTTAATTAAAAAATACTCTATTGCCAAGAAATGCTAACCATCACCTGACAATGTAGGGTGGCTGCAAACCAATTTGTAAAAACACGCAATATCTGTGAAGCACAATAAAGACACAAAAAGTGAGGTATATATGCCTGTACAGCACACAGAGACTGATTATAGGACAGCTGGCAATATCAAGTGAAAGCTAACTTCAGAATAAGAAAAATCACCAGGGATAAAGAGGGACGTTCATGCTGTTAAGGGGTCAGTTGATAAAAGGACATCATAACATCCTAAATGATTGGGTACTAGTAACAAATCTTCAAAACACATGAAGCAAAAACTGACAGAACTAAAAGGAGAAACAGACAAACCCACAATTAAGAGATTCCAACACTCCTTTCTGTTACTGACAGAATAAGGAGACAGAAAAACAGGGAAGATAAGGAAGACCTGAACAACACTATTAAAACAGCCTGACCCAACATACATCTAGAGCAGACTGCACACAACCGAACAGTCTTTTCCAATGCACAGGGAACACCTGTCAATATGGACCACGTATGGAAATTAACACATTTCTAAACAGCCCACGAGTCTGAGAAGGAAACGGAATGGAAATTATAATATAGCTCAAGTTGAGTAATAAAAGCAAACCATATGAAAATCTGTGGAATGCTGCTAAAATATTGCTCAGAGGATAATTTACAGCTTCAAACACATTATTACAAAAGAAGAAAAGTCTACTACCAACGACCTAAGCTTCTAATTTAGAAAAAGAAGAGTTAAAATTAAATCTAAAGAAGAAAGAAGGAGATAATAAGAAATAGAAATCCATAAAACATGAAACTGAAAAAGGCAACAGAAGAAATTCACAGGCAAAAACTGGTCTCTGAAAAGATAAAATTGGTAAACCTTTAACAAGACCAATCTGGAAGGTGAAAGAGAGAGAAGTACTAAGGAATGAAGAAAAGGATTGTAGAACGAGGGCATCATGACCTCAAAGTAGTAACTAAGACGATGCTGAGGGAGTGTTACGAACAATTAATGCCAATAAGTTCAACAACTTAGATATTAAACAAGTAGTTAATAACCTTCCCATAAAGAAAATTCTAGGCCCAGATGCTATCAAACACTTAAGGAAAAATACCAATCCTAAATAAGCACTTTGAAACAGCAGAGAAAGAAGAAATACTTCCCAGTTCATTTTATGAGGCCAGTAATTACCCTGATAAATAAAGCCTGAGAAAGCTATTGTAAGAAAACTACACCCAGGGATAAACCCATGCACCTCTGGTCACCTAATCTACGACAAAGGAGGCAAGAATATACAATGGAGAAAAGACAGTGTCTTCAATAAGTGGTGCTGGGAAAACTGGACAGCTACGTGTAAAAGAATGAAATTAGAACACTCCCTAACACCACACACAGAAATAAAGTCAAAATGGATTAAAGACCTAAATGTAAGGCCGGACACTATCAAACTCCTGGAGGAAAACACAGGCAGAACGCTCTTTGACATAAATCACAGCAAGATCTTTTTTGATCCACCTCCTAGAGTAATGAAAGTAAAAACAAAAATAAACAAATGGGATCTAATGAAACTTAAAAGCTTTTGCACAGCAAAGGAAACCATAAACAAAAACAAAAAGACAACCCTCAGAATGGGAGAAAATATCTGCAAATGAAGCAAATGACAAGGGATTAATCTCCAAAATATACAAACAGCTTATACAGCTCAATATCAAAAAAACCCCCAAAACAACCAAATAATCCAATCAAAAAATGGGGGGGAGATCTAAATAGACATTCCTCCAAAGAACACACAGAGGGCCAACAAACATACGAAAAGATGCTCAACATCACTAATTATCAGAGAAATGCAAATCAAAATTACAATGAGGTATCACCTCACACCGGTCAGAAAGGCCATCGACAAAAAATCTACAAACAATAAATGCTGGAGAGGGTGTGGAGAAAACGGAACCCTCCTGCACTGTGGGTGGGAATGTAAATTGGTACAGCCACTATGGAGAACAGATGGAGATTCCTTACAAAACTAAAAATAGAGCTACCATATCACCCAGCAATCCCTCCTCCTAGGCCTATATCCGGAGAAAACCATAATTTGAAAGGATGCATGAACCCCAATGTTCACTGCAGCACTATTTACAATAGCCAGGAGAAGGAAGCAACCTAAACGTCCATCGACAGAGGAATGGATAAAGATGTGGTACATACGACAGAGTATCAGCCATAAAAAGGACCGCAATGGTGCCATTTGCAGAGACGTGGACGGACCTAGGGATCGTCATACAGAGGGAAGTAAGTCAGAAAGAGAAAAACAAATACCATGTAATATCGCTTATATGTGGACTCTAAAAAAAAATGGTACAGATAAACTTATTGGCAATGCAGAAATAGAGTCACAGATGTAGAGAACAAACTTATGGTTACCAAGGGGGGTGCGGTGGGATGAACTGGGAGATCGGGATTGACACATATACACTACTACGTATAGAAGATAACTAATGAGAACCTACTGTTTAGCACAGGGAACCGTACTCAATGATCTGTGGTGACCTAAATGGGAAGGAAATCTAAAAAAGAGGGGATATATGTATACGTGTAACTGATTCACTTTGCTGTACAGCAGAAACTAACACAACATTGTAAAGCAGCTATACTCCAATAAAAATTAATTTAAAAAACTACAAATATCCCTACTGAACAGTACAATAATTCTTCGTTCTTATTTAATTCTTAAAATATGAGCAAATACATAGCAGCATTATTTGTATATTTGTTTCTACGTATATAGAAATCATGCTGGAATTATACACACTCACACATACATATACACAGAGAGAGATGGTGGGGAGGTCTATTGTGTGTGTTTATTTCTCAAGGCAAATGACATTTATTACAAGCAGGAAAGGTTTGTTAAACCTTAAAAAATCAGCAAAAAATCAGTGTATTTCCCATATTAACAATAAAAGAAAAAAACCACACAAACATTTCAACAGATGCAAAAAAAAAGGCATCTGACAAAAATCATACACCTTTCCATGATAAACTCTTAGCCTACAAGAATAGAGCAGAACCTCTTCAACCTGATGAAAGGAATGTACAAAGAACCCATCATTATATTTACTGGTAAAATACTGGGGCTTGACCCCTAGACCAGGACCAGGGAAGGGCGTCCTCTCTCACCACTCCTGCTCAGTGTGATAGGCGGATCCCAGGCGGTACGATAAACCAAGGAAAAGAAGGCACACAGATTGTAAGGGAAGAAGTAAAACAATTCTCAGACAAGGTGATCGTGTACGTGGAAGACTCCAAAGAATTCTAAAAAAAAAAAAAGCGACTAGAACTAACAGATGTATTTCGTATATTCACAGAATGCATGACAAATTTACAAAAAGCTCCTGTATTTTAGTCACTAGCAAAGAAAAACTGGAAATTGAAATAAAAATACAACATTTAAAAAGAATCAAAAAACACGTGAAAAACTTACAGATAAATTTAAGAATACATACACCCCAAATCACTAAATAAGAAGACAAATAGGGACTTCCCCGTGGTCCAGTGGTTAAGACTCCGTGCTTCCACTGCAGGGGGCACAGGTTCGATCCCCGGGGGTGGGGTGGGGAGACTGAGATGCTGCATGCCCCGCAGCGTGCCCTAAGTAAATAAATAAAAGATTTTAAAACAAAAAAAAATAGAGAGAAAGACAAATAGACATACTATGATCACAGATCAAGATTCAAAAAAGTGTGAAATCTCTCTCCAAACTGACCTATAGATTGAATACAATCTCAATCAAAATCACATCAGGCTTTCTGGGGTACGAATTAGTTAAGCTTATTCCAAAATGGAAATATGTACAAAGAACAAAGAGCAGCCAAAACAATTTTGAAAAAGATGACCAAATTTGGATGACTTGTACTAGGACACCAAGACTTCCTATAAAATATAACCATCAGGGCTTCCCTGGTGGCGCAGTGGTTGAGAGTCCGCCTGCCGATGCAGGGGACACGAGTTCGTGCCCCGGTCCGGGAAGATCCCACATGCCGCGGAGGTGCTGGGCCCGTGAGCCATGGCCACTGAGCCTGCGCGTCCGGAGCCTGTGCTCCGCAACAGGAGAGGCCACAACAGTGAGAGGCCAGCGTACCGCAAAAAAATAAATAAATAAATAAAAATAACAATCAAGGCAATGAGGTGCCGGCATGAGGACAAATGGAAAACAATATAATCCAGAGCTGAGAAACAGACCCGTGCGTATATGGTCACTGTGATAACGGGACCAAGGCAATTTAATGGTGAAAGTACAATGGTGCTGGAATAACTGTACATGCAGATGGCACTGTACACACTTATGGAAGAAAATGAGCCTCACAACACACACAAAAATGAAGCAAAATGGATCACAGACCTAAATGTAAAGTTATGAAATATATAAAACACAATATAAGGGGAGACAGACTACTGCAAGCTTAGCCTAAGAAAATAGTTCTTAGATAGGAGACTCCAAGTCCAAGCCATCTAAGAAGTTGACAGAACAGACTTTATAAAAGTGAAAAATTTCTGCTCTTAAAATGACGCTGTTAAGAAAATGAAAAAATAAGGCACAGACTGAGAGGTGATACTCTCAATACACTTATCTGACAGACTTGTATGCAAAATTTTAAAAAAGTTCTTGGAATTCAACAGTAAGAAACAGCCCGATGAAAACAGAAGGGGGGGGGATCTGATGAAACACTTCATTAAGAATGCCCCATAAGCCACAAAAAGATGCTCAACCTCATCAGTCATCAGGCAAATGCAAATTAAAACTACAATGAAATTCCACTCTACTCCTGGTCAAACTGCTAAAATGTAACAACCTGATAATACCAAGTGCTAACAAGGATGTGGAACAACTATTAGCTCTTAACTCATTGCTAGCGGTAACGCAACATTGTATAACTGCTTTGGAAAAGTTGAGTCATTTCTTATAAAGTTAAGTATACTTACACTATGATCCAGCAACTTCATTACTGGGCATTTGCCCAAGGTAAAGGAAAGCACATGTCCACATAAAGATGTCTACATGCATGTTCACAGCAGCTTTACTCATAACCAGGCAGAAAACTGGAAACAGCAGGAGGGTCCACCAACAGGAGAACAGGTAACCGCATTGCGATTCCCCACACAACACTGCTCAGCAATGAAGACTATACTACTGATGCGGCAGCGTGGATGGATCTCAAAAATCATTAAGCTGAGTGAAAGAACGGGGACACTAAGATACGCTTATGATTCCATTTGTATACAATTTCAGGAAAGACAAGTCTCATGAACTAACTAATGATTACCTGGAGCCAGGGATGTGGGTCTTGGCCAGGGCAGGACACAAGGGAACCTTTCGGATTAGTGATTAAAGGAGTGTATTCACTTGGCAAAATTCATTAAACTGCAGCCTTAATGTGGACATTCTGTGTAAAGGATACCTCAGTAAAGGTGATATTTTAAAATATAAACGAATACCGAAATCTAGTTGCGTTTTCAAACAGTGGTGTGGTTATAAATTCTGAAACTACTTTCTTTGTATTCGAATCTTGAGCTAGTGACTGAGGACAGTATTGAGGATAGTGGAAACCGTATTCTCACTATTGCAGAAAAGAGTTACCAATATGGAGAGAAAGACATCTAGAATTTACTGTGAGGGACTGAACTGGAATAGGAGGCACGTTGTTAACTCATGGTTTTTAAAAGCTAGATAATGGTAGAAACAAACGTATAAATAAGTACATATACGCACATGTGTTTATGCAGACACACAAATTTCTCAGCTCTTTTGGCTAAAAATATCTTGAACGCGAGTTCTCAAATGTGGCAATGCTATATGCACAAGGAGCAAAAATGGCTTCTCTGCGGAAGGATGAAAAATCTAAGCTACAACAACGGCGTGCGGCCTGACAGCAAGCCCCCAGCACAGGAGCAAACACACAATGTGACCTGTGGTGTGAACACCGCACGTGGGGGCGGTGTGCTTAGGCGAAAATGTCTAGACTCCTCGGGGGTGATAATGAAAGAACCTGGTCTGGTGGCCACGGCACACTCGGCGCCGTGAGCAGGCCCAGCCCACAGACACTGGCTGCTTTGGGGGGCTAAATGCAATTATCCACTGAAGAAAACCAGGATTCCACAGAGAAAAGGCTGATTTCCTAACTGAGGTGGGGAAAACATGACAAAAACCTGGATCATCTTACAACACCCAAAACTAAGGATGTGCTCCTTAGTATGACACGAGAGCCATCCTAACATGTTCCCACTGGCTGATCCTGGACAACCTGGCCATCAGAATAATTAATTATAACAGTGAATTAAAACCCAGTAAATAAAAGATCCACGAGTCCACAGTGACGTGAATCCATCAATGATGGGGGAGAAGGGCAAGCCGGCCCTCACAGAAGGAAGGATGAGCTTAGCCATGGGTGCGCGGCAAATCCAGGGAGTGAAACGTTCACGGGTGGAGGTTACGAGATTCCAAGCATCTCCCTAACGACTGGCACTTTTGCAGGGGACGCCAGCCTCACCGAGAGAGCAGACTTTACCTCACCGACATCAGGATAAAGTGGCAGGTGTACTGAGGAGGCCACGACATCACCTCCAGGGTCTTCCTGCTCAAAACTTGTGACTGGTCGTGACCACACAACATCAACTCCAGCTGAGGGAGATCTCACACTGTCACTGCCTTATAGTCTCCAAAGGTTTCAAGGTCATAAAGAAAATTGGGAAACAGTGGCAGATTTAAGGCAATTAAAGGGACATGGCAACTACATGGACTGCACTGATGGAGGGGATCCCGCTCTGGGGAAACCGAGAGGCTGCTGGGACAGGTGACGAGGCGGGACGAAGGCTGTGGATGAGACACTACTGTAGCTACGGTAACGTCCAGATTTTCGTCACTGTATTCTGGTTACGTAGGAGAATGCTGTTCTTAGGAATTATACACCGGAGTATTGGAGAAGGTCAGAGTAGATCTTGAGGAAATTGGTAAGTTCAGCAACAAAGATCTATTTGAAAAAACTCCTTCCCTGCAGAATGAGCCCAAAGAAGAGGTGAAAACCGGCAGTGCCCGAGGACGGGAGCACGGGCTCACTAAGCTGACCGCTGGCTGACTCTGTGTAGCACTGACACGGTCAGGTGCCCAGGTGGACCCTCCACTTGAGGATGTGGTGTCCCCAGCTTGTGCGGCTGATTTTCTCCTGGGGCTACCTTAAGCATCCCTTTCTAGGGGCCCCTCTCCAACTCCTTCTCAGACACGGTTATGTTTCCACAGCACCCTAGTTGTCACTGGCTCAACTTAATACAGTTTTAATGAATGAATGGTGTAATTCCTCCAACGTGGCTGTAAGTCCCATGCAAAGACGAACGCATCTGTCTGGTCCACTGCTGTGTATGTGATACCTGCCATAAGGTGTGGGACTCGCCAGCACTTGATCAACTAAAATGAAAACTTAGTGGAATGTGAGAGAGAAAGCGAATAAAAATAATGACGACAAAAAATCTCCTTAAAGAAGAGCCTTAAAAAACAAAAAAAGTCTTTAGGGATACCAAGTAAGTTCTATTAATGCAACTCTAATTTCTTTTCCCAGTCAGGGCTCTTTGAAAACCCGAGTCCTAACCCCATCTCCGTACAAACTGGGCATTCTGAGAAACTCCAGCAATGCCGCAGACCAGGAATCACTGACAAAACCGAGCAGCCGGCCTCCAAGGGCGCCCCTCACACCCAGGAGGGCAGGGCATGCACGGGACTGCACAGTCGCTACTGGGAGGGAGGACGGGCCCCCAGTGACCCTCCCTGGAGGCCGGCTGGAGAGACGAGCAGGTTAAAAAGCTGCTGGGGCTCTCGACTAGAGGACCCGAGCGGCCAGGGCCAGGAGGCACAAATAAACACCACCTCTGCCCAGCAGAAAGAGGGGCACTTCGGGAAGAAGCAGTGCTTCCAGGAGTCTCTGCTAGTGCAGAGAGGAGAGGGGCAAGGACGGACTCGTAGTGGACGATGAGAAAAGGAGGCCAAGGACCTCCCCCTCCTAAGCTGGTTCAGGCGGGACAGACGCTGTCCCCCGAGCAGCCTTGCTGGCATATCGCAGCCTGTGCAGGAAGGAAGCCCCGTACCGTTCCAGCCCAGGGCAGGGCCTCCGTCCGTGCCCACCTCCGCTTCTCGTCCTTCCCCCTCCCACCCCACCTGACTTGTCCTCCGGGACACGGGAGGGCCCCTGCGTAGCAGCAGCTGCCCCTCCGGGCACGGCTGCCTCGCCAGCCTGGCGTCTGTCTTCATGGTGGGCATCGCAGCTCCAGTCCACGCTTCCGCCTTCCACGTGGGACACCCCTGCTCCCAGATCCTATCACCACACCGTTAATCACACAGTTAACTAGAAGATGGGGCTAAGCCCATTTTGCTAACTGTAGAAGCAGCCTATCACCCACCTGCAAACCAAAGACTCTGCAGCGGCCGCCAGCAGAAGCCCGTGTCCCTCCTCCCCAGTCCGGAGCAAACCCCTGGAGCCCACCCACGCCCACCTCCCACTGCCAGATGCCCTGCCGGCGGCAGCCTTTAATGTCTAGGCCCCCCCGCCCCTCCCCTCCCCTCCTCAGCAGCTTTACTGTTGAGGCCTCCACACACAAATGATCCTACGCGCCGAAGCCCAGGCCACCTTCCTCGCCAGAACGGACGTGACACTGTGCTGCGCGGGTGCTGGGGGGACAGACCCGGGCCCTACCCTCCCGTCAGCCTCAGTGGAACTGCTCTCCTGCAAAATAACGCCAACCCAAGTTCAACATGCAACAAAGCTGCGTGCGCAGAAGGTGGGCACTGCTCACGCTGGGGGTTAAGGAAAGCGTCCTGAGGGTAAGACGTGCTCCTGGAGACAGGCAGG
Organism: Delphinus delphis; assembly: GCF_949987515.2. Lineage (NCBI taxonomy): Eukaryota > Metazoa > Chordata > Mammalia > Artiodactyla > Delphinidae > Delphinus > Delphinus delphis. The sequence continues at coordinate 3,115,785 of NC_082698.1, forward strand.
CTGAAGCCAAAGACAACTGTCTCCGTGAAGAAACTATGCAGTGCAGTCACCAACAATGGGGATGTTTTTGCCCCCCACCATCAGATGACTCAGGACATTTACAGAAGATCAACTTGCAGAGCTTAGACGTCTGAATAAAATCTCCATCCCCAGCCTCACCCTAGACTACGGCACAAAGAGGAAGAATAAGCCCTAAGTCTGTACACGTCAAGGAGCATGAACCTCCGTGCTGCAGGGCTGCAGGAGGGGTGGCGCACGCTCCTCCGGACTGAGGGCGGGCTTTCCCTTGCAACTAAAGTTAGGAAGCAAACCTGATTTCTAGGAAAGAGAAACAAGTGGGAAATGAGTTTTGCTTAAAATCACAGCTGCCGATACAGGCCTTTCACTCTGCGCATGAAAGAAAATGCTGTTTGTGTCAAAGGCAAGAAATATATAACCTTTTCCCTCCTTTCCTTCGTTCCACACGCACACAAAATCCTGCAAATCTCTACTCAATTGAAAGCAAAAACATTCACTTCATGAGTAAGGCTTAAAACAGGGAGGGGGAAGACAAGCACAATGGGAGCCGGGAGCGTAAACAGGGCCGGGGAACACGCAGGAGCACTGCGGAGACGCTGCAGAGGGGCCTTCCCAGCCCACATTTGAGAAGCGTGAGCCTTCAGCACCGGGCCTGGAATGCACCACATACTGAAGTCTGGTGTCAATTTAAATGCATTGAACACCAGAAAAATGCCCCCAACCAGGGCTTCAAACTTGTACAGCACATTTCCACTCAACCCAACTAGATTGCCTGTCACATCTGACACGGCTCGTCAAAAGTTATCCTTCACTGCTCATGGGCAACATCGAGGTCAAAAGACCAAGTACAATGGTCCAACCCATCCCCATTTTTTTCCTTCAGAGCAGCAGATGCTGAACTCTAAAATGACAAGACAGAGCAGCTTGAAGCGGCTGCCAAAGAAACAGAAGCTGCCCAAGGCCGCTGGTCTCAAGTAGAAAACGCAGTCGGTGTGCGCACGTCAGGGTGAGGACCCCTCTGACAGTCTCACACAAAGAAGCCACAGCCAGCACGCGGAGCTCGGAGGGCTCTGCACCTGGCAGCAAAAGAAGCTCGCAAGCCCAGAGGGCTGCAGGGGAGGACCAGCCCCGGAGGCGGCGCCGGCCTGACGGCACCTGGTCCACACGAGCACGGCGAGCCCCACACCTTCCTCGTGGAAGCACCCATCTCAAAACCCCACCGCAGTTCAGGCCGAAAAAAAGCAGCAATTCTGACACAGGCTACAGCACGGATGAACCCTGAGGACATGACACTGAGTGAGATGAGCCAGTCACAAAAGGACGTCTTCTATGTGGCACGAGAGCGGTCAGATTCCCAGGGACAGAAGCAGGATGGGGGCCCGGGGAAGGGGGCGGGGGAGCTGCTGTTGACGGGTAGAGTGTTTCAGCTGGGGATGATAAAGAAGTTGCGGAGACAATGGTGGTGACGGCTGCACACCATGAAAGTACTTCATGCACTGAGCTATACGCTTAAAAATGGCAAAGACAGTAAATATTAGGTTATTTGTATTTTTACCACAGTAAAAAAAACAAACACTTGTTCACTATGAATTAAGAGCAAAGTCGTGGACGTCAACCATGTCTTTTGCACAAAAAGAATCCAGGCTCTGCTGGGAGGTGAAACAGGGAGGACCGGGCGCTCTGGCGTGGCCTCTGCGCATCCGCCCCGGAGCCTCCTGATGCCTGTGGCCGAGAGACACGGCGCGTGGGTCTGTGGCACCAGCATCACTTGAACAGTCGTGTGTGTGTGTAATGCGGAGGGGGTGCTCGATAATTTAGACGGTAAATAGTTTAGACCTTTTCATATTAGAAGAAACACTGATATTTCACCATTTCAAAATAGAAGATGGCATGTCGCGACATGGCACGTTTGGGGGTTAGCCCACCGTACCCCCAGAGCCAGGGAGGGGGCAGCAACCTTCCCCCAGACACGGGGAACCTCAGAGGGCAAGTCAGGTGCAGACACATACCTGTCCCAGCAATCCAGACAGGCAAGGAAAGGGGCCCCGTGGCTGGGGGCAGGGCCCAACTGAGTCCAGGTCCACCCAAGCGCCCAGGCCACATGGACAACGCTAGAATCTCCAGGCGAAACATGGCCCAAGTACGCCGCCTCTGTTTTCTATTTTAATCGTTAGGAAGCAAAGAGCATTTGTTACCTATCTGATTCCTTCAAAATGACTTCCTCTTGGTTTCATTCTGCATACCAGTCCTCAGGAAGCTCTCTTCCCTGTTGGACCCAAGATATTAAACAAGGTTCAATTTTCACGTGACTCTTCCAGGACAGACCCTGAAGGCCCTGGCCGGTTCCAGTCTCCCTGTGCCACGATGTTCCAAAACAGCTTGTAGCATGGTTTCCCTACCCCAGTGCAAAAAGGGATTAAAAAATAAAATAATATAAGAAATAAAATAATGTTTCAGACAGACTGGCCCCCCTGCAGGAGGTCTGCAGCTATGTGTCTGGACTCAAGTTATAACAGGGTGTGTAACCATTTTAAGTATGGCCCAAACAGTGTTAAAGGATGTTATCAAGGCTTTGACCGGAACCACGCGAGGACAGAGTAGGCGCACTGCTCCCGATGCACGGGGCTGGCAGCGAGGTAAGGGCCCAGAGATACCTGGAGCTGGAGTGAGGGTCTCAGGCAGCCGGAGGCCAAAATGAAGGGCTCCCTCAACAAAATGCCCAATGAAATTATTCCAAAACAGTGGGATGGTAAGTACCTTACCCTGCAGATCATTAAAGGTTAAGAGTCACTAGGCTTTGTGGCCAGCACAGCTGCCCTGGAAACCGCTTACATGCACACGGGGGCCACCAGCCAGCGGGGATGTGGGGAAAGCAGCTCGCTTGCCAGGTGACCCTGCGCATGACAACTCATGTGTGCAGCATGTACTGGTGCGAGCAGGTAGAAAATGGGACGGAGACACACGTTTCAACATTTAAACTGCGGTGCCTGCCCAGACTGCTTCTTCAGGGCCTGCCCACCGCACCCCAGAGCTCAGGAGGGTTTAGAGCTGCATCCCTTGCTGCTGCCCCTGTGTGAGAAGCATCTCACCCACAGCTGCGGTCCTCCCAGAGGGCAGTCAGGGGCCAACACCCGACTGACATGGGGAGCCCCAGGCCCGAGTCCCGGCCTCAGTTTGCAATGACTCTGAGGCCACTGCAGCGCCAGAGCTCCCTACAGCTCCCTACAGCTCCCTGTGACCTCACGTGCAACCAGGCGACTGTGCAGAGTCCCTGGCTTCCCGCTGCCCAGCCTTGCCTTTCACACTTGCTTCGAGGGTGTGTCTCAGGAGTCCTCCCCAGTGTGTCATCTGCACGCAACTTGCGCCTGAGCTTGTTTCCAGTGAACTCCGAGACAAGCCCCTTTTACGTCTGTGGTTTGGCGCATTCATTCATTCTATGCACTATAAAGACTGCAAAATAAAAAGTAACTAAAGGCTGAAATACCAAAGCCTAAGAATTAGAGGCACAGGGAACTACTGCCCAACACCCCGTTACCCGGAACCTTCACATTTCATTTATTCAACAGGGACTCTGTACCTACTGTGTGCCAGACACTATTCTAGGCTCACAAGACACATCAGTGAGTCAAACAGGCAGAGGGGCTGTCTTCATGGAGGCTGCACTTCAGTGGGAGAGGACAGGCAAACAAGTAAATCATGAATTATATGCGAGACTGGGGCTTTGCAAACTTTCCTACAGGAAAGTCATTCCTCAGTATCCACAGGAGATGGGTTCCAGGACTGCTCACAGATACCTAAACCTGAGGACGCTCAAGCCCCTTGTATAAAGTGGTGCAGCACAGCTGGTCTCTGTATCCTCTGGTCCTCGGCTGGTGGAACCTCGGTAGGTGCAGACCCGTGAGTGTGAAGGTCTGAGGGTTGATTGTACTACGTATTTTAAGCTTGCAGGTCATTCTGTCTTTATTACAACTGCTCAACTGTGGCGTCGTAGCAAAAGGCAGCCATATATGAACAGTGTTCGTGGTTGTGTTCCAATAAAAACTGTATTTACAAAAACGGGTAGCCAGCCTTCAGCCTTAGATGGCAAACTCCTATTCTAGGTGGTTAAAAAAAATAAAAAAGAGCAGGAGACAGAGATCAGGAGTGCTATGGTGGGGACGGGGATCATTACTGCACTTGGCAGAGGACTCAAGGAAATGATGGGCAGCTATGTGAACGGGTGCAGTGATCAAGTGTTCCAGGCAGGGGGAACAGCACACGCAAAGGCCCTGGGGTAGGCATACTTGGCAAGTTCAAGGGACAGCCAGGAGGGCAACACTGCTGGAGCAGAGGGTGGGGGAAGCTGGAGATGAGTTCAGAGAAGGGTTGGGGCGGACTGGCCGATCACACGGGCCCTGCAAGGTGTAAGGCCTCTGGCTCTAATACAATCATGATGAAATTTACAAAGATGAAGGTGAAATTATTATAAGATGATGGTGTCTTGAAAAATCAATATACTCTAACATTAAAAATATCTTGATACATTCTAAGTCTTTGAAAATTCTAATTCACACAGACCATAGGATAACTCTAGCTGGGATATTTCAACACATGAGAACATATTCCCAAATAATCCAAACAACAGTTCACCATATATGGAAATACCTCCGAATCTAAGGCACTCAGTTCTGCCCGTAGCTTCCGATTCACCTCCTTTGCTTTTCAACACAGAAGTCACTTGGAGTCTCGCTGCCCCTGGATTTTCAACCTTCCTCTTGCTGCCAAGCTTCTGGGACTCTTTCTAAAGGCCTCGCTCAGACACAGCCTCTGACAGCAGCCGTCCAGCCAGCCACTCCCGTGGCGCCTCCCCAAAGAAAACCCTGAACGAGGCCTCCTTTTCGCGCTCTGTCACACTCTGCGCGTCACTCGGTGAAAGCACTCAGACATCTGCCTCCTCAGGAACAAGTTCTGGGAGGGGAGGGAGCGGGCTGCTTGTCCCGGCCCTTGCTGGTGGCATGAAGGTATCAGCTTAAAGCACAGAACTTCACGTACGCCGGTACTCACTTCACCATCTTCTGGCACACGGGTCTGAAAGGAAGCGGGGTCCCCCCACCCCCGAGCAGCTAGCCCAGCACTGCTCCTGACTGCCCGTGGTGGTAACGTGGCCCGTCTGGTCACCCAAACAGACCACAGCCACCCAGTCTGTACGATGCATCTCTATGACAGCAGAAGACTTGGCTGAAGCCAGGAATGGGGTGGGGGAAGAGGGTTACAGATAACCTGCCCCTCTGAACCAAACCCCTATTTGCCTCTCAGAATCGTTTCCTGCTTGTATTACCGCTGCTGTCACGTACACAGCCCTGCCCTGCAAGAAACTCACTCAGCACCACTCAGACTGGACCTGCTTAGGAGAGACCTAAGGGGCTCCGAGTACAGAAAACACTGTGTCTTCTTGCTGCCGCTCGCTGGCTGATGACACAGGAGCACGCTCCTCAAAGGGACATTGTGCATTAGTTAAACACGCTTTATTTCCCTTACATCCATGCTACATCTCATTCTAAACAAGCAGCAAAGGAAAAATTAACCAAGACCCACATTTAGCACGTGAGATAAAAGTGAAAGGAGACAGAGAATGAAACACCAGCAGAGGGACACAAAACGGGTCTTATCCCCACACTTTAAAAAGTTCCTATGTTCTCACGCTGAACCCTCCCTCGCGAAAATAAAAACAAATACGGAAAACAGCTGAGATAATTATTGTACCCGTAAACGTTTTTCACGGAATAACACAGAAGAGAGAGGCAAGAAGGCGACGGAACAGACTATTAAGGAGAAAACCTAAACCGGAGAGCATATAATTACATGCAAAGAGCTTATGCCTTATTTTAATATAAATAAAACTTTTTAAGCGTAAGATAAAAAGCCATGCCTCAATACACCAGCTTTCCAATAGAATACACTCCATTCAAGCGACTCTCCTAATTTCAAAACAAAGTTATTTGCTTTATTTCAGAAGTCCTATTATTTATACATTTTACGATGGATGAGAGCAAAGAGGTTCAGCACCTCTCCTAGGGAGAAATCCGGCCTCACGACACAGCTGCAGTGGGAATGTGGAACTCCTCCCCTCTCCCTCCCATCACAAGCTAGCTCTGTGCCTAACTTCGGCAGGGCTCTGCGCGTGGAGACTATTTCCACACTCTGCTCCGGGCTAAACATTCTTCTGCGTGTGCTAGTGAATTCCAGCCTCTTTAACATCTGAGAACGAATTACTGACAAGTCATTTTTTGCCCCGTATTGCACGTCGACGTGGCAACCCTGTTTTTTTTCTATTATAAACATGTGCTGCACCTCGGCTCCAAGTCGTTTTGGATGCTGATACAAGATTCATAATGGCTGTCAGAATCTGCAATTTTCCCTTTTGTTTTATGAGGTCAGGCAATATTACATGCACTGATATATTCCATTTTCCCAGCTGAAAACCTTCTCATTTGAGCCCGACAGGTTGAGGGAGTCATGATTTTGCAACCTCGCATGTGAAACACGGTACGAGGGGGCAGGTGGCTAACCCCACGCTCTCCTCTTGCTCTTGTCCACTGGCAACAGTAAATTAAACTGTCAAAAATGGAATTGTCCTGTCATCAACAAAGCTATCGCTTCGCAAGTATTGCAACATCAGATATATTTCTAATTCTGCATTTCCCTGCACCTGTAATTTCATCAGAAATTCGCACTGGACCATGGGTGAGAAGCTGTCCAAGGGACACTGGCATTGTGAATTCCTTTAGAGGTTTGACGTGGCATTTCAAAGACGGAAATTAATGAACAATTCCGGCAATTTGTAATATATATAAAAAGGCTGCTCAGAGCGAGGTTCTGACCTTCAGCAAGACCCTTCAAAAGGGTAGAAATGCTAACGTGGGTATGACACGCTGCGTAGCAGAGTGAAAGGAAATTACACACAAGTTACTCCGCAAACAAAACAAAGCAAAATACAAACAGTCCAGCAACAGCCAATCCCTCTGAACATTACTTAATGGTCACCGCGACCCGTGACCTAGATTGCTACTAAAATGTTTAAGATCAGGAATAAAATGAGACCTCTTCGCAAGTGATTTGATGTAAAATGGAACTTCAGTCCTCAAGCTGAGCGTCACCAGACAGTCCACTTTAATCTGAGGTATGACCCAAACCGTTCTGGTTTCGCTCAGGTGATGCTTCCTCGGGTTCTCCCGCAGGAGGAGAAGTCACTGCCCGCTTCCTCCGCAGGACGTGGATGTGGCTCCAGGGCTCCTTCAAGATGCCTCACTCGTACTGTTTCTGCCCACAGATCTGCCTGGACTGCACTGCCAATAAATGACTCCCTTGTAAGTTGAACAAAAGTCAGGAACCTTCTGGCTGCTACCCACACGATGCCCCTGCTCCGGAGCCTCGCTCAGCAAGTGGGTGACGAGTCCTCTGAGCAGGCTGCACTGTAAAAATGGGCTTCTCTAACCTATTTCAAAATAACAGAAAGCCACGCGTCTGGTTGTTATTAATTAAATATTGCGATCAAGTATCGTTATAGATTATCTCTACAAAAATTCATTGCTTATCAATCATAACGCTCAGGACAGAAAGCTAAATTGAGATGAGGAATCATTTCACAGCTTAATACAGTCAAAGTGACTCAATATTCCTTTATTAATTCTCATTTAATATCACTTTAAATTGCTGCCATTATTATCCTACCGTAGACAAAAGATTCTGTGTAATTAGTCTGTATTAAGCCCTTTTTATTTATAAGGGGCCAAATAAACAAACCCACTTTAATTACCTGGGCCCCACAATATTGATCTGAGCATCAAAATTTAATATGACTTTATTTCAAATTTCCATATGACTAGTATTTAAATTTGTTCCAGCAATAACAATTTTGCCGGCACAAATGGCTTTTCATTCAAAGTATGTAAATGAATGCCTAGCGCTGGGGAGCCAGAGGCTTCCTGCGCCCACAGCATGTTTACCGAGACCTCAGGGGCCTCCTTGCTCCGCGCTTTGCTCCCTAATGCGGCAGGAAAAGCCACCAATTACCAAAAGAGACAAAAGTCAACGAAGACAGGGAGTCTTCTCCCTCCCAAACCATGTTCTCTCCCACTTCGGTACATGGTGTTAACGACATACAAATTTTGGGGTCATTAAGTATAAACAGGCGCGGAAAGCCAGACAGGCAGGAAGGCGGGATGTGCGGACGTCAGCACTTCAAGTGCTCTCCTAATCCCACAATGCAAGTTTCAGCATTATTGTCTCCATTTAACTTGCATTAGTACCTGGCACCTTGATTACACTGTTGGGCGGTAATCTTCGCCTGCACATGCCATCATTACTTATGTCAAGCCTCTCGAGTTGTTATGAATACTATGTTGTTTTACGAGAGAGAGGAAATTAGTGCCAGTCCCCTAGAGTTCTGGGTGCTTAACACTGAAGCACTACGCGGCCCTCGAAAATCCCACAACAAATCCTTGTTTAGTGCCACATGGAGATAAGGACTTTGCAGCAACATTGCAGCATAAATAACTCATGTCCCTCTTTATTTGTAAATGTCAAAAAAAAAATCGCTGTTCTTGAATGTTGCTTTTCATACAAACACAGCAGACAGAAGCTGTCTTCGTAGCCGTGTGAGCACACACCAGCTGAGCGAGGCGTTCTGACTCAGGCTGCAACCCCACGCTAAAACGCGAAACAAAGAAACGTCCACAACATGTGTTTGAGGATTACCATAAAATGCTGTTTTGGATGTATTTTTAATAAAAATGAACTTATCAAATCCAGGGGAAACATGTCGTGGTAACATGAGCCTTTCCTCCAGAGTACAATAAAGCAGAAAAAAATGGCGCCCCACATGGATTGCATTTTCAATGTTTTCTTAAATATGATCCACTATGTTGTTGAAGAGAATTATTTTCTGGTATTGTAGGGATTTTTGCATTGTCTTTATTCTGTTTACACAGCAAATGAAACTCACAATATGAATAGGTGAACTCCCCAGGGAGAAAAGGAAATTTAGAAATGATGTACAGATGGGGACGGGGGCCATGAAAACAGAATATAAATTAATGTGCCCCCAACAGTCACATCTGGAATTGAACAGGCCAAATAAATAATTTTGACATTAAAAGAAATTAAAGATCAAGCGGCGCAAATAGTAGAATAAGTTGTGTGTGGTTTTTTTTTGCTTTTAAATATCATTAGTTTACAATATGTTTGAAATGGCATTCAGAATAAAATCATCAAGATATCCAAGCCGAAAACGGGGCCTGGATGTGTTATTCTCTTTCTTTCTTTCCTTCCTCTTTCTCTCTCAATAGCCAGTAATAACCTATTCAAACTATCGCTCCCACAAAAGGGTTTCTGTGTCCCGCCTTTTAAAAGTTCTTCTCCCTGTGCAGGAACAGGATGTACTGAAGTTTTGCATCTTGAACTTGTTCATGTTTAATTTAATGAAATGTTAAAAATAAATCTCAGAAGGCAAACAAATAATCACGTGCCTGACACACAGCAGGGAAGCCGTGAGCCAAGTTTAAGGGCTCGATACCGAAACTGCAATCCCGCTTACTCCTTTTCTCTTGACCCCTTTGCCATCTATATTTATGCAGCCCGAGGCAGACTAAACAAAAAGAAAAAGAAGTCTTTGGCAGCATCTTTTGAAAGACCCGAGTAAGGACTGCTGGAGACATCATTACGAAAATGAGGAAAGGCCTCAGGGTCACAGCCTGCCAACCGGGAGGGCCAACTTCGGGGTGCAGGCGGGGGGAGGGGCCTGCTGGGGCACCCCGTCCTCTCGGAGAACCCGCACAGCCCCACCCTCCCCCAGAGCGACAGAGCCCCCGGGAGCCTCCCCTTTCATTAACCACCCCGGGAGAGTGGGCTCCTCCACATGTTCTCAAATGAAGCCAATTTTGAAAAATGGCTTCTGACAGGCCGATAAAACTTGCATGAAGTGACCAAATGGGTGCTCCTAAGCCCACAGACGGCCCCAAGTCACAAACCTGAGAAAGCACATTAAGGACCGCTAAGTTCTGTAAGGAAAGTCCTCTGGAGCCGAGGCGAATTCACTGTCACCAAATCTTCACCGTCCACTGCATATGTAAAGAATTTTTTTCAGAACATAAAATATTTTTCTGAGTGTAACAACAGGCATGACTTATTTCAGAATTAAGTGCTAGGCTCTCTGGTGCTTTGGGAAATGTAAACTACAGTTTTTACTCCAAATCCGCAATCCACTTCACTAGCTTGTGCTCTCCAAAGGCCCCGAGCAGCCCCATAAGATGATGAGCAACTTAGAGGGCTGGTAAATCATGCAAACAAGAGGAGGGAGGAGAAAAGCCATTCCTCTCCCCGTTTTATCTAATCAGTAAACTGATGTATAAACTGCTTTGGTAGAAAATAAACACCAAGCCACAAATATACAGCACTGACTTTTAAAAAGTCAGACCTCCAGTGCTTGTAGACACACACGCGTACATAGTACATATCAGATCATGACTAGAGGTCAGTGGGCAGCGCCCACCCAGCCCACCAACCTCCCCGGAGCCAAAGGTGGGGAAGGAATCCGGGCCGGGCCCGGAGTTGGTATCTTCAGCCTCGCAGTTTAAGGAGCACCTTCCAAACTACAGAATAATCTTAGTTTCAAATTACATAAAAATAACTGATGATTTCAATACAGCACTTAAATAAAAGAAAGTTTTATTCTTCACAGTGTAGGTGCTGGTATTTTTTTGTAGCCGACAAGCTGCCCATACAAGAAGTCTAATATTCTTGCCAACAAAGGCATCTGAAATTAGCAATTGCTTTTAGAAACTTTAATTACAATTTTAAAATGCTATTTCTGCTCTATAATAGATTCCAATTGTTTCAGTATTATCTGGCTTGCAAATAAAATCTACAGTAGATGACAATATTCCCAGGATTAATCACTCTTGAAATTCTAATATGCTCTTGAAATACCAAATAAAAAAGACAGCAATGTTGTTGATGTACTGAAAGCTTCTTGCTTTTTGCAGTTTGCTATTATTATGCATATCCAGGTAGAAAGTTAATTAACCCAAAGCTTAAGCTAATTATGATAGCAGAATGCTATCAACCCAACGCGCTCAGTCAGACAGCTGTCCGGAATTTCATTTGCTAATCATTTGTCTTGTGGCAGAGCATATGGTACATTTTCATGCTATCAGAGGAACAACAAACAGCTGAAAATCATTAACTAAAAACAATGTGCATAAAATCAGAAGCCGTTTTTTATACAGCTTTGTGTCAGACAAAAAGCCAGATTCTTGCCCTATAAAAATTAATGATTATTTTGGTTCTTGTCACTTAAAAATTTTAGCTGATAGTGCAATAAATATGTGACAGGAATTTCAGCTGTGTCAATTACCTGTTTATATGAGTTAGCAAAAGAGAGTCTACATTTATGACAAGGACATTTTAACAAATGGGTTTTGGGGGAGATTATGAAATACACGCGTAAGTCTGAAGACTTGAAATTTGGTTCCGAGGAAAGCCTGTTTTCTCTGTGCTAAACCTCAGTGTCGGTACGCTAAAACATTAAAGGCGACTTTTTTCATTGCGAAGTAAAACGTATGAAATATACTTGCACACATTCCTGAAGCAGTATGTGACATTTCTAAGACCATCCAGAAATCTGTGTAGACATCAGAACGCTACATAAATCATGGCAGAAAGTTCACCTCAGTGTGGAGGCTGGGAGCGGGAGGGGCGAGGGGCCTCCAGGAAAGACCTCCGGTGATGCCGGCGAGGACACAGGTGTTCTCAGTCCTGGCTGGGGGCCTCCCCACTCCTTTCAGTGTGAGCCTCACGGCAATCTCACCTTTGCATTGCCGGTCTTAATTACCTGAAAGCTTGAACGACAAGGAGCAAATACAAAAACAAGCAGGGTAGGTCTACTCCACTCCTACAGGCCACAGCAGCAGGCGTACACCCCAAAACTGAGATTATAACCCATAAATCCCCACAGCATGGTGCAACACACTTTCTACACACATCTTAACTTCCACCCGGCGAATGTACCATGACACGATGAATATGCACGCTGGGCTTCAAACTGATCTCGGAATCTTTCTAAACTTCATCAGTTTTAAGATATTGTGTACCCACAGGTCTTAAGTTTTAATCTAACTTGGAGATTGTAAGAAGTATATTCCTTTTAAGCGTGATTGACTGGGTAAAGTGACATTCACAACATTTTTCTTCAAATCAACGCTACCATATTAACTTGTTATGTTTTAAAAAGCAATAAAAACCAAGACTCAAAATGTACATGATTTACTGTTATACTTGCTAACATGGAAATTAAAATACTTCTCCCAAACAGAGAGAAAAATGGGTCATTTGATCAAAGGGTAAAGTAGTCCTACACACCAAAAATAAACTTTCCTTCTTCTTGGGGAAGGCTGAGACGTGACTCTTTGTATGATGTGACATCTGCAACTGTGGCCAGGCAGAGGCTCCGCTGAGCCTGATTAATTGTTAGTCCCTGGGGATTCTGTTGGTCATGGACCAATGAACTACGGGGAATTTCCATGGCTGTAATGTGCTGCTGTGACAACGCTCAACTCTGTTTTTATTACGGCGGCCACTTCAACGGCAAGTACTCTAATACCACATCTTTGTTGCCCTGAAATGTCCAGAAACCTCGGACGCCAACCAATGCTTCCCTCAAGACGGACTGCGATGTGGGAGGACATTTCCTTCACACTTTCCCCAAGGACTTTTGTTATTTATTTTAGACCAAATGGAAGTGAATTAGAAGAGATGCACTCCCTCTTTGCTCCCCCAAAGTAACCTAACACATTCGCCAGTATCACCGGATTTTTTTGTCATTGGTGGGGAGGCCTGAACAGAAGACTTCAAGGTCAAGTCAGGATGAGGACTTTACACAAAGTTCCAACTCACAGAGTGGGAACCAAACGGCCCCTCGGGGTGGTCCCCTCATCAGTCAGCTAGGAAGGCTGGAATCTCTCAAGAACAGCTCTGAGCCACCAAAGTCTGCCCATGGCTCAGAAACACCTAGACGAAGGAAAATGAAGTGCCAGGAACCCTCAGTTAAACAGAAAACATCAAGAAACCCAACCTGAAGCTACCACGTTGCTGTCCACTGCGTGGTGCTGCTAAGACGGTGCACACAGCCCGGAAGAGAAGCAGGGCTGGGTATGGACCAAACTGCGCACTTCTGTTCGCAAACCGAAAAGGACCTCTGCTTGCTACTCCACTGGGAAGACTGAAGCCAAACCTATTACTTTAGTCATAAAGGTTTAATCATTTGCAGTTCAAATGTTGACGCCTCTTCCCAATGTGTACAATTTTTCACATCTAACTTTCTGAAGGAAAAAAAAAAGCTTTCAGGTGAAAAATGCTGCCAACATGGCAAAGTATATGGGGGCTACTTAAACCTCGTCCTTAAAGCCCTTCCCTTCTCTTCCCAAGGCTACATGCTCAACTCTGATATTGATATTAATATTAATTTGTCATTAATACTAATGTTTCACTAACCAACTACGAGTATTTTGAAATATCCAATTTCTCTGTGTAGCTAAACCTCAGGTTCCACTACGAAAAATGTTTTCTAATTACTGCTTTCTAGTAAGTCATCAGACAAAGCAGCGAGGTTTCCTATTAATTCGGGAATTTCATACTTTGGAAAGCAGACCACCTCGGCAGGTCACGGCCACCACCTGCACTTCAGGACACCCCAGGACCAGCTGACATCCAAGTGTGCCATTTTGAGGGCAGCCTGCTGGGGTGGTAAGAGGAAATACAGATGTTTACCTAATTTGATTAATTTAATTTTGGAGCAAGTGATCCAATGACAGTAATGGGTGCTGCTCTTGCTAGTTCACTGAGCAAAACAATAGGCCCCCGGGCTTCCCTGGTGGCGCAGTGGTTGGGAGTCCCCCTGCCGATGCAGGGGGCGCGGGTTCGTGCCCCGGTCCGGGAAGACCCCACATGCCGCGGAGCGGCTGGGCCCGTGAGCCATGGCCGCTGAGCCTGCGCGTCCGGAGCCTGTGCTCCGCAACGGGAGAGGCCACAGCAGTGAGAGGCCCGCCTACCGCAAAAAAAAAAAAAAGGCTCCCAAACTACCTGCCAACCTCCTTCTGTCAAGAAACGGCTCCCCAGTCGAGCGCATCCCGCACGGCGCAACGGCTCAGGGTCTGTATTTAACTGCCTGCCGCACTTCTAAGTGATGAGAATGGGTGACTGTTGAACGCACTCCCCAAACACCTGGGCCAGGAAGTGATTTCAGCTTGTTGCCTCTAGTTCTGCCTATCAGAGGACCTTCTCGTTTCTTTCCCACGTGTCCCTCAAGAGGGGCCAGGAGCCAAAGGGAGTTCAGGTCAGCATGCAAGGACTGACATGAGAGCCAGCCCCAGCCACGAGGAGCCTCCGGGACCATCCCGGACTGCCGTGCCATGCAGGGGGCAGCCAAGGAGCGGTGGGCACGGACGCGTCCCTCAAAGGACCTGCGGCCAGCAGTGGGCAAGAGGGAGTGTCCCTGAGCCTGTGCTGAGCTAGGCAGAGGCCAGCGTGCCTGCAGGGTGGACGGGCCCAGGCTGCGCCCTGGGTAACGGAGCTGAGCACAGTGGTGATGGAAAGGAGACCTGCAGTGGCCAGCAAACAGGACGCTCCACCTTTACAGGGACGTGCGTATCATTCCCATCAGACGGCAACAATGAGGTCACCTGTCACCTATCTCTTTGAGGACGCGTAAACTGTTGCAGCTTTCGGGAAAACTAGAGAAATGACCTATTACAGCAAAAACAGACATGCCATATGTGAACGCTCCAGTCACGAGCGTGTGTCACACAGACACCGCCGTCCCAGGGGATAGAGACGCACAGAGAGCGCACTGCTGCCCCCTGCTCTCCACCCTGGGAGGGTGTCAGAGGGCAGCTGTCTGCAAACCGGAAAGAGGGTCCTCACAAGACTGGAATCTGCCTGCACCCTGACTTTGGACTTTCAGCCTCCAGACCAATGAGAACTAAGTGTCTGCTGTCTACGCCACCCAGTGTGTGTGTGTCACGGCAGCCCGAGCAGGCCAAGTCCCTTCCTAACAATCCACAACGGGAAGAGCAAGCGCGGCCTCACTCCACCGCTTAGCACGGCTTCACTCCACCGCTTAGTATTGCAGTTCGGCGCCCACATGTAGTTCAGATTCTTCCCAATTCTGTTTACTCCAGACAGCAGTTTTCCACGTTAACTACGGAGCCAGCACCACTCCACAGGTGAGCGTGGGCCACCACGGCAATGACAACAGATGGGCTCGCACGTGCCAGGCCTGCGCAGCCCTTCACTCAGGGTTCCTCTCGCCCACTGCACGAGGCCAACCCCGTCATCCCCGTTTTCCAGATGGAAAGGGGCAGAAAGGACAAGTAACTTGCCCAAGGTTCCACAGCTAAGCAGCCTTCAAGCCAGGGCGCAGTCCTGGGAAGCCTGGCTCCTACGCCTGTGCTCAGGACACACGCTGGCTTAAGGACAGAGCTGAAGGGATCCTCAACACATGCCAGGGCAGTACCACCCCATCCTGCAGCCGCCACCAGGCCTGCCTGGGCAGTGGGACGGCGGCCCCGACCACTCACAGCTCCTGTGAAGCCTCTTCCCCCCAGACAGGGCCCCGCACCGCCCTGTGGGTATAAAGACGCCGCACAGCCACTCAGTCTTTGTGTGTCAACCCCGGAGAGCAGAGGTTACAAGTGTTCCTCAGAAGAGGGCCAGAAAGAAGTGTTTCAGGCTTTCCAGGCCACATAAGGTCTGTTTCCTGACCTCTATTTCCTACAAACCTTTAAAAAGGTAAAAACCACACTTAGTGCTTTGGCCGTACAGAAACGGGCTGGTGGGCCAGAGGTGGCAGACCCCAGGCTGTCGTCTGCTGACCTCTGCCTCGGAGGGAAAGACTGAGGCTTCCGAACAATGAAAAGTCCACGTCATCTTCAGGTGGGATAATCCAAAAGAAAGGGACCGAGGCGCTGGCTAAGCAGTGTGGCAAGTCTCACAGAATTCGTATTTAAAAGGGTTTCAAAGATTTTTACAACGTAAGGGCGATGCTTCTCTTTTGTTTTCTCCTTCCGGGTGTAACTGAAAAGTAGGCAATAAAAATGAGAGAACTTAGATTTTTTCTCCACGCCCCCAAACTTGAGTGAATGGAACCCAGCATGTTTTACTCAATCCTCACTGTAATGTCTGAGAGCTCCCTAAAGGTTCTCAAGTGATGCCGCGCTTTCCAGTCGCAGCTCTGCAATTTCACGCGAGGTTGAAATCCAGATGAACTTTTAACCAGAATGCCAGCCATGACAATGGAGCAATTTGTAAAGAAGGTTCCTCTGCAGCCTTAGAGCTCAGATGCAGCAGGACACCCTGGGACGTGAACCTTCTGACATCCAGCACTGGACGTCCCCTCTCTCCCCACAGCAGCTCAACTGCAGACGAAATAAAGAAAGGTACCGGTCAGCTGTGCGGAACCTTGGAGCTCATTCACCCTAATCATCTACGGGAGAGCAAAGTCAGATGGAGGCTTAGGGGAAACTCCTAGGTCCACGGCAGAGACCCTTGGATTCCCTTCCCCAACCCCACGGGGGCCCCAGGCACGCCCTGGAGCAACACCTGCCTGTGCCTCACTGCACTCACCCCAGGGCAGTCCTTCCTCTGTGTTCTGGCCGTAATCCGCTACTGAACAGGACTGTGGCGGACAAGACCTGGGTAGGGATCCTGATCAGTGTCACAGCCTGAAACACAAGAGCTGACTGGGAGTTCTAGGACACGATCCAGAGATTTGGCCATCTGGGGGAACAACGCTTCTCCGTTCCTTGAGTCACATCAAAAGCAGATTCAGTATTACTTTTGTTACACGCTAATTACTAAGACAGGAAGGTATTCTGACAAATAAGCACAGCCCGCCGGCCCCCACCCCCGATGGGAGCCCCAGGATGCTCGGGGGGCGCCCACCTCCAGACACTCAGCAGAACCACAGGAAAGGCCTCTTCGGCTCACACGCGCTCCCTCTCCTCTGTGAGGACCACCAGTTCTCCCTGGTGAGATGTCCTGACGGAAGAGCGTGTGCTTGGCCTCAACAAAGACGAAGGGCCACCGCGTAGAAGACTTCTTCAACATCGTTCTGGTTAGCTTAGATTCTATTATATTTACAAACATTTAATTTATTAACATAGAAACGAAGCATGAAATTTAAGTATTTAGTTAGTGGGGGCAGGGATGGTAGGTCAACTAGAAAAGTCACGGCATGAATTACACTGTTACTGCATGACACCACAGGCGTCCCAATGCAAAGAACCACACTGAAATTCAACCAAGTGTCAGAATTTAATCAGTGCACATGCCACCTTCACTCTGGGGGGAGGAGAAGTCCCTGAGGACGATAGATGCCCAGTACAACCAGAAGTCCATCAAGACTCCATAATCTGATTGTTGCCTGTACAGCTGGATCCAGCTATAATTCTGTGTCCAGGTCACTTTCTGTAAATACAGGTATTTGTTTTAATTGTCCCTACCAGTCCCTGCACATCTCCTCCGTGGCCAAAATCTGTTTGATGCTCTTCAAAAACCAGCGTTAAGTTCCAAAATGGTCTCCTATTCCTTCACTTGAGTGTAAGGACAGGCGGAACTCCCAGACAGCTCACTATGAATAGCTGGATCGCTCCAGTTTTTATCTACAAAATAATTAGATAATTTTAAATCACTTGGTATATCCGCATTAGGGACTTAAAAAAATTAAGTGCAAAGTCGAGCATTTAGAGCAGGGGTTCTATAGACAGGTTCACAGATACCTTTGAAAATTTAGAGGATGCTCTGGGCTCTGTCCTAAGAAGGATATCCAAATGCACACATCCACAGGAAGTCAACACTTCTTACCCGACTCCAGGGAATCTATCGATCTCCCCGAAGACCACCCACAGACCACAAGTGAACCAAGCCTGGTTTAGAGTCGGTCTGTGGCCCTTCCGCGTGGACACTTGCTTTCATGGTTCTGCCACCACAAAAGGCCAGGTCTGAGACTAAAGTTACACATGATGTTACCACAGTGCTTGAAAAAGCAGGCTTTCTTTGGGAAATTCCAGAAACATGGAAGAATGTATACTTTCCAAGAATATAATTTTAAGTTCTGGCTGAGACACGAAATAGCTAAGATTTAGTTAAGACACTTGGTAGAAAGGTTCCCTTGAACCATGACTGGGCACCCTAGGCCCGTTCCAAGGAAACCTCTGGATGCTCCCTTGTGTTTTTGGCCTTTAGGCCTTAGTTCTTCTACAAAAGGACTTGAAATGGTTCAAGTGATTTCGCTCCCATATAATGTATGAAATGAATGAACACTAAATCACGGAGCTCTGACAAAGACTCAAGATCCTGGGGGGAAAGGCATGAAGGCAGGCCTTGAGGACACACTGCTCCCCTCTCTCTTACCCTTACCCATACAGAAGGTCCAGTGGCCTTCCCTGGCTCCGCAGGGCTGTGGTGAGGAGAGGGGTGTCTTGTCAATACTCAGTCACATGTCCCTAGACGTGTATGATCTCAGAGGAATTCTGCCGTGTCACAGCCCTCACTGAACACTCACAGTTCTTTTCCACGGAGGGGGATGGGAGTATTGGTGGCAGAGACATGCACCACCTTTGGACACAGAATGTGGTGGGCAGGAGAGGGGTTGCTGCAAGTAGAAAACCCTCCCAGGGTTCTAGTGTCTGCCGCGCCCACTATCCCTGGGGTGGGTGTTATCACTGGTGTTCCTCAACACAGATGACGGAAACAATGACACACACACTGTGGTGGGTCAGGGAGGAGAAAGGCACCAGATCCACTGGTATCAGCTCACTGCATCCAAAGGCAATTTAAAAATACTGATGCATTTCAAAGAGCCGTTCAAGACGCAGCTTCCAAGGCAGTGCCCTCGGAGCCTTTCAGAACAGCAGTTCAAGCTTTCGAAGATTCAATATATCTAATTATGTCTCAATAATGTGGTTTTTTTTTTAATCCTTAAACCTATTTACAAGAAACTTCTTACTTGCACTCTTTTCACCTTCAGTATAGTGTAACTCCTTGCTTGGAATCATGATCGTTTCCTTGGTGTTGACACCTCACCCTTAAAGAAGGCAGCAGAGTGGGACTGAGCACAGTATCAGCATTTCTGGTATTTCCTGAAGCTAAAAGAGTGCCAGAACGGGACACGGCATGACTTTGTTGCTAAAAATAGCTAAGGAATCAAAGCATTCCAGTTATTAAGGTTTAAAGAAAAATGAGAAGTGATCCATTTCTCTCTCAGACCCACCAAGAACACAGGGACTGCACTTCTGAAGTCTTCGCGGGAAAGCTAGTGTTAAAGAAATCACTGGGGAGGCAGGACCGATGATTCCAAAAGGAAGAAACACAAATGCATCTGAAACAGTCGATCAAGACCCACCTTTCGAAGGTGGCATGCTGAGCCTTTTCAAATAGCAGGTCTATTTCACCCACAATTATGACTTCCAAGGCCCTTGGAAATTCTAGCAAAGCTCACTGCACACAAGGAAGGACATCACCTTTTCTGACAGACCATCATCTACAAATGAATGAGCAGAGAGTGTGTTTGGAGACGTTCCCCGCAGAATGATGAGGGGACATGGGAGCTCAGAGAAGCAGGAAGCGTCTCATCTTTCTTCTGTAACATGGGCCCAACACATTACGACAGACCCAACAGGAAGCTTGGCTGCCAACGTCTGTCTAGAGCAGTGGCTTCCACACTTGTTGGTCTCACCCTTAAACGACGAGGACCCTACAGAGCCATTTTTCCATCTGGGTTATACCGATTGATATTTGCTATGTCAGAAATTAAAGCTGAGAACATTAAAATATTTTGTAATTCACTTAAAATAACTATATTTCATGTTATCACAAACAACATTTTTATGAAAAGTAACTATTTTTTTGTTTGTTTTGGAAAACAGTTAACAGTGGCCTGGTTTTACTTTCTTGAGGATCTCTTGAATGGCTGGCTCAACAGAAGACAGCGGGATTCTCACAGCTGCTACTCCTTCATTCTGTTTCCATACATGGTTCTAAATGAAGTACACGAAGAAAATCCTTCTCCAGCGACTGTGGACATTCTTCTTCGGTGCTGACGTCAGAACTCGACAAGAGGCAGCTTCTACAGGGTGGCTGTGATGTGGATCCCGAAAGCCTCACCAAAGAACTATGGGCACTGTTACACTAAAAGCCGCCAGTCTATCTTGCACTTTGAATTTTGACCCAAACATAACTTTGTAACTTTATATGCTGATCATCTGGAAAATATCAGTTCACTGAGCTATGCAAATCTTCTAAATATTTATACATTTCAGAAGTATATTATCGAAATTCACATCAGCTAATACAATCCTGACTGATATGGGCAGAAAATGTTTTAAGTATCGAGAAGCTATCAGGCTCGTGGTGGTATGTACCAGCTTCTCGGAATTCTAATTTTCATTTGAAAACTCAGATTTTATCACTGGAAGCACATATCAGCTACTCTCCTAGAAGTGAGCGGCTCACTCTGTCCACCTGAGAAACCTTCAGCCAAAATCCGAGTCTGGGTAGACAGAGTTGGCCCGTCAGTTATCCTTTCAGTGGTGAAATGGTGTTTCATGGAGAAAGCGGCTACTTCAGCTGGCAAGTCAATCACACAACGTGTGCTCCCTTGAGAAAACAATCCAGTTTCGGCAGTGGCAGAGTGCCCTGCGCACACTTTTGCAAAGGAGAGGCACTGAAGGGTCAAGATTTTGATCAAATTAACAGTGTTTACTGCTCCGACAGGGACATTCTTAGATGAACCTGTTTTCCCCTGCAAATGCACGGGGATGAGGAACACAGCGACAGCCAGCACTGCCTGGTGCCCAGGGTAGCAGTTTCAGCCCCGTCACCTTCGTACCGTCTGTGTAAACGCCAGCAGTGAGAAAGGCAAACAGGTCTTGGGAGTAATCACGGTGCAAGCAGTTTGGTCTCAAGGACACCTGGCCGGTGTCGTGGAACGCACCCCGAGAACTCTGGTCCAGGGCGCGTTCTCCTGGGGACAGAGGGCGGAGAGCAGCCATGGGCCCACACGTGCCCAGTGACGCGGGTCCCTCACAACTGGAGGGCGCCAGCCCGAAGTCTGTTTCACTCCTTTCAAGACATTCAAGATGTGCTTCCCAAGAACTGCTTATACACCTTCCATAATAAGCATACTGTGTTTGGCATTTTCAAAAACTAACCGAAAACGGTCACAGTTCAGAAAGTGGCTGCCCACCACACACAGGAAAGGTCCTGCCCACACCTGCCTTCTGCCGCGAGGGCAGCTGCTACGCGAAACCCTGACCAAATCCACCCGATGCGGAACCACAGACGCCTTGCTACAGAAGCACCGAGCCTGGCCCGCTCGTCGCTTAGGCCCAAACAACACTTCCAACACTTCCAACTGTGTCGTTTTCAGACACTTTCTGTCTAAATGACCATTCTGTCTGGACCAAGCACCCCTCAGATTCGCAACGGTAATTTTCCCAGCTTTCTTCCATCAGCTGCAGAAGGGACGCAGGAACACCTCACCAAGTTTGTTAAACTGCACACGGCACCGACGTACCCTCATAAGGGCCCTTTCGGTAATAAAATCAAGACTGTGATTGCTGGTACAAGATTCATAGCGTTTAGAGTGCCAGTAAACTGTGGACTGTGAACCCCTTAAATGCTTGTATACCCTACCTTGCTGTATCTTAAAGGCCGATATCAGAATTTTTATGGAGAGTTTCTAGCCTCTCTGAGTTTTTCATTAGGCTGTGAATGGTAAATGACACACTTTTCAAAGTTTACGTTCCTTTTCTGGGCTAGATCCACAAAAATAAGATTCCTACTTTCTTGCCTCCACCAGCAATTCCATGGCTAGAAACGATTCTTTACAAAATAGGAACAGATTCTTATTTTGCTCTGATATAGATTCACAAAATACAGAGAAAAATGTGCTCACCCTGTATCCAGTCGCTTTGTTTATTAAAATTTAAATAATGCTGAGTTAGTCATCTGATGAATCAAACTTCCAAACACAAGTTTTCAATCCATATAGAGCTACAGATTCTAGGTAATTTTCAGGGAAAAGTTCATATAGACACATCTCAGTTTACTGACTGTACTCAAAGCAATTAAACTGTAAAGTGAACTATATTTTTACATTAAATTTTAAATTATATATAAAAATGTGTTTCCAAGTAAGATGACAACAGGCTGATGAGAAACCTTCAGGTGAGGAGTGAATAACAGAGAACTGGCATATGAGGCATAACGGGCCGTAAGGCACTAGGGTGGTCCTCACTTAGACGGGGGGCTGGGCTGTTTAAGGTTCGGGTGGGAGAGATCACTTAAGGGGCTACCTTCCACCTTCCAGGGGACACACGGGTGAGGCCTCAGACTGGGCGCCAAACGGAACACTGACCGACAGGGCCTGGCAACCCATCCGCTGGGAGAAGTGAGGAAAAGACAACAGTGAGGGGGGCAGGATTGGAAGCCCTGGTTGAGGGCAAGGGTGGAGGAGGTCAGGCTGCTGAATGTCAGGCAGGGCTGCAGGCCCAGGGACGGACTGCAGGCTGTGGCCTTGTCACAGGGCCTGGCCTGTCACTTCTTCTCCGACTTAGGTTACATCGCTGTGAAAAATTTCCAAGAACAAGATTTTTCAATCCTACCAAGATTAAAGAGAAGGTTCAGTTTTGCCCATTTGATACACGTGGTAGAGGCCACAAGTAGCTTGCGAATGTGACCATTTTATTTCACGTCATGCAAAAGCCATAATGCAGGTAAGGAACCAAATCCCACCTGATCTGGCTCATGAAATGCCAGAGGTCACAGGTGGGCAGCACGTGTGCTCTGTGGTCATCTGTGGGAAAACAACGTGCCCGCCAAGCAGGCCCCATCTGAGTTCCACCAGTGCCCTACGACACTGCAAGACCGCAAGACTGTGGGAGGCGCCAGCTGCTCAGAACACCTGCTGCAGGTCCACTCACAAAGTCAATGTCGGGGGGCAGCAATGGACCAGGGGCATGGCTGCCGAGCCTGATCACTGCGAGGCCTGACCCCCAATCCCTTCTGTAGGCACCGCTTCCGCACCCAAAACACACTCGGCACCATAGGGACCTGTCAACTAAGGGGGAGGAGGGGCTGAAAAAATGTCAGCAGGCAAAAACATAAAAAGATAGGCTTTTCCCAGACCCAGAGCAACAGTTAAAACGAAGAGCGAGGCAGCATCCAGAGCACGGGAGTTTAAAAGCAGTGGCACCAGGGCTTCCCTGGTGGCGCAGTGGTTGAGAGTCCGCCTGCCGATGCAGGGGACACGGGTTCGTGCCCCGGTCCGGGAGGATCCCACATGCCGCAGAGCGGCTAAGCCCGTGAGCCATGGCCGCTGAGCCTGCGTGTCCGGAGCCTGTGCTCCGCAACGGGAGAGGCCACAGCGCTGAGAGGCCAGCGTACCGCAAAAAAAAAAAAAAAAAAAGCAGCGGCACCAGGCTACGGCTACGAACACTGCCAATGGAGCCTCCCCTCTCCTGACAGTCTAGGCTAGTGTCTCCCAGATGCTCTAAAATTCTCTCCATCCGTTAAGCTCAGCACATACGTACGTGTGCATGCAACACTTAGCACAGCGAGTATAAAAGCAGCACTAATTACTGAGCACCTGCTAGGGAGGATGCGTGATGCTGAGGGCTTCCCAAATACTGCAACAACCCCGTGAAGCAGGTGAGCTACTATCCACCACTTCGCAGGTAAGTGAGGGTGGAGGGCTGAGGAGGCTGTCCATGATCACAGGGCTGGACCTCAGGGTCTCAGGGCCCACGTTCTTACAAGCACCTTCAGTGGAAACTGTGCGCTGCCTCTCAGCCACGCTGAACCATGCACCTCCTACTCCTGGGTGTGTGGGCGTGATCACGTGGGTGTGGCAGCACGGTCAGAGTATGACAAAGAAAGGGACAGTGAGCTGAAACAGGCCCACATAAACAGATGAAAGCAAAACACACTCTCATTTACAGCAAGTTTTTAAATGATGGGAGAACATGCATATTCTATCACCTTTCTACTTCTGCAAAACAAGTTACCACACACTTAGTGGCCTCCGACAATACAAATTCGTCACCTCAATTTCCACGGCTCACGCGTCCAGGGCAGGGCTTCACCAGGCTAAGATCAGAGCTGGGCTACAAGGGTGGCTCTCAGCCTGCCGAGCCCCGGAGAAGTCTTCTCAACTCACAGGCTGCTGGCAGAACCCACTGCCTTGCAGCTGCAGGACTGAGGGCCCTTCTTCCTCTTTGCCGTTACCCAGGAACCACTGTGAGCTCAGGAAGGCCACCTGAGGCTCCTTGCTGGCAGAGCCTCCCCTCAACGACATAAGCACGCTGAGGCACAGAGGCGGGCAGGAGCACACAGGAAGGCACAGGAAGGCACAGGAAGCTTCTGACTTCCTCGGTCTCTGATCCCAGAACCCTTTGAAGATCACATCTAACTAGGACAGGCCCGCCCAGGATAATCTCCATTTTGATCAGCTCAACTGATTAAAGACCTGAATTATATCTGCAGCAATCTTTCGCCATAATCATGGGAGCCCTACCCACTGTGTCCACAGCTCCTACTCACACTCAGAGAAGGCGTCATACAAAGGCACGGATCAGTGAGGGTCGTCTCAGAATTCTATCAACCACACATGAAACCATCTAGAGAATGAGAATCAAGATAAAAACTGAAGAGCTAAAAAGACACCAGTTAGATATATAGATTAAAAGAAGCTAAGAGAAAATGTTACCTGAGCATTTCTGAGATGGAACTGTAAAATTATTTTCTCAGAGTTTTGTAAATTTGGGCCACAGATAGATATTAATGTTAGTAACTCATGGGGGCAGGGATTTTCTGTTAAAAGTACACTGTGGCTTTTTGAAGATTTCCTTGGGGTTTATTCACAGTATGTGGATGCTCTTACTGTCAGCAACAGCGCAGCACCATAACAACTGCTCCTTCTAGCCAAGATGAGGGACAGGGGCAGGGCTTTTACTCTGGCTTTAAAAAACTAAAAAAAAAAAAAAAATAAAACCAGGCAAAATACATGAACAATGGTTTTCCAGACACTGGACATCAGGCAGTGAGGGTCAGTAACCCGTGAGAGACAGGCAGCAGACAAGGAGAGCCCTGAGATGGTTCTGGCTGACTACCTCGAGAGCTTCCAGGCTGTGGCAAAGGTAGAAGGAAGCCGGGCAGAGCCCAGAGGACTCCTGAGTGGAGGAGACGGAGCCCCAGTCCAGGGAGCACAGAGTGGTGAGAGCCGGCAACAGAGAGTATGCACTCCAGAGGTGGGCAGAGGCCCTTCAAGCATCCACCGGAGGGCTGACAAGCAGATGCCGGTAAGGACAGAGCCACACGAAGGTTAATTAGCAGGAGCACTACCAGTAATCAGACTCAAAAGGAAAGGCACCTGCTCCCACTAGGTGGGAGGGACACCACAGGATTCACAGGACCCTGGGTAGGTGCTCAGGAGTCTTGCCTCGATGGTGGGGAATAACGAGCCCTGGACTAAACAC
The DNA here is from genome assembly GCF_949987515.2 of Delphinus delphis. Lineage (NCBI taxonomy): Eukaryota > Metazoa > Chordata > Mammalia > Artiodactyla > Delphinidae > Delphinus > Delphinus delphis. The sequence continues at coordinate 3,141,371 of NC_082698.1, forward strand.
TACTCTGGTTCCGACTGACAACTCTTAAGGCAAGACCCCAAAGGGTCAAAGGGCTTTCATGTAACCTACGTGCACTTCGGAACAAAGCTAAAGAATATGAAAAAAAAAATTATATACCCAGCATGAGTGCCAAGTAAAATTCACATACAAAGCAGCCAATTAAAAACTGCCAGAGGCATAAAAGGAAGAAAACATGCAGCACAGTGAGAAGGAAAGTCAACCAAAACCAGCCCAAAGCTGACACAGAGGGAGAAGCAGCAGACAGGGATGTTAAACAGTCCTTATAACAGTATTCCATGTCAAAAAGATAAGTAGAAAAAGGTGAGAGATAAAAATGACAAATGGGGCGGTTAGAGATGAAAATTATAATGTCTGAGAAGAAAAATGTACTGGTTGGAATTAATAACAGATTAGACAGTGCAGATGAAAAAATTAGTGAACCTGAAAACAAACTATCTGAAACACAGGAAAAAAAAATTTAACCCAAAATATTAGGGAACTTTGGGATAATTTAAAATAACCCAACACATACATTAACTGGAGGCTCTGAAGCACAGGACAGTGAAAGAAACAAAAAATATTTTTAAAATGGTAGTCAAATATTTTTCAAATTTGATGAATCTATAAACCCACTAAACCAAACTCAATAAAACCTGAGAAACACGAACGAAACTACACAAAAGCATAAAACAGTCAAGTTGTTCAAAACCACTGATAAAGAAAACCTTTTAAAAAGCTGGGTGTTAGGGGTGGGGCAGGGTTTGCAATATCTGAAACAAAAATAAGGATGACATCAGATTTCTGATCAAAAACAATGCAAGCCAGGAGACAGTGGAAAAAGACCTTTAAGAAAAAACTCAACTTAAGATTTTATGCTCAGCCCAAAACTTTCAAACTATTAAGAGTAAAATACAGACAACAAAAACTAAAAAACTATATATATAATTATACATAATATATTGGGTTGGCCAAAAAGTTCTTTCGGGTTTTTCTGTAAGCTCTTTTGTGTGTGTGTGTGTGTGTGTGTGTTTGTGTGTATCAACATGGCCATCCATCCCCAGGAGACCCTCCCCCCCCAACTAGAAGCAATGTTAAAGTCCTCTAGGCAGAAGGAAAAGGACTCTAAAAAGAAAGGATGTGGAGGAACTGGAATTCTCACACACTACTGGTAGGAAAGCGAAATGATACAGCTACTGTAGAAAACATTTTGGCAATTTGTGAAAATGTTAAACAGCCCCTGATCATATGATCCACTCCTAAGTGATACAAAAGGATGTCCATACAAAGACACATACAAACGCCCACAGCAGCTTTATTTGTAACAGCCAAAACTGGGCGAAAACCCCCGCTGTACAACGACAGATGCATGATAAACACATTCATACCCTATGATGGAACACTACGCAGCAAAAAAGGAATGAACTACGTACTGATACACACAACGCAGATAAATCTCAAAGTACGTATGCTGGAAGAAGTTCAGGCGAACTCCATGGATCCACTTATAAAGTTCCAAGACTTTACGCATGTAAAACATACATAATGCATATATATAGTCCATTACAGACTTCCAGAAAATTCAAACTAACACGTACTGAAGGCAGATCAGTGACTGCACGGGGATACAGGGATGCAGTAGCAGGGAGGGGCAAAGAAGGGGATTACAAAGGTGCTAGGCGAGGTGATGGAAACGTTATTTTGCTTGTGGTATCCATGCACCGTGTGCTTTAAATACAGGTACTTGTCAATGTCATTTTAGATCTCTGAAATACTGTTTCTGAAAATGTCAATAGCTTACCAAGCGTGCCCCCTGTGGCCTTCTGTAACTGTGATGCCCAGCAAGTAGCCCGGTTTCCAAGAAAAACCCTGCTCATCATTCCCAGCTCCATTATTTGCCTCTATTTTACACAATGAGACACCATTTCACACTCACTATGATGGTTAGAACCGAAGAGACAATAACAAGTGCTGGTGAGTATGCAAAAAATCTGGAACCCTCACAGGCTGCTGACAGGAATGTTACATGGTGCAGCTGTTCTGGAAAACTGTTTGGAAGCTCCTCAGAATGCTAAATGCAGACTCGCCATAGGACCCAGCAATTCCACTCCCAGGCATTTACCCAAAGGAAATGAAAACATACAGACACACGAAATATTGCCCAGGAATGTTCACAGCAGCAATGATTCACAAGAGCCAAAAGGCCCATCAACTGACGGACAGATAAAATGTGGAACAGCCATGCCATGGGATAGTGCTCATAAAAAGAGATAAAGTGTTGATACACGCCACCACATGTATGAACCTTGAAAACATTGAGATGAAAGAAGGCCAAATACTGTATGGTTCCATTTATGTGAAATACCCAGAGCAGCCAAATTCACAGAGACAGAAATAGACCAGTGGCTGCCGCCTGAGACCAAGAAGAGAGGAAACGGGCTGCTAAAAGGCAAGAGGGTCCTATTTGGGGGTGTTGGAATGTGCTAAAATCAGACTGTGCTAATGACGGACAGCTCTATCAATATATTAAAAACCACTGAACTGTATACTTTAAATGGGTGCGTTTTAGGATATGTAAAATATCTCAGTATAGTGTAAAAACTATAAAAATTACATCTCATACAAAAAAGAAGGTAAAGATGAAGAAGCAGCCATACATGCTTAATTAAATGTGAAATCTCCTGATTTTTATGTGTCGGCAATTAAAATTTAAGATGTCTGCCAGGCCCCGGTGGGCAGGCCAAATATGACCTACAGGCTCCATCAGGCCTAGTGGAGCAAGCGCTCGCCAGTTTTCAGGGCTACACTATCTTTTCATGGACCAGAGGGCACAGTTCTCTGGTTGTTTCTCTATAAACCCCCCTAGCAACTGTGTTCTCTAATCCTACTAAGAGTATCTTCCTTGCCTATCTTAAAATGACTACACACACCTCACCCCCAATCCATCCCCTCCCCCGTCTCTTCTCCACCGTGGTCGGCACTTGGCCATCCCTCCCGTGCACACGTTGCCTTCCGCTCTGCATCAGAGGTTCCCTGACTCCATCCTATGCCAAGTTTTGGCCTCACCCAGCCAGCTCCCACCACGGGGTGTCGTACATGTCCTCTGTGCCACACCAACACACGAGTACATCACGTATCCCTTCTTTCTCCTCCCAGCTCCTCCAAAGAAAAGTCAAGGTTGCTGGTTTGGTGGGTTTCAAACACGTGGCAATCCCATGTAACGTGGGACTCATCTGCTGGATGGAATACTCTTCCCTCACTGGGAATGGGAAGGAAAGTGCTGGCTGCACAGAAGGGTAAGCACAGACAGACAGATACATCCCTGCTTGAAGGCCCTGCAAACAGCCCTGCTACCGGCGCGCAGACACAGGGGTCCTCCCCCATGGAGAGAGGGATGTTGCCAGACACAAGTAAGAAGAAATTCTGACAACATTTTCAGGGACAGGACCAAAACCGCGACCCTGGGTTGCAACCTACCAGGAGCAAGTTGTGCTCTTTACCACGGTAAGGAGTCTGCTCCTCCCCCTTCAACCTGGAACTACAAAAGCCAACAGACCAAACTTGACCTAAAATATGTCTACAACTTAAGGAAAAAGAAGAAACAGGAAAGTATCTGCCTTACAAAAACATCTGACTGGTGAATAATTAACTTCATTTATAAATTTCCAAGGAACCCCAACCAGACTACCTCTAAAAACAATGAATTAGGTCCTCAGATGATAATGGGACTTTTGCTGTCTTTATTTTTATGTTGATTTTATAATAAATGTTTGCTGTTAGATTAGTTAAATGTTTAGCCATTTGAATCTCCACCTGATGTTAATTTAACTTATTACGACACATTAAACCAAGTGCACCCAAGGCATTTTTACAGTAGCTTCCAATACACTGTTTACTCTGTTTGTCCTTATTTGAGGAAGCCACACAGACCTCTTTTCTCCCTGTTGTTATGGAGGGAAGACAGCCTAGCAGAAAGATATAAGATTTCTTTTTTTCCCCTCAAGACTGTTCATCTTTTGTGTTGGCAATCTGTCTTTGAGGAAAGATAGAATAAAACCGATATTGAGGTACATCAAGTGATTCAGTGCGAGCACCTCTCAAAACCATGATCAATATTCTCATTTTTTTAGGACTGTTTTCAGTCATAAATATCCTTCCTCTGAAAAAAGAAATAATTCTCCTTTTGGTCAACAGTCCCTGCAGTCACTATGAAGTCGGCAGTAGCCACACCGGCCTGGTCGGGCGCGCGGAGGAACCATGCTTTCAGTGGAGGAGGGCCAAGGACATGCCAGTGCATTAAAATCTAAACGCTTTACTCAGAGAAGGAAAACTGCAAAGAGAATATAAATACAAAAAAACAGCAATGATGGGGAAAAGTTTTTTATTCTGAAGCGTAACATCATCTGCATTAACAACTGATCTCACATCCTCCTTTTTCCCTCTCAGCTCCACCAAAAAATGAAAGATTGACTATCATTTGAAAATAATATGTAACATCCTTTTATAAATTAAAATCTAAATATTGAGCAGAGGTTGCATGGAAAAGGAACTTTTAAAAAGCACACAATTAAATGTTTTAAGAAGTTACCTTTACCAAAACATCCAGTATTACATCACTTACAATGTAATCTTTTAAACGCCTGCCAACTACCTATCGGAAGTGGAATGCTGCAATCAGTACTATTCACCAACAACATGCCCCTCTCTCATCAGCTCAGTCACAAAACCCGAGCACAGGGCTGCTGCGAGACCACCGGTAGGGGGCGGCCCTGAGCACACGGTCGGCAAGAGGACTATAGGACGGTGGTCATCACTGGAAATGGGGCCACTGCTAGGCACCATCGTAAGGATCCTCTATGTCCTCTGTAAACAGAGTAACTTCCAACACTCATTATAAAAAAGGAACCATTTAAAATGAACGTTAAAAAGAAACGTTCTCTTGGGCTTCCCTGGTGGCGCAGTGGTTGAGAGTCCGCCTGCCGATGCAGGGGACATGGGTTCGTGCCCCGGTCCGGGAAGATCCCACATGCCGCGGAGCGGCTGGGCCCATGAGCCATGGCTGCTGAGCCTGCGCGTCCGGAGCCTGTGCTCCGCAATGGGAGAGGCCACAACAGTGAGAGGCCCACGTACCGCAAAAAAAAAAAAAAAAAAAAAAAAAAAAAGAAACGTTCTCCCTCCCCTGTCCTGAGCAGGTCTGCGCCTCACCTCAGTGGACATAAGCACATGCTAAGCCGTCTCTGCTCCCACCCTTTGTAGGGCCTTTTATACACAGGCACAGTGCCTCCCACAAAATGCCAGGCATGCATTAAATTAAAGAGAAAACGACTGACTACATTTTCATACTTTTTTAAGGATTGAGACTGTTGGAAGATAAACTGGTGTTTAAAGTATTCAGCCAAAGAATCTCACTGAAACGGTTTTATTTCCAGGAGGATGGGGACACAACCATCGTGTGTGTTCACATCACCACAAAGTGATGATGAGCGTTATTACAAAGATTTTATGATACCTAGAGACTGCTCTCAGTGTTTAAAGAAACGGAAAGAAAATAATTTTCTTAACAGTCTCAGAGGTTTTTATTCTGAGAAGAGGCCGCATGTTGGCAAGCAGCAAACACACTCATTTTGACATTTACATTCTGAGTGGCGGCGTCTTCTCCATTGTTTCATCAGAAATCATGGCTTCACTCAAACTAGAAGCAGACGGGAGTAACACAAAGGTGACTGACATAAAACATAACCTGTTTTGTGGAAGACAATACCAACGATCTGGGGTCATGAGGAACTGGGGAACGAGGTCCTATTCCCCAAGGACTACCACCGGCAGGGAAACGGGGTCCCCAATCCCTACTGGGCCCCCGTGACCGCTCAGAGGGCTGGCCACTGAGCCCCACCAGATTCTAGTGCCCACGCTCCACATAAGGATGCTTCTGGAGCTCAACACGTTTTGGAAAAGAAAGCGAGGTCCCCACGCTGTGTCAGCAGAAGCTGTTAACCACAGTCTGCAGCCAGCACCAGTCAGCACCTGTTTACCGCAGTGTCTGTGGGACATGGTGCTCCGGGTAACAAGCAGGGGGTCACAGAGAGGGCCGCCGCCGGCAGTGGTGGACTTTCGGGGAAGAAGGACCTGGATGCTGCATAGCACTAACTGTGTGTGTGTGAGAGAAGCAACTGAGTGAAGTAGGAACCGACACGTCTACGCTCCACCCTACACCTCTCTGCGCATACCCTGACAGGGTGTAGCCCGTACTGCCAAGAATGGGGCCAGCGGTGGAGGGGGCCACTCCAGTGACCAGGGCGCTATGCACTCAAGTCTGGCGGCCAAGCGACGGCCTCAGCTCTCGTGGGGATGCACAGGCTGTGGGCATCTTCTCTACCCCCCTTTCCAGGGTTCCTGCCCGCAGGTACCTTCAGGCCTAGAAGAAGGAATAAACGAGTAACCCCAGTTTCTCACACACTCTGGAATTCTGCGTTTAGGGGAGACCACCAAGCCACAGTCCTCAGCGGATCGTACTTGGGCTCTTTCAGAGCTGGTTCCCCTCCTTTGGCTTTAAAGTTCTAAGGTTCTTTGACAAGTAAGTCTTTTTCACCTACTTTCAAAAGGTCACAGCTACCTTCTGGACAGATGACAGTGCTTGAAGCCTGGAAGCCTAGTAAATGGGAGGTTTGTGTACTTTAGAGGAAAAAGAGAAGTCAGGCCCCAGCACAGCCACCAGGCAGGGCTCCTAGGGAAGGTTTCCTCCCAGCACTGATGAGCCCAGGGGGACAGCCTGGGGCACAGAGATGCCCCCAGGACCTGGCCCAGTGCCAAGAGCCGTCTGCTGCCTTTTTACCTCCAGCAGCCCCCCTATGAAGGAAGGACTATTATTCCTGCTTTATGGGAAAGAACACTGAAATGGATAGGCTAACTTCCCAAACCACAAGCTGAGCTGTATCCTCAACTAAGATCCACAATATTGGCAAAAGTGAAATCCTCCTCAGAGGAAGATGGTTTCTTAACATGTAATATTCTGCCCCTAAAAGAAGATACTCAAAATTACCAGCCAAAGCTTCTTCTGTGCCACCCCTTTAAAAACAGACACCCACCTAAGATGATTATGCCTCACCTAAGGGTAACCAGCAAAGATGTCTTACTGACCGTGTCCTCCTACAACTCCCTAATGCCTTAAAAGTTCTTCCAAAATGATGAAGAAGATGCATTTCACTATACAGCAGAGGAAAACATCCATGTGTCAGGAAGCCTGTTTAGCAACAGAGCCCAAGCTCACAGTTTCACCTGATGCTCTCATCATCCGATAGAAAGGAGTGTGGACATGAGCTGGAAGGGCCCCACGGGGACTTGGCCTAGGTGCGGGTCAGCACAACGTGACTCTGCTTGTAGTGCCAAGTGCCCACAGGGTACGAGGCAGCCAATGAGGGTGAACTGTGCTTAAAACGATGCTCAGGGTACGCCCACTTTTGAATTTTCAGATTGGGGATACATAAACAGGAATCAGAAACAACAGCTGTCTTGTTTTGTTTTGTTTTTCCCTTCCATTCTGGAAACAGCTTAACTAATCTTAATCTCTTGTTTTAACTGAACGTGGAAAATTAAGACTTTACATCGTTCTACTCTGTAACCTATTAAAGATATTTAAATCATACTAATCATTCTAACAGATTTGGATGACTTAAACCATCCTAACTTACTTATCCCACTAAGTTTCAGCATTCCTCAGATAAAAAAGAATTGAGGTATTTTCTAATATACACAGTTTAAGGTTACAACATGCTTAAATGAACTAGTTTACAAACTCACAAATGGCCAACGTGAACAGCACTTTAAAGGTTATAAAATGTCTTAAACATTATCTCATTAAGAGGTATTCATTCCAGAGTGACGACTAAACAGGGCTTTAATATTATTCATGGTAAAACTGATACAACTTGGGAGAGGTCGTGGTAAGGAGAAAAGACTGAGAAATGTTTTTAAATTGCATAACAATGCTTGCTAACTTTATGTAAGCTCCTATTACATGAAAGACGATCTACAAAGTCATTTCGGTGCATGACAACTTTGCAAGATTGTCTGTTATTTCCGGTTGCAAATGGAGAAAGTACAGAGCAGAGACTCAAAGAAGCACCTGAGATCATGCCAGGTGGCTGCCAGGATTAAAATTCACAGCCTGGTGCTTTCCTCTCTCCCATATACAGACAGGTCCATAGCCTGCCCATTTAATAGATCAATTATCTGCTGGAAATCAGAATCTTAATTATAAGAGACTTGAGAGAAATCGAAGAAAAAACTGGCTTTGGAATAGCTACGAAGGCAGCCAAAATTTTTTTTAAAGCTCTAACGTGGGAAACCTAGTAGGAAAAACTAGCTCTGTGGAGGAGGTTTACAATAATGGCTCAGCACCACTGTGTATAAACAATAGTTAGAGCAGCACCCAGTAAGACCTCCACAAACCCTCACAACTCACTACTGTGATCCACCTTCTACAGACAGAGAATCAAGGCAGAGAGATGCTGGATAACCTGCTTCACAGGTTACACAACTAAAAAGTGGCAGAGCCAGGATTAGAATCCAGGTCGGCCTGCAAACAGTTATTACAGAGAAACAGTTATCACAGAGAAAAATTCTAATGCTTCTTTTATCCCCAACTATGCTTTATGTACATATAGTTGAGAATAATAACTTGTTAGAATATGACAGCCATGTATGCATCAAAATGCTATATAATTATTCATTAGTATCTTTAGAAAAAGTTCTCACATTTCTCAGAAAAACATCCAATGAAGTATGAGAATTTGTAATAATCTAGAAGGCAACTTGTTAAATGAAGCTAATTTGCTATCGGGTTAAAACAGATTGTGATAGCTGTAAGATGTTTTATGTGAGCCTCATGGTAACCACAAAGCAAAAACCTGTAGTACATACACAAAAGATAAAGGAATCTAAGCATACGACTACAGAAAAACATCAAATCACAAAGGAAGAGAGCAAAAGAGGAAGAAAGGACAAAGAGAATTAAAAAACAACCAGAAAACAATTAACAAAATGACAATAGTAAGTCCATGCCTATCAATAATTACTTTAAGTATAAATGGACTAAATTCTCCAACCAAAACACAGAGGAAAGCTAAATAGATTTTTTTTTTTTTAAAGACCAAATTACATGCAGCCTTTAAGCCATTCACTTCAGCTGTAAGGACATACAGATTGAAAGTATAGGGATGGAAAAAGATATTCCATGCAACTGAAGACCAGAAGAAAGCAGGATTAGCTGTACTTACATTACACAAAGTAGACTTTAAGCCAAAGACTCTAACAAGAGACAAAGAAGGTCATTAAGGGGTCAGTTCATCAAGAGGATGTGGTATTTGTAAATATTTATGCATCCAGCATAGGAGCACCTAAATTTAGAAAGCAAATACTAGCAGATCCAAAGGAAGAAATAGACAGCAACACAGTAACAATAGGGACTTCAATACCCCACTTCCAACAATGGATAGATCATCTAGACAGAAAATCAGTAAAGAAATACTGGACTTCAACTACACATTAGACCAGATGGAACTAACAGACATTTACAGAACATGCCACTCAACAGAAGCAGAATACACATTCTTCTCAAGTGCACATGAAACATTCTCCAGGACAGATCATATGTTAGGCCAAAAAACAAGTCTTAATAAACTTAAAAACACTGAAATCATATCAAGCATCTTTCTGATGCTGAAAATTCACAGCCTGGTGCTTTCCTCTCTCCCATATATCAGGTCCATAGCCTGCCCATTTAATAGATTGATTATCTGCTGGAAATAAGAATCTTAATTATAAGAGATTTGAGAGAAATGACAGAAAAAACTGGCTTTGGAATAGCCAAAAAAAACCCATGCTTTCACAATGGTATGAAACTAGGAGTCAGTTACAAGAGGATAATTGCAAAGTTCACAAATATGTGGAAATTAAACAACATACTCCCGAACAAATGGGTCAAAGAAGAAATCAAAAAAGAAATAAAATATCTTGAGATAAATGAAAATGGAAACACAACACAGCAAAACTTACAGGCTGCAGCGAAAGCAATCCTAAGAGGGAAGTTTATAGCTACCAACACCTACATTAAGAAAAAAGATCTCAAACAACCTACCTTTACACCTCAAGGAAGCAGAAAAAGAACGAACTAAGCCCAAAGTTAGAAGGAAGAAAGATAAAGATCAGAACAGAAATAAGTTAACTAGGGACTACAAAGACAGTAAAAAAGGTGAAACAGAACAGATTTTTTTTAGAGAGATAAACATTATAGATAGACCTTTAGCTAGGCTTACCAAAAAGACATGGACTAAAATAAAAGTATAAATTAATGTGGAGACATTACAACTGATACCACAGAAATACAAGGGATAAGAGACTACCATGAACAACTGTATGTCAAAAATTGAACAGATTCCAATTCCTGGAACATACACGCTACCAGGATTGAATCATGAAGAAATAGAAAATCTGAACAAACCAATTACTAGTAAAGGGATTGAATCAGTAATCAAAAACCTACCAACATAGAAAAGTCCAGGACAAGATGGCTTCACTAGTGAATTTTAAAGAAGAACTAATACCAGTCCTTCTCAAATTCTTCCAAAAAAACTGAAGAGGAGGGCACATGTCCTCATTTTATGAGGCAAGCATTACCTTGATACCAAAGCCAGACAAGGACTCTACAAGAAAAGAGAATTACAGGCCAATATCCCTGGATGAACACTGACTGAAAAATCTCAACAAAATACTAGCAAACTGAATCCAACAACACACTGAAAAGAATCATTCACCATGATCAGGTGGGGGTTATTCCAGGGATGCAAAGCATGTTTCAACATAGACAAATCAATGTGGGCCACATTAACAAGATGAAGGACAATGTTATGATCAATTCAACAGATGCGGAAAAAGCATTTGACAAAATTCAGCCTCCTTTTATGATATAAAAACTCTCAGCAAACTGGTTACAGGGGCAACGTACCTCAATATAATAAAGTCCACACATGACAAGCCTGTAACTAATGTCAGACTCAAGGATGAAAAGCTGAAAGCTTTCCTTTTAATATCAGAAACAAGACAAGGATGCCCACGCTCACCACTTTTATGCAACATAGTACTGGAAGTCCTAGGAGGAGCAATTAGCAAGAAATAAAGGGCATCGAAATTGGAAAGGAAGATGTAAAACTGTCTCTGTTTGAAGATGACATCATATTATATGTAGAAAACTCTAAAGATTCCACCAAATAACTGTTAGAATACATGATCTCAGTAAAGTTGCAGGATACAAAATCAGTATGCAAAAAAGAGTTGCATACTGAACACCAACGATGAACTGTGAGAGAGAGAAATGCTTAATACTGTTAAAATGTCCATCCTCCCCAAAGCAATCTACAGATTCAATGCAATTTCTATCAAAATTCCAGTGGCGTTTTTCACAGAAATAGACATTCTAAAATTTTCATAGTATCACAAAAGATTCCAAAAAGCCAACACAATCTTAAGAACAAAGCTAGAGGCATTGCATGTCTGGATTTCCAACTATATTACAAAGCAACAGTAATCACAACAGTGTGGTATCAGCATAAAAACAGAATAGAGAGGCACATGAATACGTGGTCAATTCATTTTCAACAAAGGAGCCAAGAATATACACTAGAGATAAGACAGTCCCTTCAGTGAATGATGTTGGGAAAATCACCGGACAGCCACATGCAGAAGAGAGAAACTGGACCCCTACTTTACATCATACAAAACAAATCAACTCCAAATGGATTGAACACTTGAACATCAGACCTGAAACCAAAAAATTCCAAGAAAACACCGGTGGTAAGCTCCCTGATGTCAGTCTTCACAATGATGTTTTCGATTTGACACCAAAAGCAAATAATCAACAAGCGGGACTACATCAACCTAAAAAGCTGCACAGCAAAGGAAACAATAAAATGAAAAATGGGAGAAAATATGTGCAACCTACTGAGTGGGAGAAAATATCTGCAAACCACATATGCAACACAGGGTTAATACCCAAAATATAGAAGGCACTCATACAAAAGCAAAAGACAAAAACCAAAAAAATCCTATTTTATAATTTGCCTTTGTCAATTATACTTCAGTAAGCTGGAAAAAGTAAAGTTATGAATAAACAACCTCCTAAAAGTGGAAAAGGCTGCCCAGCACAGGCCAAGTCTCAGTAGCGGTTCTCTCAGAAAGGATTTTACATGGCAAAAAACCCCACAAAAGTTTGTACTTATTTACTCTAAAAGGTCTTTTAAAGTGATATCGTCCCAAAAAGGTCCAAAAGCTCTAGGTGGCTTTCAAATATTTGCTAAAAGTTTAGTACCTAATTCTCTAAGTGAAGATAATAGTCACAAGTAAGTAACTATCCTGAAGGGACAGAGTAACAACTAGAAATTCAATCAATCCCCAGACTTCAGGGAGTGCTTTTCCTGTTTGGGGTCATGTGACATTTTGCTCTTGGTATGCCACTGCAAAACTAAGGACAGTATTGGGTTAGGATTTTTTGGCTTCTTCAAAATTACTTAGAATTGCTTAATGATATAAAAATCTAACTATCAAAATTACAAAATCACTTATTTAGGGATCCAAAGAAAACAGTCTCAATCCAGTGGTCTTAGAAGAATTGTTAAAACAACTGTTAAATAAACTAGATTTTATACTCTTAAAAATGCACTTATCAGATACTGCAAAAAAAAAAAAATACGGTCAAGGATTAGATAATAAACCACAAAAAAAGTCAGCATGCAGTTTTTTCTTCTTATCTTAATAAAATGTGTGTAGCCAAAGAAGTAGAGTAATTCAAAAAATCTGTGTAAGAATCTTGATGAAAATAAAGATGGGTTCCAACCAAAGAAGCAAATGTGAAAATGAAACCTAGAAAGTGGCAGAAAATAAGCATGGATGGCTACCAAAAAATATATATATAATGTTTTATGTGTGTGTGTGTGTGTAAATAAAGTCCTTTGTAAGAATTCCATGATACTCAGATGCCACAGGGAAAGATTTAAAAATCTGCCTACAATTGTACCAATGTTAATCCAATGTTAATTTCTAGTTAATAGTTTTGACAAATGTGCCACGGTTATGTAAGCTGTTATTAGAAGAAACTGGGCGAACAGTATATCAGAACTCTATGCGCTGTCACTGCAGCTTTTCTGTAAATTGAAAATTTTTCCAAAATAAGAAGTTAAATTAAAATCTGACTATATAAAAAATTAGTAAGTTTCTTTAAAAAAATCCATGGACAATGTCAAAATACAAATGACAATCTTCAATATGCAAAACCAGTAAGATACAGATGAAAACAACCCAGTAGAAAAATAAGCAAGCATTTCACTAAGGAAACATAAATGACCAATAAACATAAGGGAAGATGTTCAACCTCACTCAATTACAATATAAAAAAAATAAACTAATGAGGCAATCTGAAGAGATTTTAACACTCCTTCTCAGAACTTATTCTCCACAGACTTGCACGAGTACACCAAGATGTCTATATAAAGATATTCCCCCCCAAAAGGTTGCTTCAAACAGCTCCAAACCAAACAAGGACCAAATAAAACCTAAAGAGACTCTAAACGTACATTAACGGGGGGATTAAGATGAGAGAAATGTCGGTGCATCAGTTAGACACATACATACACAATAAAATACGAATAAGCAGTCATTGGAAAAAGCAGCTATCTCAGTCATGCTGTGTAATGACTATCTGATGGCACAGTCTCTATTCCAAACTGTCATAATTGACAACTGTGTTTCAAAACGTTTTTTCATATGAAAAATACTGCATTTCAACAGAACATTAATACCCACACCAAGTGGGAAGGTCTACTTGTCACAGTTTATTTCTGTTAATCAGCATCCACTGCATCCAGCATACTCAACTATTACATTTAATTTTAACTGCTGAGGAACTGGGAAGAAATACCAAGCTTTCGGAGAATTAGAGTCAACTGCCCAGAAGACACCTCTAGCACTTCTAAGTTAAGCCTATTACAGGAGGAAGATTTTGACTGACGCGACCAATTAAATTTAAACCGGGGTCTCTTGTAAGCCAACTGATTTAAATTAATTTCCTTGAATTATACATTTTTTGAAAAATAATCTTAGTGTGTTCATCGAAGATTTGAAGAAGTGTTAGGAGTACACATGTTACGTTATTTTAAGTTCCCCATGACAAAGTTTTAGTGAAATTGTACATTCACCTTAGATTTAACACCACTCTTAACATAACTTGATCTAAACAAACAAATCCCAACTAAAAATGAAACGGGAAGTTAAATGAATGTCTTTTACTTAAAACTCCCTTATCTGCACCAGTTTTAAAGAAAACAGCACTAAGATTGGAAGCATGGTTTGGATACATTTATCAATCCCAGATGTACTTACTGTAGGAAGATTATAGCTTAATTAAAGCTCTGGCAGGGTCAGTAATGTCCATATGCAAGATGTTTCCACAGAGTGTCACTTGGGTACAATCAATTAAAATGCACCGTGAATTGTTAAACGGAAAAATCCAAAACAAGAGTCTGTTGTCACACAAGGTTTTCACATGCATTAAGAGGTTAATTTATATTTTGTTCTGATGCATGCGTGTAACAGTAATATTTATATCAGAGATTCATAGCTTACCTAGATGATTGATATCAATTTCTCTTCATAATATGACCAGCAAATAAAACACACAGTGGTTCTAATATAAAGAAATAACCTGTGACAAGATTCCCTAAAACATTTCTATTTTGGACCTCACACGCTAAATTGCTTTTGCTGGCCCCTTCCACCTCTCAGCATGGTTGACAGACAAATTGATCGAAACATTGGAAAATAATATGCTTGCAAAATTTCTCTGGGTGAGTTTTCAGTCTTGAATTTTTCATACAAGAACGAAATGAAAGATTGCCCCCTTGGTTTTCCCTCCATTACGCGGCCCCATCGTATGTACTACAGAAACATACAATACTTCAAACAGCAGCAATGCGGTGTAAACAAAGTGTGCAACATTTGTCATGAGACACCCAAGCTGTGTGAAGTGAAGGGACTGGGTAGCAGGCATCTTTGCCCTGAGATTATGTTGTTCAATTATAATGAATTCATACATTTGAAGCTGCCTTAGGGCCTCTCATTAGACGTAGGGATGTTTATTACAGGAAAGAGTGCCCGTATCATTTAAGAAGGAAGACGGCTGGGTGATTTGATTAGAAATGTTGACAGTTGAGGTGTGTAAAGAATGTCATTCGCTCACATTTTCCAACTTCAGTAGTAGGATCCTTCCTTTTTAATGGCTTCTCTAAAGCCCCTCTGAACTGTAGACATGGGGAACCAAGAGAAAACTTTCCGCAGAGTGTACTGCGCACACCAATAGCATGACCCGATTTCCACACGACTTGTTACTCTTACGCGTAGATACCATTTCACAGGCAAAGAGATGATGACAGAAACAACGTTCTCATCACACTCAGCCACATGTAACCAAGGATGGAGAGAAAACGTACACGTCCTCCTGTAGTCCATGAACAGACCTCGTCTACAGTTACGTGTCTGCCTCCACTTCCTGTTCTTCAGACACCCCAGGCCCTGAGGCTCTTACAGAATTTTTAAATTAATGTCTGTGGCATTCTAGGACAGGCAGAGTCCTCATACGTTTAAATTTACACCTCATGAAAATTCTTATTAACTAAATTTTCCCCTCAATACTCGCAGGTCAAGAATCGATGAATAGTCAATTTTTTTCGGTCAAAATTAAACAAATCATAAAAAATGGCCTAATTTTCAGCGTTGCAGATTAGATTTCGTGGGTAATATCGGCCAGATATGAGAAACAGAACTCATCACGCTGCACTAAGATAATCTGCACTGCAGTGTTCTTACTTCACTTCATCAGCTTCACCAGTTTTGATAAGTTCACTACAGTATTTCACAAAATAACTTGGTTTGAAAATAGACTGCACAGGTCCCTGTCCTGACGCCCCAGAATGTGAGGTAACCCTAGGAGGAGGCACGGGCAGGTGGGCCTGGCTGTGCCGCAACATTTGGTAACTTCAAGCGCCTCACCTGAAACCACAGGTGCCTAGACCTACAGAACGCTGCACCGACACAAGCCACGGGAACAAGCGTGTCTGATGGATTTCTGTTTTTAAACCAAAATCTTAGCTCAGAATAGGAAGGAACAGGACGGGCCTTTGTCCCTACTCAAAACCTTTGATTCCTGTTGTATTTGGACTCTGGTTTAACTAGGAGTCAATGACAGTAAGCCCAATGCCAACCCTCAAAAGCAGCACAGAACATGTGGCCCGGCAGAGCTGCCGCTACGTGTGGGCACGTGGAGGGTGATGGGCCGCAGGGGACGAAGACAGCCTGGTAAAAAGAAAGGGCATCATCCTTTCAGAGAAGGGAGGCGTGCTTTAGCGTAAGCTCTGTGGTCAGCCGTTACTCACTACCGAGAGTGAGCCGTGTTTAAGCAGGCAAGGGATGAGACGACACTCCCGTAATAGTATCAAAAGGGAAAAAACACAGATGTCTGTGTGACCGTTTCGTTTCCTTTTAAAGCATAAAGTAACTTACACCCTGCATACACACCTCAGTCGTGACTCCTCCGAGGACACCTGTGTCCCTGTCGAGAACAGGTCCTCCCAGGGCACCTGGCCTGCCTACAGTGGCGCTGCCCAGGACAGAACGCTCATTCAGCCTGAACCTAAGAATACGTCTGATCAATGTTCAGTCCCTCCTGTCCCCTCCCCCAATGCACGGAGACCAGTGAGCAGAGGGCTGTCTCATCAACGTGTCCACGAGCCGAAGTTGTTAGCTCTCGGCCCAAAGTAATGGTTCTTAGGTGGCCGAGACCGCAGACAACAGGAAGGTGGCACAAAACTTACTGGGTGAAGAGTACAAAAGGGTGAGGTTCGTCATGGAGCCAGACAGCATCACCACATCCGAACCCCACAAAGCAAGCAGAGCGTAACCCGCCAGAGGTAGTTAAGGGCAGAGCTGGACTTGGGCCCAGCAGCCCGACTCTGACGCTCCGATCTCACTCCATGAGCTGCACGTGTGAGAAGACATCACCAAGGCCTGTCTCACGCCATAACAGCGCGATACAAAGCTAAGTGCAAAATGACCTATAAAACATTGACGATATTTTCTAAGGCAAGAAACGGTGGAAACATGCTGAAAACCTGGATTCCAGGAATCTACTCTGAGCAACAGAATATGAAGAGGACTGGGTGGGGCTGCTGCAGCTCTAGAAGGGAGAGCGGGGTTCTCTGAAGGTAGGAAGTGGGAAGGCACAGCTGGCAACTTCAATCAGGAGGCAGGATGAAGAGCCAGCAGAGGTGGCTGGGAGAGCTGGGGGCCAGCCCGTCACCTTGCTCCGGAAGGCCCACCGCTCCAGACCCACGGGGGAGCACCCAACGAGGAGGCCGAGGCCACTCTGAGAAATCATCCCCCGGGGGCTCATGGTCACAGTGGACTTGGAAAGAGACTTTTTTTTTTTTTTTAACAGTCTGTAAGAATCGGTCACCAATGGCAAATTTCTATAATGTCTCCCAAGCATCACAAAAGTTCTAAAGTTTTTTGGGGTTTTTTAAAATATCATATAATCAAGTTTTGGACCAAGGGCAATTTTTTTAATTTTTTTTTAAACATAGAGCAGAACACAGTAGAAATTCTTTGGTGTGATTCTTTGGAAATGTCAGATTCTTCCCTGCCTCTCAAATCCTAGGACATCTGTCCCTGCGCAGGGCCCCCTGAGTCCTCAAATCCCAGGACATCTGTCCCCTGCAGTGGTCCCTGAGTGAGACCTCCTAACAAGGAGGAATGACAAGAAAAAGCAGCCCCAAAGCCCCGGGGCATCCCTACTGGCCTGATTTATAAACCTACTCGCTGTTCAGGACAGTACCAAAATGGTACTTCAAATTGTGGAAATAACATTATAATCACAGTTCTAAAAAACAAAACAAAACAACAACAAAACCCTTAAATGAACGCAAGAAACCCAGAGGACACAATGCCAAGTTTCATCTCTCAGGTTCAAAATCTAAAATTAAAGCAAAGCTTAAGGTGACGTCGACACAGAACAACGGACCAGTGCTTCCCGGCCCATTCCTGACTTCTCTATTTCTAAGTGGTTGGGTTGCATTCAAAGCAGGAGTCTAACTCTCTAAGTCGTTTATTCTGTTTCAATGTGCCTTAAAGTGCAACACTGCTTAATATCTGAGAAAAGCTACAATGTGGAACAGTAGCATTCTTAAGTTAGGAGTGACAAATCCGAGAAAAACCTCTACAGTTTGGCTCCCATATCTCTGAATTGGTATTTCAATGACAGATGTTTGTGGCGGCAAAAACCCCTGTCAGAACAAAATTAGGTGATCTATCATTCTAAGATATGGTCTTCATATACTGTTTACTTGAAGATATCACTTGCCTCAAGCCAATTTTGACCAAGAACATTTTGTGATATGGAAGTGATTTGTATATCATCATTTTTGTGATAAATGTAGCTCTTGAACACAAAATAACCTACCATTCCACAGTATTACAGTTAAAACTCCTCCACCAGTAAATCTGCACTAGTGCTTTTATTACTACTAAGATACTGTACGTAGACTCCAGTAGATTTTGTTTTTCCTTGAATAAGGTTGCCACTTGCCTCCCTTTTGGACTGGGTATAGGATTTCTAATCCACTATCAAGGCCCCCTAAACCCCACCCTCTCCCCAGCTCCTGAAGCTTCTTAGGGACACGGTGCCTTCCTGGAGGGCTCTTAGGGCCCTCGGTGGCAACCACCGAGCCACCACTGCTTGCTGGCAGGCAGGCGTCTGGGTGAACAAAGCCATTCGTTATCTAGAGAGCCCTCCCCCGGGCTCAGGGTGGGGATATGGGGTGCGGGTGGGCAGATGGCTAGGAGCAGTCATTCTTGCGGGGACAGCACTGTCCCTCCGGGTGGCTGTGAAACGAGGCGGTGACAAGCCTGTACTCCAAACACACACAGGGTGGATAGGGCTGGAGGGTGTCAGTGGGGGTCAGAGGAGGCTGCAGCTCAAAGAAAGGCACTCGTTTCTGATGAAAAAGGAAACCAGAGCAGCTCTGCTTATCCTTTTTCCAGGTTTCTAAAACCGAAACACCCAAAAGCATGTACTGCCACACTGGGCCAAGGGTTCCGGACACGAGCTTGGGTGAAGCGAAAGCTATTGGCACCATTTATAACAGTTACACTTGCCCGCCAGGCACAGGGGGATGGCCCTCCCCTGGTACTGATCACCAATGACGACGGATGACTCAACTTGGCACTCAGTCTAGCTGCCCCCAAACCCAAGAGCCCTGCTGCAGCCGTTTGCAGGGATGTCAGTCCTGGTGTTGGGCACCCAGGCCCCAGAGCGCCCCAGTCACCCACCCAGCAAGGGCGTGCACGACTGTGCTGTGTGCTGGAAGGGCAGCTCACCACCACCGCAACGCCAGATTTACCCAAATATTGGCTAAGTAGCCTATTTCCCAAGAGCAACAGATAATATAGGGAAAAAAAATGGATTTTTTCATGCCTTATATTCTCAAATCTATCACGGCCTCCAAGATGCCTCCACACGTGGGTATGAACTACGGAGCTGCGGCTCCTGTGTCATCCCTGCCCGCCATCTCAAATTGAGGCTTGAGTGCAGAGTCAGGACACGTGTACGTCACGTGCAATATGATGTCGTCCTGAGAGGAACTTGGGGCTTCAAGGGGAGAAAGGGGCATGCATGGCCTTTGTCCTTGCAGAATTCAGCTGGCCAAGAGACAGCGCTGCCAGCTCTTCCAAAACCTGAGTGTGTACATCAGGTAAGTAGTCACAGACAGTCACGGGTGTGAGTGGAAGAGCCTGGGGGACCCCCGTACCATGGAATACCAACACCTAGTGAGGCTTCTTGGTGGTCCTTCAAGGTGTTAGGCATTCCAAGAGGCAGAGGGGAGACAGGAAAGCATTTCAGAAGGGGACTGGGTAAGCCAAAGCGAGGAGGTGAAAGTGAATGAGTGAGTGAACATACAGAGGGGAGCAGGGCGCCGGCAGAGGGGACGGCCGGTGGCCATGATGAGAAGTGAGAAGGGCCGAAGCGTGGCAAGAAGACAGGTGTGAGCCAGGACCAGGGCACGACAGACTGGACAGAGGGATGTGGACAGAAGAGCACTTAGAGGCCAAGGGAAGAGCAGAGCGGGACACGGGCTGCAGCTCCAGGGCCAGCAGAAGCTGGGGTGGGGCCATGATGACCCCTCACAAGTCAGCAGCTGCTGCACAGCAACCGCCCCAAACCCAGCGACTTGAGAACCGCGATGACCGGCCCCTGCTCCTCCAGCCAGCGGCATGAGCTGGGTGGTCCCGGTGGCCTTGGCTGGGGTGACACATGGTGGCAGAAAGCCGGCAAACACCCTGGGGCAGGCAGCCCAACCAGGAGGACCCTCCCTCCCACCCGGCTCGGCAGCCGAGCCTCTGTTCCCCGCCAGCCAGTCTCCCGCCTAGGCGCTGGCGCGGCTCCTCCCTTGGCAGCCTCAGCGCTCCAAGAAGGTTCCAGCAGCAGCTGCACAGCCCCGGAAGCCCGGCTCCAACAGCCACACTCCACAGGCCGGCCCAGATCCCGGGGGTGGATCGACAGAGGGGAGAGCAGACACAGCAGGTCCCAAACTGCTCTCCTTAGCGAGGTCTGTTTGCAGGGCTGGCCTTCGGCTGGCATCAGGGCCCTCGGATTTGGGGAGGGCGGCCACCACTCCCTGAACAGAGTGCCTCACTGTGCCTGAACGCTCCGAACAAACCACGTGGCTTCTCACACGGCGTTCGCAAACCTCGTGGACGCCACTGGCCGCCCGGGGGTCTGGAATTTGGGTACGTGCTACGCAGGGGGTGCCGGCGTGACCAGCCCCCATTAAAAACGCCAGGTAGCGAGTCTCTAAAGAGCTTCCCCGGTAGACAACAGTTCACACGTGTTGCCACAGCTTGCGACTGCAGGAAGCCACCGTACCACGCGACTCTGATGGGAGAGGACTCTTGGAAGCCTACGCTCCCTTCCGCCAGACCTGGCCCTCATGCCTTTTCCCTTTTGTTTTGTTTGCTTGCGGGGGTGGGGGGGGGGGCTTCGTGTCCTTTCCCTGTAGTAAATCACAGCCGTGGATATGACCCCGTGCTGAGTCCCATAAGTCCTCCCGGTGATCCCAATACAGAGGTGAGGCGACATCACCCTGCAAAGTGGTATGAGAACAGGAGAGGGAAGGATGCCTGTGGCCCTCACGTGACACCTGCCCCAGTTCCTGAGCAAGGGGCACTGACAGGGCTGCTCCAGACGGGGGCCATCAGGGGCCAAAGAAAGGGGGAGAGGCTGGGGGAAGGAGACCACTACCAGAGGGTGGCAGCCCCTCTGAGACCTAGGGCGTAGGAAGCCAGGAGGAGAAAAGGGTTGCAAGGCACCAGAGCCAGGCGCTCCCACCACGAAGGCCAAGCACAAAGATAATCCAAGAACTCAAGGAGCCGCAGCAGTGTGTCTACCCTTTAAGATCTGGGGCTGAAGAATCAGACCTGCACCCCTGCTGCTTGCTGTTCCATTCGGCCAATAGGACTTTCCCTTCCCTCCCACTCCCAGCACCCAGTCACCCTTACAGGAGGCAGGGGCTCCCAAGCTCACCCCACACACCTCTGAAGGCGGGCAGAGCAAAGCAGGGCCTGGGGGCCTGTGTTCTCACCCCCCCACGCCCCCCAGCCCTGGAGAGCTGACCTTAATGGGCAGCCTGACAGCAGGAGAGCTAGAGAGCGAGCAGAGCTGGGCCCCCAAGAGGGTCTGTGAAATGTCACCTGCGACAGATCTCACACCTCAGTCTAGCCCACCTGGGGCACGGATCAGGGCCCCTCCCAGACGGGGCCCCCCAACCTCAATGCACCAGGGCCCAAATCTGGCCAAAGAGCACCAGGTGTTCCAGGGACTCGGGGCTTTCTGGATGGGGACACATCAACACTCTGCACCTCCGGGTGAACCACTGCAAATCAACACTCGGTCGTGAAAGCGTTTTAGGATCTCACATCAGAACCCCAGTCCACGGGGAGACAGGCACGCACAGGGCCACGCCTCCCCGCAGCATTCAGATGTTCTCAGGGCTGTGACAGAAGTACACAGGCTCATCAGGGAGGAATTTATGCCACACTCAGCACGTGGCATCTGACACAGGTGCACACTACACACAGTAATTAGGAATATGTCTACCACATGCAAGACCAGAAATTATAGTTGTGCGTGACAACTTCTAAATTTCAATATTTTACATTTATTTTCAATATATTTTTCTTTCAGCCATATGACATGAACAGTTGAAACATACAGTAGCATATTCATCATTCAACAAGATATATTATAACACCGATCAGAGAGGCTGCGAGGTCCACGCACCAGTATTACATTTTTCTAACACAGCTACCACATATTATTCAAAGTGATGCTTTCATGGCCTTGTAGATCAGTTCAGAGGGTAGACTGTGTCTTTCACTGTTTTTTTTTTAACTGTCTTCTACCTGTCAGGAGCTCAAGGTACCTATCATTCTTTAGACTCCACACACAAGGAGATGACGCCTCGCTCTCAGCCCCTCTGCTGCTCTGCACCGTTCCGTTTCCACACTGGGCCCAACGGAACCTCACGGGCAGTAAGCCAGGTTTCCGTCTGCCCCGCCCAGCCCCACTCGTGCATTTTTATAGCCGGAACCTGTCCAGGGGCTGCTCTTTATCTTCATAAGGTGGCAGAATGTTATGCTGTCTCATAAAGGATCCTTCCTCTCCCCCCACCCGCCCCAACAGAAAGCTTTCATCTATTGGGGGAAAGAAGGGGCAGCCTTTGGAGGGGAAAGCCCATCATGGGACAGTCCCCAGCTCTGCGGCCGAGGAAGAGACCCCTTGGGGAGAGGCCACAAGGGGAGGTTGCAGGGGGCCGAGCAGGGCAACAAGGCGGGCTTCCCAGAAGCAGGACAGCAACAGAGAGCAGAACTCAGGAGCTGACAGTGCAGGAGGAAAGAGAAATGGGTGGCGGTGGCGGGGGCGGGGGGGGGGGTGGAGAGGAAAGAGAAGAGGAAAAAGCCAAGGGAGGAAGAAGAGATGGACCAGGTAGGAACCAGAAGGCTCCTGGTTACTGCTAACTGCAAGGACACACCCCCCAGCCCCACTCAGCAGCGCCAACGCCAACAAGGCCTAACCCCGCCCAGCCCGCCCACCATTTCACTGCTTCTGGCCCTTCTCGAATACAGACGGTGGCAGACAGCAAAGACAGAGGGTCAAGATTTCACCTTCTGCTGGACACACGGTGCACAGAGCAGAGCAGAGGGGAAAGTTCTCAATTACTGGGCATTTAAACCACTGAAACAGTCCATTCCCACCAGCACAGGGATGATTCATTCTCATAATGATCAAACTGAGGCCCTGTAAGAACCAGAAGGGGTTGTGAATCAAGGATTCGATCATGTTCAGGGTACTTTAAGGCTAAGTACATTTAACTGCATTGCAGTGCTCCAAAAATTAGCAACCCATGAATGACAGAACTACTCTCCATCCACCAGCATGATCCGTCGTCTGACCTTGCCTGCAAGCAGGACGGTGAAGACCTGACAAGAGGAATTCTGTACAATTCACAGCATCAAATTCTTGTAGTTTTCAAAAAAACTGAATTTCCACAACACAGCTTATCATTAAAAAAAAAGGTTTCTTACGACAGTAAAGAATTTTTAAACATACTCAGGAGATGAAACTCTACAGGGTGTGTGGGTGCAGGGGACAGCGAGTGGGACCTGAGGGCCCAGCACTGGCCAGGGAGAGCCAGGAGCTCCGGGGAACCACAGGGCCTCTGCCTCTGGACACCAACAGGCTCTGCTTCCAGCCCCAGGACCAGTGACGGGCACGGCAAGCCGGGCGAGCCAAGCCCCGCATCCCGACCACACCAGAACCAAAGAGCCGCGCTACACCGTGCGTCCCAGTGCCCGGGACCCGCACACCACCGTGGCCACTCAGGTATTTGAAGCACGGGTGGCTGAGGACCCTTATGTATCGAGCACAGTTTTAACTGAGTGCACCTGTGTTAAAATATTGAGAGACTGGTGTTAACTTCATTTCTCCCAAAATATTGCGAGACTGGTGTTAACTTCATTTCTACAAGGTGACCCAGAAGAAGCTGTATGGCTAGCTCCCTCAGGGTCACGGAGCTGGTAAGTGGCCGAGTCAGGACTGGCCCAGCCCTGTCTCCTGACACTCTAGGTCCACTGTTACTGCCTAGCCCAGCCAGAGTCTCCGTCACCGAGTAAGGTTCGTAAAGCAGACCTATTCCTATCCAGAACAGGAAAGCAAAGCTTCTACTGCCGCTGTCAGAAGAGAAGAGCTAACACCCAGCTGCCTGACCCACAAAGCAACTGCTTTCAAGATTAAGAATTTTACATCTGTCACGAAAACGCCCATCACATTTAACGTAGTTACTCCAGGAAGCTCCACCTCTTTGCCACGTGCCCTCTGATAATAAACCACGTCACCCCACGTTACTGTACACAGGAAATCAGGGCTGGGGCGTCCCTGCTCCATCGAACACCGAAGCCGAAGATGAGTGAGGGCGAGCGGTGTCAAGGAGGGCTGGAGCGGCATTCCCAAACAAACACCGTTAAACCCAACACTTTTCTTTCTTTTAATGCTGTATCAAGAGACTCATGAGACGCTTAGAACTTAAGCAGTAGGGTTCAGAGGGGAACGGCGGCAGAGCATCCTGAAGGATTTTGGTCATGAATGGTACATCATTTTTTACAACGAGTCCTGCTCCAGTGATAAAATACTTTATTCACCCCTGCCATTCCCAGCCAGAGTGAGCGCGCCTCAGTCCACAGCCAGCACAGTCACCATGCGCTTGCTGGCCTTTTATTTGCACGCTAAGCTGCTCTGAGAAGACTTGGTCTCTCCCTATTTTGTTGGAGGGTCCCTATTACACAGCTCATTACGAGTGTCCCTAACTCTTAGACAACTCTTAGTTGACGACGTGGAGTTGACAACGTGGCTAATGAAGTATGAACCTTCAACAGCAAGTCATTTACTAGTCCTGGGTGCTGCATTTCTAATGGAAGAAGTTTTAATCATAAGCAAATGTAATCATTTATGTTAAGCAACCCGTGGACCTGGTCAATGTAGCACAAACACCCATTAAGCAAAAATTATGACAATAAGGAGACAGAATGGTAACACTGCAGACATAGCAGTTTATGCTCTTTGCAGAATCTAATAAACGTTGTCTTGATAAAACTGAAGTAAACCTTCCCTGCACATAATTCTATGCTTTAGAGTAGATTCCGTGTCCTCACAGGAAGCTGGGACTTGAGCCATCACACAAGGTATTATCGTTAACACCCGCATCTATAAAACCGTGAGAATGGCAAGGTGTGGCATCTGGCAAACTGCTGAAGTCCTTCGAGCCTGTGCCCCTGCACCCGCAGAAACCCCTGTGACCCCACTGGGGGGTAGGGTGCTGGGCTGGCATAGAATCGGTGATGTACAAGCAGCCTCTGTGCCCCTCACGTGGGATCCAATGCGGCAGAGTGGGCCCTGCTGGGCACAGCAAAGCCAAGGTCAAAATAACCAGCTGTGCTGAGGCCGATGCCCCACCTTCTTGCTGTCTCGCCCACTTTCACCTCAGTCGACCCCAGGGCTGTCTGCACTGGGAGAGCTAATTCCAAAGGAGACGTTCCCCGCCTGGGACTGCCCCCATCAAGACAGTCTGGTTCCCCCTCTCTTCCACAGCAAAGGAGGGCTTCATAACACAGTAGAGAGAGATGCAATGAGAGACAATGAACTTAACAGGAGAATCACCATTCGAGGACAGCAGAGAGACACCCCAGGAGTCTTTAAAAATACGAAGTCGCTGATTGGACAGAGACATTTAAAGGACGCCTTTCCCGCCCTCCTCCCTCGGCAGAAAGCACGAGTGGGCTCCCGCCAGCTCCCTTCCGACGCCAACGCGATGCAGCTCGACGGGGCAGAGCAAGAAGGAAAAAATTCTATGTACAGAAGTCAGCTTTTAAAAATGTCTGAAAACACCTGTTTCTAAGAAGAAATGCCGCCTGAGTATTCTGGGTTAGTCTCCTACTGAGACGCTCTCAGTGCAATTCAGTAGCAGCAACACAGACAAAGAGAATCGAGAAAGAGATTTTAGCTCCGACAATATTGCGCTTTAATGGCTGAAGGAAATAATCTGTCAACAGGCTACAATAAAAGATGGTCAGCTGATGAATGTGTCACCGGTTAACTGCTTAATAATTTATGTATCTGTGTTGAACTTTAGCGCTCAATTGGCAGGACACGTAGAATCTCAGATAATTCAACGGGATGCGTCTAAGCTCTGGGCACACAGTAGGCACTCTGCTGCAATAACGAAGAGGAAAAGAATGAGAGTCAGAAAGCAGCCTACGACCGGCTTTGCAGAAAAGGGTCCAGATGTGTAACAAGCTAAGCCACTCACAGAGATCACAAAAGAGACTAAAGAAAGTTTATCAGTGTTTGTAGATGACACGTTAGGAGACGTCCGTTCACCCACTGGGAAATGCACTGCTACCCTGCAGTCCAGCACAGATCCACATAATACAGCCGGCTGTATCCTAAAACATGCTTCCATCATAGTATGACTAGGAAATTAACAGGTGTTTCCTTTTTCAAACTAATAAAGCATATTTCATAAGATCTTCTGTATTCTACACACATCTTCCAAGTTCAAAGATAAATTCCTTAAACTATCTCAACATATATTTAAACGATCCTTGTTCTTGCATAAAGACGTGCGCATCAGGCCCCGAAAGTGCCCACTGCAAGGTTCACTGGTGTTGGTCAAGAACGCCCGGGTTCTCCTATCAGGATGATTAATGAAGGCACCTTTTGCACAGAATGTCAGACTCTGCCTTTTTAACAACTGACCTTTCGTAGAATACTACTGAACTCATAATTCCACTTTTGTTCAGTTTCTTATTAGTGGAGTTAAAATTAATACTTAGGGGAATGATGGCCAGGGTGATGCACAGTAAATCTCCGAGCGCGTCAGCCTTCCATGCGGACGGTCCGAGGAACAGCCGCTGCATCTGTCTACTTACTTCTGCAGCAGGAGGATCCTGCTAAGATTCTGTGTCCTTTCAAAAGACAAATTAAGGGCAGTCTGCAGACCTCTTCTGAGAACAAAGGTGTATACTTTGAGAAAGACTTTAAAAGTTTGTCGTTTTTTTTTCAAGGACCTAATAAAATTGCTAACTTCAATCATAAATTTGAAAGAATTTACTCTTATTCAGTTTTCTGAAACATTCCTGATGACTAAGATGATATGTGGCGCAACATACTCTATAACCCACATTCATCTCTCAGAAGTGACAATTTAATAACCCATCGAGGCAACACGATACGCCAAAGCCACTTCCCTTACGGTGGGATCACATGAAAAAAAAATTACCCTCTAATACCTCAAGAACTACCCCCCCCCAAAAATAGTAAAAAAAAGAAAAAAAAGATTGGGAAATGGAGCTAGAACAGGGGTTTCTTCTAATTATCACTGGGAATAGCAAATTACTTAAGGACTCAATTTTTTCACCATGCCAGCCATTTCCATACTCAGACATACCTAATTTCTATAAACCCCTTAAGGGCCCAAACTAGTTTTAGCTTCAAAGATCTTATGGGATCCCAGGGCGAAGTAAGAAGGCGAGAGTACATTCAATTATTAATTCTTATTAAATATCTGAGAAAAGTCACTCTGAATAAATATTGGAAATACAGTACATACAGGTAAATGTGTCGTCTAAGTCTACTCAACATGCCACACTACTTTAATTACCCTTGTTATCATGAGGTCACTCACCTAAAAGGGTTAGAGATTTAGGTAAACAAACAAGGTAATACTAATTCCTGTGAGTAAAAAGAGATGCCTGCGTGTGGACCCAGTGCCTTGTTCCAATGTAGAGACTGTGCCCTGGTAAATGCAAGTATCCTAGCACTAGGATACCACCCCAGTGCTGTCTGAAAAAACCCTAGAAGACCAAACACTGCTGCATCGAATCCCAAATGCCAAACATGATAACTGCTAACGTCACCATTATGGGAACGGAATGAGATCAGGCTACCCTCAGAGCAGAACTGACACACCAGCAACAAGCATGAGTGTGCATAAGAAGGGTAACCGAGATCGAAATGGAAAATAAAAGAAAGTTGACGGAGAAAGAGAAACGGCAAAAATGATCTGACACACTTTATGAAAGACTCCAAATCAACTATACTGTCACAAAAGAACAAAAACGAAGACTCCAAAACTGGAAGTAAAGCGGAGGCACCGTGAGTGCCTCTCCTCGGGTACGGTGCAGGGCGGCAATCACAAAAAAGCCAAGGAGATTTTCACAGGCAAGTTCACAATAATACAACAGAGCTGCAACACAATGTCCAATCTCAGAAAGGAGAGCCAAAGACAGAGAACGCCTCAGCTTCCACTTAAAGAGGGAAAACGGGAAATTAGCGAACGTAGACGGAAAGGGCACTTGCCCCGCCAGGCCGTGGGGCTGAGGACGTCAGGAAGTCAGAGAAAGCCAACAGGACTGCATTCTGCAATGTGCCCACCAAGCTCAGGTCTTACTGTACTATCATTTACCCCAAACGGGCAGTATTTCAATAAGGCTTCTTAGAAAAGACCACCTTCAGCTTCATCACAGCCTGTTAGCCAGGGAGTCACACGTTTCTATCCGGCCACTTACCGGCAACGCGTGAGCTCTCCATTTCCCAGACTCCCAAGCGCGTGTCCCGAGGACACGGCTGCTTGCTGCGCGCGGCCTGATCCTGGGCGGGCGCGTGAAGGCCCAGGCGGCCTTCCCGCTCACGCAGAGGAAGCGGGGAGCCGCTTTCTGGAGTCTGTGCAGAGGGAAGGCAAGAGCAACTTCCAGAATGAGGGGAAACATACCTGTAAGCCACATCCTTTATTTCATAGTGAATGACTATGACGACACCTATCTATCTCCAAATGCAATTCTGTATTTGTAGACTAATATTCTGAAATACCATATGCACATGTACAGTTTAGTTCAGTTCCTCTAAAAAGAAGTTGAGAACAACAAACCCAGGCATCCCTCACTGTCCAAATCTAGTGATTCACTCCTGAAAGCGTGTTGTAGACAGAATCTACAAGGGCTTCCATCTCACTGTTAACTGGGGGAAATGATGAGCTCCTATTCTATCTAAAAAACTGTAACCAACTTCACCAGTTATCACCAACTTTGTCAATACCCATATAAAAATTCAAAGGCTTCCCCATAAGGCATATCATTTAAACACCAGCTACCTAATGATTTAACATTTAGTGAACTCATTACTGAGTTCACTTGTGTGCAGTTCTCAAGGTCACAGGGCAGTCTCAGAGGCAAATTACAATTTATTTCTACCGTGGAAGAAACGTACGTGACAACATAAACAAATAGCAAAATATGTTAAAAATCCCAAAGATACGAACAAAATTCGACCCAAGCTGGTAGTGACCCCAGGCACTCATACAGAGATTCAAGATGGGCTAAACCCTTAGGAAAAGGTGGAAAGATGTCAGCAAAGAAGCCTCAGAAGTTTAAACAAGGAGGTGGGGAGACAAGGCACTACTGGGAGAGCAGTGAAGACACGAAGGCTGCATTCCGCGTCTGACGGCACGTCTGAAACAGTTGCCACTGGCTTGCTCGTCAGAGCAGATGTTCGGATTCAATAATGAAGCTGGGGTAAGATATTGTGTAAACTGCTACTGCATCTGGATAATGAAAAATAATCTTGCTCTCTAGGGAGCATGGATTAACAGGGACAGGTAAGAGAGCAGCAAAACGGGGACAACAGGACACCAAGCCCAGGGAAAAACGGTTTATAAAAAGGGAGAGCAAGCATTCCCGTATTTTGCAGAAGCGTGAGAACACGAAAGGTCATTAGGCTTCTTTCAGGGAAGGGCTAGTTCACAGACTCTCCAAGTCCAGTCCATGGGACCTGAGGGAGAGCCAGCCAGGACAACCGGTACTCGCCAGAGCCAGCTTTTTATCACTGCTGAGTTTGATCTGTTTAAGAAACGACGCCTTCACCAGCAGCTAACGGTGACTTACACCACGGGCTTCAGGTGATCACGATGTGTCAACGTGGGTTCACTGACTGAAACAAATGTGCCACCGGGGCGGGGGATGCTGACGGGGGGCGGCGGGGCTGTGCATGTGTGGAGAAGGAGGCATGTGGGGAATTTCTGCACCTTCCTCGCCATTTTGCTACTCTTAGGAAACCGTCTTCATTTTTTAAAAAAGGACGCCTTCTTGAACTTCGCTTTTCTACTATATATGAGGCCTTGTGAATCATTTTCCCGTACTTCCTTGTGTCCTGAGGCCCCATCTTACCTACCACGACTCTGCCAACAACGGTGATACTCAGGAACATACCTGACCAGGGACGACTGCTTACCTTCATCGGCCACACATCCCCACAGCAACGAGAAAGGAAGCTAGCTACACGAAGGTACGGCAGTCCTTGAGAAGCACTGCGCTAGTTGCCAGGGCTGCCGTAACAAAGAACCACAGATCGGGTGCTACGTTCCGGAGACCAGAAGTCGGAGATCCAGGCGTTGCGGGGCTGGCTCCTCCTGCGGCCTACGTCCTTGGCTTACAGATGGTCACCTTCTCACCATGTCCTCACGTGGTCTTTTCTCTGTGTGTCCGAATCTCCCCCTTCTTATAAGGACACCAGTTATATCGGACCAGAGCCCACCCTAGGCACCTCTTTAAAGGCCCTATGTCCTAGAGAACAGACTGGCGGTTGCCAAGGGGAAGGGGGGGCTGTGGGAGGGATGGAGGGGCTGGCGTTAGCAGATGTGAGCTATTGGATACAGGATGGATAAACAGCAAGGTCCCACTGCACAGCACAGAGGGCTATATGCGACATCCTGTGGTACACCATCATGGAAGAGAATATGAAAAAGAACGCATGTATGTATATATAGGTGTATAACTGAATCACGCTGCTGTACAGCAAAAATGAACACAGCGTAAATCAACTATACTTCAGTAGACTATGTACATAAAAAAAATAAATAAAGGCCCTATGTCCAAATGCAGTCACATTCTGAGGTGCTGGGGGTTAGGACTTCCATATACCAATCTGGGGGGGACACAGTTCAGTCCAGCCCTTAGCAAGCGCTCTCACCAAGACCAACAGGGCTGACACTAAAATAACTGAGTAAAACGCTGCGTGGTCTCAGCTCACAAGATAACACAGCAGCGGACGAGCACAGAAAGCGACAAAATCCTGCCAACCCCTCACAGTCCAAGGCAAGACAGTCACAAAAATGCGGACTCTTTTTAAGAGAATACTTAAGAGAACAAAAGGCTACTTGGAAACCACTGTTAACAGCTGATTACTGCTTCTGAAGACGATGGTCAAGCAGAAGGGCCCATCTGGGACTCTCTGGAGGCCGCCCCATTTCGAGGAGGTCCAGCTAACCACGTGGGCTTCCCTGACCCCAGGCACGGTCTCCACCTGCTCTAGAGGATCTCAGAGGGGGACAACCCCGAGTAAACAGCATGCCAGATCCTGGCAACCGGCTGAGACAAAGCCCTGAACACGATGCCCTTTTCACCTCCGACCTCTATAAGCACATCGTTCTTTATGAAGAGTGCTGACATTCCAGTCCCCAGCCCTTCCTCTGCTCCATCTTTAACAAAGATGCTTGCAGCGCCTTCTGTACCAGGTACTAAGGGTCGCAGAGTCAGGAAGCAAAACAGACGTGGTCCTGCCCTCCGGACCTCAGAGGCTAGAAGACACAGCCGCTGAAGGAGATAATTATAACAAAGTGGGACCGGGGCCAGCACGGGGTAAATTCAAAGTGCTGGAAGAGCCTGGAGGAGGGTTCCAGAACCAAGCCTGGAGCACAGAGAGGGCTGGGAAATGTGTCAGAGTTGGGAGAGACGAGGGGCAGGAAGAAGCTTCCAGGTGAAGGAGGCCGCGGTGCGAGTACCCCAGGGCTACTTCAGGTGACAGTAACAGTGGTAGTAGGACGGCTGCCATCATCGCCACCAATAACAGCAGCTAACATTCCGGAGCCTACTCTGGGGTGTGCACCATTCCAAGAACTTTCTCGAGATTAGCGGATTTAATCCTCCAAAAATCCTATGTAACAGATACTACCGTGACCCCACTTGACATGTGGGCAAATGAGGCACAGAGCGGTGAAGTGATTTGTCCCACGGCATCTATAAAGAGGTGGAGCTGGGCCTCAAAACACAGGAGTCCAGCTCCAGAGGCTGTGGGTCTCACCCACCCCTTGGCACCATCTGACACCTGGGCTGTGCAGCCACACACCAGGAAGTGCAGGTCAGCACACCCGAGTCTAGAGTTCAGGGGTCAAAGAGCAAGGACTGAGGGGTCAGAGGAGTCAGCGCTAGTGTTTTCTCACCCTGAAGTACTAAACCACATTCTTTAAGGCGGTGGCGGGGGGGATCACGTGAACACATTTAATTTCAGAAATGACTGTGCGGAAAAGAAAGGGTGTTACAGGGGCATAAGCTATAGGGAAAGAAATCAGAAAACTTAAGGAAACGTTCCCCCAGGTTCACAAAGGTGCTCATCAAGGATGTGTACAGCAAGCCAGTGACAGCAAACGAACACCCCGGGTGTTCACCAGGACAGGAAGATTTGTAATCCTGGCACAACCATTCAACACAGGCCTTTAAAAAGGTTCTAAAACAGACCTTTAAAAAAAAATCATACTTTATAAAAGTTTTTAATAACGTAATAAAAATGCTTATGATGTAAGGTTTAATTTAGAATGTAGAATACAGAACTGATTTTAAACACACAGCGATGAGAAAGCCAGAAGGACTTATACCAAAATGTGAATAACGTACTTCTGGGTATCAGAACTATGAGTGACTCCTACCTCCTTTGCATTTTTCTTTATTTGCTAAAAGGAGCCTAAGTTTCACAGATGAAAACATTACAAGCGCACCATCTGCAGGTTGCTGGTGGCTGTGCCACATGTGGTGTGGACATGCATCAGGTCACAGGTGTTCCGAGGGAAGTCGGCACTGGCGGGCCCATCAAGGACCCAGCCCTTCCCATCATCCTTCCTTGTAGCAAAGTGCCTTTCGGCTCCAGCTTCACCCCCTCATGGTTACAAAACAGCTGCCCCAGCTCCCAGAATCACACATCTTCATACAATCATGTCCAAAGACTGAGGAGCAGTCATACTTCTGTTACGAGGGAGGAAAGGTCTTTTTCCTCTGGAGCGAGCCAGAGGGCAGCAGTCATTCCCCACGGCCCTCAGCAGCAAGGTCAGGTGAGCCAGCACCTGGCAGTCAGTCTTTCTAAGGGGAGGCAGGAATGGAGGTGGCCTTTGGGACAGGCCACCAATGAGATCCTCTGCCTTCTCCCCATGAAAGCTTCCCTCCTGCCCTGATTCCAGAGCTTCTCAATCAGTCTTTAGTGCCTTCTGCATATTGTTCTCTTTGCCTACTCGCCGACACTTCTGGCTCCCCTACTGGACAGAGTTCCTTGAGGACAGGCTCATGTCTTTGCATCCACCTCGCACCAGGCTACAGGCTACTACCGGCTTGACACAGAAAAGCTCAATGAGTGCTTGGTGAACAGAGTTCTAATTTCACTCCTTTGTTTAACTGACTTGACAAAAATGTACCGTGTGCCCTGTGGGCCCACAGGTTCACCCAGTGTGTGGATGTAAGACAAGACAACCACTGCTCTCAAGTGCTAGGCACTGGAACACCCGGCGCTCGACGCGTGTCACCCAGCTCCAACGCACCGCGCAACCAGGAAGACGGCCTGTTCCTTTCATCTACTTCATTAGGCAGCGTTTCCTCCCTCCACAGCAAACAGAAATACTGTGTAAATCTGACTTTGTGAGAAGGATTAATTTATCTCAATTCACTTGAACATAATGTATTATTACTAATATTAGTAATCTTAGCTCTAGACATTGTACCAGCCTCCCAAAGAAAGAGTCCTTGACCCAAAATATCAGAGGATATTAAACAGAGAAATGATCTACTGATGCAAATCATTAAATCTATTTGCATTTGTTTACTGAACCCTATCGCGGAAATTAAAGTACGTGCAGCGAGGAGAGAGCTGGCTGTGCGTGGTTAAGAGGAGACATCTTGGTGGATCCAAGCTCTATGTCATTAATTTTCCCACTTTCCCTCATTAACAAGTAAAATGTTTTTACTGCTTGAAAAGTTTTAATAAATAGAAAAAAGCAGAGCAGCTGACACAGTTTTTGATGTAACATACAAGGGCTTTTAATATTTTTCCATATATTAATGAAAAAGCTGCGAGAAAATACTAAAAGGTTATATATGAGGGGAGAAATGAAGAATAACCTTCTGGGAAGGACTTCTGGGTGTACGTTACTTCCACGCCTTTTGACTGTGGCATCTGCACTGCAGTCCCTCAGGGGACGCCAACAGAAAGCCTCCCTCCTTCAGCCGGCAGCCCCACCGCGCCAGGACCAGCCTGAGGCAGCCTTTCCACGGTGGGTACAAGGCTTCCCCAGAGCGAGCAGGAGACACGCTCACAACACAGAATTCTCCATGAAAATGAAGCCAGTTACCTGGTGCAGGTAGAGAGAGACTCCCTGGCACGCTCTGCACAGGTGAATCCTCACACGCTCACCTGAGCGAGCGCGTAACTTGGCTCAAGGCGCACCAAACACTTCCTTGGAATCTACACGTAGGTGTCAGCAGGCTTCAGTGAGGACGAGCCCACACTTTCCCTTCTCCTCACACACCTCACCCTCTCTTGGGTAGGGACGCCCCTGCCCCCTTCCCTCACAGAAATAACGGTGCTCTGCCTCCTCTCGGCCCTCCTGTCGGAGCTTCCCATGCAGTAACAGGATGAGCAAGCTCCCCGGGCCAACGAGGCACCACGGAGCACAATGCACTAGGTGTGCACGGGTCCAGCCCGGGGCAACTCCTAGGGGACCGTGCGATGCCACCAGTGGTGCAGGCAGACGGCTGGGCCTGGTCCAGGCTCCTGGGGGTGCGGGCCTGTGTGGCACGTCGCACCTCGCCCTCCCTGGAGCAGAGGGCTGCCCGGGGCATGCTCTCCTCATGGCGACGGCAGAAGCTCACTCGGGCCTCAGAAGTCACACGGCCAAGGGCGTCTCCCGCAGCGGGGAGTCCAGTCCTCCCAGGAAATCTGGGGAGCACGGAGCCCCCGCCAGGACACTCGCCAAGCTGACCTCCTGTTGCCACTGCTCTCGTAACTAAACGGAACCATTATGAGGGTCGTTAAATCAGCTATCTTTTTTGACCTAACAACGGGATAAAAGTTGTTCTTTGGTTCATCCTTATCCCGGCTTCACGACATAAAACTAATAATCGTTCCCATGGGCAGCACAAGCCCGGTGGGAGGCACATGCAGCCACCCGGGCCTCTGTGATTCAGACCACAGTCCCTCCTTGGACTGACTGCAAGTCACTTTCAGAAGGCCAGGGGCAAGCTCTCCTGGGAGAAGCATGGGCCGGGCTTCCAGGCAGGCAGCGAAAGATCAGGCCACATTCTAATGCTCAGAGCTGTCTCTAAAGAGTGTTAAATGTACCCGCTGAAGATCTTCTGGTGCTTGTTGGATGTTTTGGTTTTGATCACTGCACACCCAACAGTAGTCCATCCACTAAAGACAGAGAGAGGGGAAAGAGTTAAGTGTTACAGGTGAAAGCACCTCCGTGTGCAACAAAGGCCCTCGAAACGATGTGAAAATCACAAATTCAAGAGCAGCCGTATCCGCCTCGAACGGCCAGGCCGGGGGCTCCCAGCGGGAGCGGCGGCAGCACACGGGCCTCCTGCCCCACCCGCCGCGGCGCTCCCTGCAGGCCGCTGCCCGGCCCTCCTCAGCCCACCGCCCCAGGCCCTGTCTGCAGTCTTCTTCCCAACCTTCCCTGCTAACCTTCCCCCACTTCCTCTGTGGAGAAGTCCAACGGCATCAGAGACAAGTTGACCAGGTGCAGAAAGCTCTGGGATTAACCCAGCATCCTTTAGTCTCACGATGGCGCCCTTCTTCAGCCTCTCTCTGCCTTACAATCTCTGTGCCCCGGGGTCCTGTTTTTCATTAGCAATACCTCCCCAGAATTAAATATACAACTTTGCATTTCTTCAAAGTTCTTCCCCACCTATCAGCAAAATCTGGCCACACCGGCTCTGCAGCACCCGTGCTCCCAACGGGGCGCCAACTGCACCACCTGCCCCACAGCCCGGAAGAAGAAGGTGCCTGGAGGCCCACCCGCCGTCCAACGCAAGGCAGCTTTACTGCGTCGGCAGGGGACTGGATCTCCAGACAGGCTGCTCTCGGCTTGGGGGAACCCGGCAACTCTGGGTATCAAAGGTGTGTCGGCAGAGAGACAGAGGCAGAATGGTGGGGACCAGGGCTGGGCTCAGAGCCGGCTGAGGTGTTGGTGTTTCACGAGTACGGAGCCGCCGTCTGGCAAGAACGCAGTTCTGGAGCTGGATGCGGTGATGGCCGGACAGCAACGTACATGTGAATGCCATGGAGCTGTACACCTAAGACGGCCACAGTGATGCATTTTATCTTGTGTATGTTGTACTACAGAAGGAGGACGTACTTGGGTCAAAACAGTACTGATTATGTAGGCACAAAGGGGAATTTCTCCCCCTTCCCTACCTACAACCTTGTGACTCCGCTGCCCTGAGAGGTAACCATCCACTGAAACGATCAGCGGGCCCAGCCCTGCTTAAAATCGGGACAAAATGATGACAATCTCTAATTTATACCTCTGCTCCTCCGTATCAGGTAAATAAACCGAAGAGTAGATTTTTAAAAAATTGTACCTCTTTTAGTTCTGTCCATTCAAATGATTCCCATCACACCCTGGGCAGAAATAACAGCAGGCGCCCTTTAAAACAGGCCTCTCCTGTGGGCTGCGATTCTTCTTGAGGCAGCACCCAGACCACACTTGGACAAACAAGTGTGTCATCTCTAGACTGCTTAACCAGCAAAACTGTTCAAGTCTGCAAACACAGATAACTTTCCATGCAAGCAAACTAACGTCATATGCTAAAGTGACTTTAAGGGTTCTGTAATAACAGATGCAGACGGGGGCCGACCTTAAGAAAATTTTACGGCTTACAGTTTAAATTCAGGAACTCCGTACATCTTGAACATGCTTTTGGCCCTCGGATACTAAGGCTAAAAACGCAATTATAAAGCTGTTTGTCAGTTTCTTCTGCAGAAGACAATTTACAGCTGACGCGATTATGTCTATGGCATATGGAACTTTAGGCAATAAGAATCTGGAGAGCTCTCGAAAACTCAGATGCAAAAACCAAGCTATCACATGATTAGTCATCCCTTTAGTAAGGGATCCCCGGAGCTGGCATGATGAAGGGAAGGGAAGAAGGGCCGTAGAAGTGAAGAAGTTAATGAAATGGGTAAACAAGCCATGGGCAGAAGCCCTGTCCTCGCACTAACAGCGCATCCATGGGACAGGAGGCGGCGGCACAGGCAGGACGCGCGGAGATCAGAAAGAACCCTCCCTTCTTTCCTTCAACGCGCTTGTCAAGTTAATAAATGAATCCTAACAAAGAAATCGACTAGCTGCGGTCTCCTACTTTTCGAAATGAAACATTACAGGAAGGGCGCGATGAGGTGGGTACTGGCGAGCAGGCCGTGCCCTTGGGTCGCCTGTGCTCCCGCGTCCGCCCCTCTGCTCGGCAGGGAAGAAGGGGCCACGTCCGCCACAGACAGCTCCGCACCTCCTCCCCTGCCCGGGTCTCCCCCGCGCCCCATCTCCCCCTCCCAGAGGACTCACGGCTCCAGCAACAAGGGCCCCAGCACGACCCTCGTCCTTCCCCACCGGGTGTGCTTCCTACTGTGGGACAACCCTCCAAACCCCACCAGCACCCGCGGGCAGGCTGACTCTCAGACGCTAACCAGCTGAGCCAAGCAAGTGCGGCCACCCAGCCAGCAAGTACGTGGGGAACAAGAGATGGCCCGTGGCCGGGGGAGAGCCTGCCCCACGAGGCCCGCTAGGAGAGCAGAGGGAGCCTCGGCCGCAGTGGCCCCAGCAGCACACTCAGTCCCTGGACTCTGGTTCCTCCATCTGGAAAGTGACAGGGCTGGCCTGGATGCTGCCCGAGGTCCCTTACAGTTCTGACGGCCCAGGAACCCAGTCAATCCCAAGAGTAATGTGCCGAGAAGCATTCAGAACGCGTTAACAACTGTTAACCAGAATCCCTGACATCTGCCTGAACGATTCTTGGTTACTATTTGAAGTAAACACCGGCATTTCTTCAATTCCTTGAGAAGTTCACGCGTGTCTGCAAACTGATGGAAGCCAACGTCCAGACAGAAAGACCCGCAGAGCCTGGTGGAGAAGGATGGGGTCTGAGCGCAGGCTGGGACAGAGAAGCAGATGTGCCCAGCCCAGCTCCAGCTTTCCCCCGGACAGGCACAGCAGGAGGTCCTGGAGAACACTGCCACGGGCCGTCTGCAGGCCTCAGGCCTACCGCCCAGCAATGCCACACACAGCACCACGCGGTCCAAACTCGGCCTCCGCCTTTTCTTAACTGAAGCACAGCTGATGTACAATATTATGTACGTTACAAGTGTACGGTATAGCGATTCGCAATTTTTAAAGGTTATACACTCCATTTATAGTTATCATAAAGTATTGGCTTTACTCCTCACGTTGTACAACACACCCTTGTAGGTTACTTTATACATAATAGTTTGTACCTCTTCATCTCCTAGCTTTACAGCACCCTTCCCCCTCCCTCTCCCCGCTGGTAACCACTAGTTTGTTCTCTACATCTGTGCCTCTGATTCTTTTCTGTTACAGTCAGTAGTTTGTTGTCTTTTTTAGACTCCACATATAAGTGGTATCATACAGTATTTATCTTTCTCTGTCAGACGTATTTCACTGAGTATAATGCCCGCCAAGTCCACCCACGGTGCTACAAATGGCAAAATTTCATTCTTTTTCATGGCTGAGTAGTATTGCGTTGTGTACGTGTGTGCGCGCACACACACACGCACACACACACACACACATCACATCTTCTTTATTCGTTCATCTGTTGCTGGAAACCTAGGTTGCTTCCATATCTCGGTAACTGTAAATAATGCTGCTATGAACACTGGGGTGCGTGTATCTTTTCAAATTAGTGTTTCTGTTTTTTTCAGGTGTACACCCGGGAGTGGAAGTGCTGGGTCATATGGCAGCTCTAGTTTTAGTTTTCTGCGAAACCTCCACACCGTCTTCCACAGCGGCTCCGCCAGTTTGCGTTCCCACCGACAGTGGAGGCAGGTCCCCCCTGCTCTGCGCCCTCGCCAGCATTTGTTGTCTGTGTTCTTTTCGAGGACGGCCATTCTAACTGGCGTGAGGCGCTATCTCGCTGTGGTTTTGATTTGCATTTCCCTGGTGATTAGCGATGTCCAGCATCTTTTCGTGTGCCTGTTGGCCATCTGCATGTCCTCTTTGGAAAAATGTCTACTCAGTTCTTCTGTCCTTTTTTTTAAGGAAACCATCGACAAGACAAAGAGACAATCTACTGAATGGGAGAAAATATTTGCAAATGATATGAGTGATCAGAGATTAATATCCAACATACATAAATAGCTCATACGACTCAACATCAAAAAACAACAAACAAGCCAGTTAAAAAACAGACGTGGGCTCCTGACAGCCACTGCACTTGTGTCTGACATGTTGGCCGGGTCCCATCTCCACCCCCAGCCACTTGCTGAGAACCAATGGGGGACTGACGCCTCCCTCCTCTGCCCAGCCCTCCGGCCAGCCCCTGGCCCTCCATTCGACCCCACAGACGCCCAGGAGCTGCCTGCGAGGCCAGACTGCGCACAGGACCAGCAGAAAGCAGGGGGCTTTCGGCATCACTCGCGGAGACAAAGGTGTTAGTCTCAAAATATTATTTTCAATAGAAGTTTTGTTTACCTAGAAAAGGTCAGAAACTTTGGAGGAAATAAGTGGCCCAGCTCTTTTTAATGAAAGCAGTGCTCAGTTATACAATAACTCTTCCTAACAAACAGCCTTAAACGGGATAAAATAAAGATCAGAAAGCTAAGTATTTTTCCGGATGAATTTTAGGAAGGAAAGCCCACTCTTTTGGGGAGGCTACTTCTGGGGTATCTTTAATAACCGAGAACGACAATTTCATTTCCCCTAGTAAGTTTAGAAGTATGTATTTTTAGCGGAAGCAACGTTAGAGAGGCAGGACAGAAATGTCTAGAATGTATATATTTATACAAGCGTGTGTGCACACATGCGTAACACTCACATATAAACACTATACACAAGGACATCTATTTGAGAAAGGAACCGAAAAAAGAATCGTCCCACCCCAAGGCTTACATTTTCCTACTGCAATGGGTTAAGTCTTAAAAATGTTTCTCCTTATAACTGCATCCTTCTAGTATGCAGTAGATTCTGTTTATATTCCATTTTTAGCTTGCCTAAATACCCTGGCAGAAAACTGTGGTTGGAATGTGCAGAATCTGCACGTGGACATTCCTCGCCTAGTACCCCGCCCCACGTGAGCTGCAGAGGGACGGCTCCCGGCAACACAGCTTCTTCAGAACGAGAAGAAATGTCACCCTCCCAAGCTGGGTGCTCAGCCCAGGAATCCTCCAGCCCCACCTGACCAGCACGGGCTCTGTGTGAGGTCATCTACAGAAGGAGCAGAATGTCTGCTTCACCAGCTGAAGGCTTCCACGGCTGCTCGTTCAGAAGCGATGGACGCCCCGCACTGTCAAGTGGGGAAGTAAAGCGTAAGAGCTTCTCTACATGCTTCACCTGTGCCGGTCAGTGAGCACGGGGGGGAGGGGCCGACCTCCGGAAGAAGGCACGTGAGAAGCAGCTTTAAGAGTCCTAACGTGATTCCACCAGAGACAGTCACAGCAAGAAAACTATAGTCCCCCGAACGTACAATACACGTGAGCGTATACGGCAATACGGCAATTCTGCCGGTAGACGCCAAAAATCAAAGTAAATGCTGGTCCAGGAGGACCCGTGTTCTTCCACAGAACCACTCGGAATCTGCAGGTGTATCAATACTTAGTATATTGAGTGTGTAAGCCCTCTTGTTTAAAAAAGATTCGTGCACATACGCGGTGTGTGTAGATCAGATGGGGAGGCTGTCACAGAAATGCTTATAAATATACTGGGGCTCTTACGGAAACACCAAACGAGACCAGAGGAGACCTGGTAACAGAAGTGGGTAAAAGCCTGAAAGCAATCCACACGGACGAGGTAAAACCAAGACACAGAAACTGGGCCGAGAGAAAGCCGAGCACTTCTCTGAACTCCCTGGAGCTGGAGCTGCGAGTCCAGCTCAATCCAGAGGGGCACCGAAGAAAACTAGAGAATTCACAAACGAGATGAACCGCGCGTCATTCTCTGGCTCCTGTCCCACCGCAGCCCCGGCGAAAAGCTCCACGGGCTCACAGGGGACGAGAGACCCTGGGTGTGAACTCGACCTCCTTTTGGGTCTGGGTCCCTGCTGGGCCGCCCTGCACGGCGCATCCACGCTACGCACGACCCGTCTCGACTGTGGATGGCGCCATCTCCACTGCAGACGTATGTGGAACCACCACCACCGCCGGGACTCCAGAGGCAACGCTGAAATTAACTGGGTGGGAACTGCCGGTTCAACGAAGGCCAGGGCACCCAGGAACGCCCACCTCAGAGCCCGAAGGAAACCTGAAGTCAGTATGGGACCCCAGAGGGAGCAGACGCGCACAGCAATTGCAGCACGACACCCGGCTGGCCCTGTCCTCGGCCTCCCCGACTCAACCCTCCCCCTGCTCTCTTCCGTGTCCTGGCCCGTCTTCAGTTTTCTCTGGTGCTGCTTCGTGACCAGCTCCCTCGTGCAATTGTTCCTCCAGATACTCTTCTCCTCGTGGCGTGTCTGCACCCTACGCCCTGACAGCTAGTCGCCGGAGCCAGGGCCTGCGGCCTCCCAGCACGCCTCCTCCTGCCGTGGGTCCCCACATC
This sequence comes from Delphinus delphis, assembly GCF_949987515.2. Taxonomy (NCBI): domain Eukaryota; kingdom Metazoa; phylum Chordata; class Mammalia; order Artiodactyla; family Delphinidae; genus Delphinus; species Delphinus delphis. The sequence goes on from NC_082698.1 coordinate 3,183,427, forward strand.
CCCTTCCGATACAGGCTCCACCGGTTCTGCGGCCAGACCACATCCCGCTGGTTCTCAGGCCTGAGCCCCTCCTCTCCCGACCCTTTTAACCCCACGCCTGCTCACACACGCCCCCCCGTGGAGGGCCGTGACGCCACACTTGACTGCCCACCCCCAGGCCCGTCCTGTGCTGGGCGGGGGCTCCGTGGGGGTGGAGCTGTCACATGCATTACTGTACCATCCCCAATGCACGTCCCCCAGGCACAGGGCCCGTCACACGGCAGGCACTCACGTGTTCTGAGTGAACAAACAAGTGACTCTAGCTTAATCCTAAATTTATTCAATGTTTTTATCACAAAAAGACCCACTTCTGTCACTTGATACAGCAACTGGAAATAAAAATTCTGGATGAATCTGACACAAGACAATGGTTCAGTTCAATTCAAAAATTAAACTCATTTAACCTTTAACTCAATTTAACTTCTAAACTGATCAGCATTCAAGAACCATCCTGTACATTAATACCAAGGAGCTGATCTAATTACTGATACAATTTAAAGAAAATAAATTTAACAAACCAAATACATTTGCAGAGTTTACAGCTTAAATGACATTAACATTTTAAAAACAAAAGTTGAAAAGTATTCACCAGTCACAGATGGTTTAAATACCAGAAAATATTAGAGATACACGAACAATAAAAACTCTGGAAATCAAAATCCAGGGGCAAAATGTAAGAAACGTCTGTCGATGGTCTCAGGTACCACAGCTTCGTTTCCACAAAAGGAGAGGGGGATGGCCGTGAGGTGCACCCCGGCTCAGAGGAAGGAGTCGAGGAAGTGGCTCTGAGTCCCAGCCACCACGCTCCTCCTCGTGCGGCATCAGCTCTGTCCCCTGGGAAAGGGGCACGGCACCACCCGCCTAGCTTTAAACACCAGCACGTACGCGTGAGCACCCTGTACGTCCGCGTGAGGCAGGCAAACACACACGAGGACATGTCACGGTGTCCCTTCCACTCCTACAACAGTAGGTGTCGAGCTGGAATTTTCACATTAGACGTGAAGTGGTGAACATCCTACTTTACAGACACCCTCATCCAGGCACCCAGCGCCAAAGTCACCCCAGCTCTCGTTACTAAACCCAACCAGGAACCGTCCCAGGGCTCTCCTCAACTGCTCAGAAGGCCGAGAGGAGGGACCAGGGAAGGGAAGGTCAGCTCCGGTAGGGGCCGTCAGCGGTGAAAACCAAAGGAAGGAGAGACGACAGCCCCCTCTCCCCTCGTGTCTTTCTCTCGAAACCCTGGGACCAGCCTCCTCCGCCCACCCCCAAGTCCTCTGCTGACCAAGCGGCGTCAGCGCAGGGCTGGGGAGCTGCCCCAGGGCCGCACGCCGCGGCCGGCACTCAGCTCCTCACACAAGGCCCGGCCCTTCCAAGGGGAGCCCCACTTACCCAGTATCTGTCTGATTCCTGGCAACCCAGCCTCTTCTGGAAAAAGACTCCTGGAGAAAATGGAAATGACCTCCAAGATGCTGCAACACTGTCGTTAAGTTCCTCTGTTTCTCTCGGAGCTGATTTAACCTCATTCCTCTCACAAGCTGAACGAGCCTTTAGCTAACTTTCCCGACCGCGGTTAATTAGATGAATGGGGACCAGGGCGAGGACCGCAAGAGGCTGGCAACAGGAGGCCAGCAAGTGGGTGGGTGACACCACGCGAGGTACAAGACCACAGAGCTGGACGAGCAGGTGGGCGGCAGGGGGGGCCCTGCCCACGTCTAGGCCCGGCTGTCGCACGGCAGTGGCACCTCCAAAGGGCCGCGGAGGGGGGACACTGACTTGGCCAATTCCACCAGAAATGGCCCCTGCAAGACCACAGGTCCTGGGTGGGCCTCCACCCGAGACCACACGGTCCAGGCAGGCCCTGCGGGCCTCAGGGTGAGGCTGACGCGCGCTGGGCCCTTCCCTTGGAGAAGGTCTGGATAGAGCCCAGAGCTTATCATCAGCACACCATTTCCCAAGGCGAGGGTAAACTCGGATGCCGGTTACATCCCAGTAACTGGGGGAGCCCTGCACCCAGTGAGGGCGCTGTGGGGACCCGTCCTCCAGGGGCCACACAGCATACGGCCCACGTCTCCTTCTCGTGGGAAAAGGGAAAGGCTTTCTGTGGCAGTGCCAAGGTGACAGGAGAGCCCTTTCTCCGGGAAAGCTGCAGTGCCATCCTTTCAAGAGCAGGCGTGAACAGACGGGAAGAGCCCAAAACCTCCGAAAGGAAGGTGACCACTCTGAGCAGAGGGTTTCAGGATACTTCACGTGCCTCGGAGGAAAACACCCACCTTCCTCCGCTTGGGATTGGCCAATTTACCTCCTTCACTCTCAAAGTGCTCTTACACTCCAGAGGCTGGAGGACTTGCAACCGGGGCCCGCCCCGTCCTGGGAACAGGGGAACTCCCCCCAAGACGCCCCAACTGGAGAGCAGCATCCTGGCTTCCCCCTCATCTCTCCAGCCATCAGCCTGAACGACGACACCACCGCCTCTCTCATCACGGACGCTGAAAGCGAAGTACGCGCACGATTTGTGTTACTGACCACGTAAGTCAGGAGAGGAACTCGCCACAAGCTACTGATATCGCACCACCTGAGCCAGAAACCGGGAGGGAGGGAGGCCCCTCAACACCCCCAGGCCTCGGGCTCACCAGGGCACCCAAGCACTTGCTCTAAAACACAGACGACTTCTATGAAGCCACAGAGCTTGGCAAGTTTTCCTCACAGAAACATGCTTATTTGACTCGAGACCTCCTTAAGGAACATTCTGTAAAATAAAACAATTACATTTTTAAGCACACACAACACAAATCATTATTTCGAGCCACCGAAGAAAAGCAACGAGACAACTAAACTAGCTGCAGGTAAAATTCCTGCGGCGCAGTTCTGGGCGTCCCTTTCCTGGAAGCGCCTCTGCAGGTGTTTATCCGTAAGAACACTTTCTTTTCTTCCTTGAAAGACCAATTATAATAAAGCAAGTGCTGTGTCTATGTTCAAATTTCCCAATCTGTCGGGAAGAATGAAATTACGAGTTTCCCAGGAAGGCTTTCATGACCTGCGGATCTCAGGAACTATCTTGAGCTGGGAAGGGGCAGACCGACGGGCACTGAGGTCCCCGAGGGGCCAGCAGGCGGCAGGCCCAGTGGCCCCAGACAGGCCCCTGACAGCCTCACGTTCTCCTGGTGGTCCACTTACTTGCTTTAAATATCTAAAGATGAACAGGAAAGCAGCAAATGCATGCGGAAACCATCAGTCACTATCCGTTCAAACCGACAGACCCGACTGGACGTCAAGAGTCCAACTTTCCTTCAGGAAGGCCTCAAAGGCACCTTCCTTCCTTCAGTGGAGTGACGACTTTGGCACATTCCGGGGGCGAAAATCGGCAGTGCACCTGACGAGGCAGGCGACCCCCTCCCAGGTAGAGCGCAGAGGCCCTGCCGTGACACTCTCCCAAGGTCCCCGAGGGTCCTGGCCCACGCCCATCCCCCCTCGGCTGGCCGGCCAGGCGGGTCGGCAGAGGAGGGTGAGGCCTAAGCCGCGTGCCTCTCCCAGCCCTCAACACCAGAGCTGGCAGGCGAAAGATGCCAGGAGGCAGAAATGACGACACTCTGCCCGAACCCCCACGACACCATACACTCCTGTCAAGTACAGCACAGCCTGCGTCGTTTTTAAGTCTTTCAAGATACAGCAAGTTTTACAATGGCTTACTTTGGCTGGACTACAACGTTTTCAGTTGCATTCCGCACTCTTCTAAAAAGTTTTATATGGAAAAAATTTAAAAATGAAAAACAAAGGTAAATCTTTGACAGACGTGAAGCACATGCAACTAGTCCTCTCTAGCTTCCCAGATCCGAACGTCCTACTGCTGTACAACCCAGGGTTGTACAGTCCATTTTCAAGTAATCAAATACTACAATCAACTTTATGGAAAACTAAACAAGCCCGAAAATAACATTAGGAAAACCAATATATTCTCCTGCCCTTCTCCTTAGATTTTAGACTCTGTGGGGCATGACGATGAGGTCAAAGCTTCATGGCCACATGAAGATGGAGTGGGGAGAGGTCGGTCAAGCCCTTGCAAAAGACAGTCGTGGAGGGAAGCTTGATATCGGCAGGAAGTTATAAAACTGAGACTATTATAACCACTTTCCAAACTGATGTTCTCCACTCTTATTTTTAGGAAAGCTGAGTAATGTAACTTACACAAAAAAGAAATCAAGGATCACCGTATGAAGCCATACGCACAGGAATCCTACTTCGTATAGACGTGTGAAAGGAATTTCACTACAGACAGACATCAGTGGTCATCTTCTAATTTATCTACTGAAGAAACCAGCACGGCTTCGGAGGAAACGAAGGTGCCAGGACTCACAAGAAGGAGGGTGAGAACAGGGGCCCAGAGTCTTTAGGATGCTCTGCTCAAAACCCCCTGGCGGCTACCGTCCACCACAGCAGCAGAGCTAGAGGGGACAGCCCTGGAGGGCGCCAATGGCTCCACCTGCAAAAAGCCAAAGCAAGGGAGGGCCCCCTCCAGGTGGGTGAGGGCAGCGCCCACTTCTATCAGACAAGGGAGTTCTAATCAGAAGCCTTCCTACCAGATCCGGGTGGCGTCAAACTGGAAGAAAAAAATTCCCCCACGTGACTCTTTCAGAAAGTAGAGGAGGAAACACTTCCAAACTCACTTCACGTAATCAGAAAAACCCAAATGCCCAAACCTCACAAAGACATCGCCAAAGAAAGAATTATAGACGAACACCCTTCATGAACTTAAACACATAAACGCTCAATGAAATAGCAAATTTCAACCCGTAATATGTAAGGGAAAAAAAAAGGCTATACCATGAATTAAATGATGTAGTATAGCGGCATTTCAAGATTGGTTTAAAATCCAAAAATTAGCTTACTTCACATTTAAAGAATAAAAGAGAAAAGCAGGATCATGTTGATACACGCAGAAAAACCATTTAACAAAATTCAACAGATTGAGGGAGCACTGTCAGTGTGAGAAAGGACGCCTATTAAAGCCAACAAGGCCAGCAGTCACCCTGATACACTTGAAGCTTCCCCCTACGACTGGAACACGGGAAGGAGGTCCACTGTCATGACTTTTATTCAACGTCATATTGGCGGTTCTAGCCAGTGCAACAGAAGAAAAAAAATAAAAGGCAAAAAGATCATAAACAAAGAAGCAAAGTGTGTTTACTCACAGACATCATGATTTTCTACAGAAAAAATCCTAAGGAAACTGCAAAAGAACTCCTGGAACTAAGAAGTGAATTTAGTAAGATGGCAGGATAAAATCAACATACAAAAGTCAAGTGTTGTGTACCAGCAGCAGCAGTTTAAAAGTTAAAAAGAAAAAAAAAATTAAGCTGATTCACAATACCATCAAAAACAAAGTATTCAGAAATCAACTTTACAAAAGACACACCAAGATCTTTAAAGTGGAAACTACAAAACACTACTGAGAAAAATTAAATAGAAACTAAACAAATGCTGAGCTAAACCACAGTCATGAACTGGAAAATTCAATTTAAGATGTCAACCCTCCCAAAATTGACACACAGATTCAAGGAACTCCAAACAAAACCCCCACAGGCATTTTCGGAGAAACTGACACCTCGATTCTAAAGTAATAGGGAAAATTGAGACCTAGAAACCATGACAATCTTCCAAAAAAACAAAACAACAACAACAAAAAAACGGGTGGTGGGGGGTGGAGAGCTGGAAGACTCACATTAATTCAACACTTATCACAAAACATCATCAAGTCAGTGTAGCACTGGCACAGAACAGATGAAAAGATCAGCTGAACACAACAGTGTCCAGACATATAACCCACACACGTATGGCCATGTGACTGATTTTCTGACAAGAACACTGAGGCGATGCCATGGAGAAAGGAATTGTTCCCCTCCCCCCGCAACAAATGATACTGAAACAACTAAATATCTGCGGAGAAAACTGAGTACCTCACAACAAGGTAATTCAAGGTGATGGAACACAGATCTAAACATAAAAAGCTAAAATTATAATGTTTTTCAAAGGATTTACAGGAGAATCTATTTGTGAAATCAGAGTAGGCAAATATTTCTTAAACACACGAAATATGCCGAACAGAAAGGAAAAAAAAAAGTTGGTCTTCCTCAAAATTAAAAACTTCTATTCATTAAAAGACATTATTAGAAAAATAAAAACACAAGTCCCCAACTGTGAGGAAACGATCAACACATATATCTGATCACCAAATTATAACCAGAACTACCAACTGACAACAAAAAACAAGAAAACACCAACTAAAACTGGGCAAGAGACTTGCCTCACAATGAAAGCTTACTGAAAACGGTGTTCAAAGTAAGTCATCAGGAAAGGGCAGGTCACCACCACAGTGAGAGAGATAATACCTCATACCCATCAGAGCGGCTGTAACTTTAAAAACTACCACCACCAAGTGCGGTGAGAAGGCAGAATAACAGAAACTCCCACACGTTGCTGGTGGAAATGTAAAATGGTAAACTTTGGGGAACGTGTTGGCAATTTCTTACGAGGTTAAACATCCATTTGACATGCAATCCAGCCATGCAATTCCACACCTAGGAATTCACTCAAGAGAAAAGAAAACGTACGTCCATAAAGAGACCTGAACAAGAATATTCACAGCAGTTTTGTTCATAGTACCACAAACCTGGACAACTCAAATGTCCATCAACAGGAGAATGAATAGACAAACTGTGGTATATTCCTAAAACAAACTACTACTCGATAAAAAAGAATGAACTACTTACTGACACACGGAGCAACACGGGTGAGCCTTGAAAACACCGCTGAACTGAATACGAAAAGAAGTACGTGTTGTACGGCTCCACCTAGAACAAGCTCAAGAACAAGCAAAACTAACCCAACATGACAGAGATCAGAACAGTGGATGCCAACGGGGAGGGGGTGACTGAAAGGGAGCACGAGGGAACTTTCTAGAATGTTTTATATCTTGGTTTGGGCTGGTGGTCGTGTGGTCGTACACATCTGTGAAAACTCACTGATCTTTACAGTTAAAATCTACGAATTTTATTATGCGATTTTCACCTCGGTTTTTTTAAATGAAAGAAACTGTTAACTCTTGAGTATTCACACATAATTTTTATGCCGTTCTCCACCTCTGAAATATCCCTCCCCAAATTAACCATATACAACAGACTGCTGGTTGCCCTCCGCCCCCCGCCAAATCCGCTCCGCACAGAACCGCCGACTTCAGCTCGCACACGCCAAGCTCCGTGCTTCCCGCGCGGCGTGCCCAGCAAGGTGAGAGAAGACACGGATGCTGCTTCTGGAAACAGAGGGCATCCCCTCCTTTCTCTCTCCTCTCTCTGCTGCTCGTGAAGGGGTGTGGCAGCTCGCAGCCCAGAGTCTGGCCTGCAGATGCCGAGAGGAAAGCTCAGGGTGCCAGACTCCAGTGACCATCCCGCCAGCAGACCCAGCGTCACTGCTCCTCCGCCAGGGCTTCTCCTCCAGAGAAACCGGCTGCATCTGATTAAGCTGTTACTGGGAGGAGCTTGTTTTCCACAGATGAACCTAATCCTAACTTGATTCAGAAAGTACAGAGAGTAGAAGCAAAGCTAAGCCTCATCTTCACTCTGTTCTCACAATTCCTAATGGACTTTTAAAGCACTTCAAGAGGGGTTTTTCCTCCTACTTTTTCTTCTCCAAATTCACTTGCTCTTTTTTTTAAAAAAACAAAAAAAACAAAAAAAAAAAGAATTCAACACATAATTTCTGTGATTTACTGTGCAACTGAACACGCTAAAAGACAAAATGACATTTTCCCTACAAATTATTTGGTGCCTGTGATTTTCTGAACACTACAGCCAGATGGTTCTCATAGAAATCAAGAAGACTGTATTCATATAATTCAAAGGTTTGCTTATTTTTTGGTCTTAAAAAAGACTATTGATTGTAACGTGCAGCTCTACAGGAAAAATCTCGACCGAGGAGGCGAAAACTGGTATTTATTACCGCCCTTGTGCTCATTATAGCCATCTCTGACAGCGGTCCATTAAAATCAATTTTTATGTTTCTTACGTATTTTCTTTTTCTAACATCCTTGGCGCTGTGTTTATTAGCCCGGTAAGACAAACGCTGAGCAAAGGAGTGGGTGGTTTTTTCCCCTCTTCTGTCAGAAATAACAAGAACTGCAATTTTAAAATACAACTGCTACTCACAATCAATGAATGGAGGAAACTGAATGTTACGTTTCAGAACAAAACATTAAGGAGTGCTTTGAATTTTTAATGGTTTTATAATTAGAGAAAATAACTAGTGGAGATCGTTCAGAGAAACGTGTTCCGTGAGAAATGGCAGTACCCTGACTCCATGCTAACAAGGGGATTTCACACCCTTTCTCCTCTGCTGCGCACACACACCAACAGCCGGACACCATCTCCAAGAGGCCCAGTAGAGCTACTGATGAAGCAATTCCAGGACTTTGGAATAAAAGTCCATTAATAAAAAATTCCATTAACAGAAGTCCCATAGAAGTTCATCACCTGGCAGACTGATGAACAGTGAACGTTGGTCCTGGATTTAAAAATCCGGATTAAGGAAGCAGCAGCTCCCTGTCACCAAACGCCCAAAGAGATTCCCACATCCCACTTGCTTAAGAATCAAAGCGCTCAATACAGTCCACCAACACCTCTATAAACGTATACATTAATACGTCTTGGGGCTCCTAATTACAGCTTATGTCCCTGTGGTTAATCAGAGGTGGAGGGTTCCTGGGCAGTAAGCACAGATGCTGAAAACGAACGATCATGGCCCTACCATTTTTAGAGAGATGCTAGCTTTTGTGATTGGTAGCGTGTGGCTACGTGTTACCCTGTGATCAATGGAGAACAAGCAATGATCGTATTCTCCCTGTTGCTTTGAACAAAGCAAGCAGTGGGTGTCACACAGGACTCTCACTCACTCAGTGTCTGGGATCTTCCGGCCGTGCAGCTTTATCCCGTGCAGACCCTGCTCGCAGCCAGAGATCTCGATCTTCCCCAGAGGGCTGTCCATCATTCTGTATTTCATTTCACAGGTCTTGTTCATTCTCGCAAGTACCTAAAGAGAAACAATTTTTAAAGTTACGCACACGTGAAAGAGTTTGGTCACTTCTAAAGCACAACAGAAGCCCCAGTTATTTAAGACATAAAACATCTTCCAAAGTTTTTTCCCCATTTTTGGAATTTAACCATATAATGTGTCATTTTTATAACATAGTCACTTTGAAGACAGAAGATTACCATAATTACCCAGAGCAGCCAACCAACAATTCACTCTCCTCTCATCTCCTTAAATTACGATCTCCTGGTGGCTCAGTGGTTGAGAATCTGCCTGCCACTTCAGGGGACACAGGTTCAAGCCCTGATCCAGGAAGATCCCACATGCCTGCGGAGCAACTAAGCCCGTGCACCACAACTACTGAGCCTGCACTCTAGAGCCCGGGGGCCACAACTACTGAGCCTGCGTGCTGCAACTACTGAAGCCCGTGCGCTTAGAGCCCGTGCTCTGCAACAAGAGAAGCCACCGCAATGAGAAGCCCGCGCACCGCAACTTAAGAGTAGCCCCCGCTCGCCGCAACTAGAGAAAGCCCGCTCGCCGCAACTAGAGAAAGCCCGCACGCAGCAACGAAGGCCCAATGCAGTCAAAGATAATTAAAAAAAAATTTTTTTTTAAATTACCATCTCCCTATTCTTCTCATTTATCTTTAACCAACGCAGGAGTCAAAGATGAAATAAGAGTGCCTTTTAAAAAGTACCTAAAGCTATTTAAAATAAAACAATTACCAACAACACTTTCAGTAAAAACTGAAGACAAAGGATAGGATATTTTGAATAAAGTACGTTTAAAACTAAAGCATTATTAAATGAATTACAGAAACGGAGCGAGATCCGACCCGGCAGCGGCCGCGGAGGGCCCGCGCGTCGGAATCCCGCTCTTACAGAAGCGCACGGACTTTGCTTGTGTTCAAGCCAGAGTACAAAAGCTATCCTATCAGGTACCCTCCACGCGAACAATTCTGAGAGATGCTAATTTTGGTCAACCCAGTGGAAGTTTAAAAGAAAGAACAGATGTACTAAGAGCAGCGAAAAGCCTGTACCAAGGTTTAGGCAGGCTGGCATCTTGTAAAAATCCCTCGGCCTCGAGGGGAGGCCGGAAGAGAGGGCCGTGGGGAAGCCCACCCAGGCCGCCTCGTCTCCCCGGCGACTCCTGCCTGCCCTGCTTCCCGCACACCTCCCTCGGGCCACCTCACGGGCCAGCGCTTCCCAGGGTTCCGCGCTCAGCCACAGCCGCCCCGGAACCGGAGCCCCGCAAGGCCTCCCTGCGAGCTCCGGACTGGAAGTCGGGCTGCCGCCTGGCTCTCCTGACCTCTGTGTCCTGGAAACGCTTCACTTGAACTTGTCCAAAACCGTAACCGCGCGTGGGCTCTGCCCCTGTGCAGCGTGTCGGTGAGCGGGCTACCACCCAGCCCCGCCCCGAGCCCCACTGGACGTTGCTCCTGGGACCCCGCACACCCCCGCACCGCACTACACGCCGGCTCTACCATTTTCAGCTCTTCTCATTCATTTGCGCCCATCCTCCCGGACTCGCTCACCAATCCCCACCTCCCCGAGGAAGGGCGCCCTCGGGCCCCCTCTTTACACCCGGGGTCTTCCCGCTCCAGCCACCCTCACCTAGAACACCACATCACTACTGACGACACGACGGCGCTACAGCAGCTCAGCGAACCGCAGCCCGCCGCCAAACCTGGCCCAGCGCCTGCTTTTGCAAGGGAAGTATTCCTGGGATGCAGCCGTGCTCATTGTTTGCAGGCTGGCGGCTGCCTTCACGCTCCAGCGGCCCTAAGTCCGTGGGCGCCCCTCACGTGCAGCGAGGGTTCCAGTATCCAGGCCTGGACGCCGGGGACTGGCCTCTCCCTGACTGTCCCGTCTGCCCCACTTGGCCTGGTGACTGCTTTACAGTGAAACCGCAACACGCCCCCATCGCCCCGACCCCGCAGGTTCTCCTCCCTTCCGCGTGCCTTCCACCTGCTCCTAACAGCACACGCTGACTCCCTGCTCTACCTCCCAACAGCCCCAGGACAGAGGCACACACAGGTCTATGCCTTGAAGAGGTCAAGCACCATTCCCCAAACCCCATGGCGTGCAAGCATCACTCCCAAGATTCCATCCTAACCCCTGGGCTCCAGAGCTGCCCTGTTCAACATCCCCCTTTCTGTGCACAGTGACAGGGGTCTGAATCGAATAGCTCTCCAGTTCCCAGTGAGTGGACACAGGATTTTGCTGGGAAACCTTCTCAGATGTTTGCCCGGCATCGGAGATGCTCTCTGACACCTCATATTCCTACCATGGCTCCCCACTGCCTGAGGGATAAAAACCAAAAGAGTCTTCCCACCCCCTCCACTCTGTCATGCGGAAACAGGGATCAGACCAGGCAGAGGGAGATCATGGCCTCCTACCCACGACCCATCACCTTGAGAAAGTCACCTAAACTCTCTGAGACACAAGTGCTTTTATCTGTAGGACAAACGATACCTAAATCATAGGGCTGGCACAAGGGTTAGCGGGAATGTGTGTAAAGACCTGACATCCCCGAAGGATTTAGGATTACCATTATCCCTGCCGCAACTGACATTCTAACCCAATATCCTTGGCCTTTGACCTTGTCACCCAGAGTGCACTGCTCTCCTCCCTAAATTCTTATCCAACAACTTCAAAATCCTAAACATTCTTCAAAAGCCAACTGCCACCCCTTCTCCCAACCCCCTGGGTGCGTCCCCCTGTCTCCTGAAGCCAGAATCAACTCCTGACCCGCACCCGCTCACATCTGTGGACATTTTCCATCACCCTGAGCTGCTGGCAGGTGACCATGCTACCACGAGTCAGGGCCCCACGGATGGCAAATGCATTATACATGTAAGGGGTTTATCATACGTGTGTTGAGCCGGATCATCAGCATGTCCACCATCTGGGTCAAGGGGCCAGCAGAGCATTTCTCTGAGCACAAAGTGTGTTCGGAGAAAGCGTTCTGCTGGCACGATGAGAAGCCTGGACGCGCTCTCCCCTTCTGAGTGACACCCTGCACCTTAGCGGGTTAAGAGCTCCGAGCAGTCTTGCAATAGAAGTCAGCTTCGTTTCTTTACCGAGCACTAGCAAACGTGTTCACCAACCCGTGCCTCCTACCCGAGTCCCTGTTCAGAAGCTGAACGAGCAGGCCTCCATCAAGAGGAAGGCTGTTTCTCACCAGATCCAGGCTCAGGGCCCTGGCTCAGGCCTCAGATCCGGAGCCTGACAAGTCACGAGCCCATGGCAGGCAGGACTCGTGCTGGCGAGCCTCCGAGACTGATGCTAATTTAAGCACAAAAGCAATTTACTGAAAGACGTTCCATAACTCACAGAACTTCTGGGAAGGCTGGAGAAGCAGGCTCAGAAAACGGTAGGAACCAAGACTGGCCACAGTCCAACCACAGCCAACACCAAGCCTCAGGATACACCTGTGGGAACAACGAGGGACTGCAGGCACGCAGCAGGCGCCGGGGCCACCGGCGCCCCGGGAAACAGGATGTTGCAGCCACCGTCAATTCCCTGCCACCCGGGCTCCCTGTCACTTGTCCTTGGACTCAGGCCCAAGGAGGTGCCTAGAGCTCGCGTGGGCGCCAGGCCAGGGTGTACCTGTGCCGAGTGGCCGGGAAAAGGGACAGCCTCCAGGAGGGCTGTGTCCATGCCAGCCCCGCTCAAGCACACAGCCCGGCATCGCTGCAGAAATGAGACCGGCACACAGCCGACCAGGAGAAGGGTGAATGTTAGATGTCCACTCCTCTTCCCAGGCCTCAATTTTCTCATCAATAATAGTAACTAATAGTAACTAATAGTAACCTGAGTCTACCAGTCTCCCTGGGCTGTTCTGAGGGGCCCAGCTGGAGAAGACAGGAAAAACGGTGAACGGGGCGGCTGGGCGCTCCTGCAGCTTCGAAAGGACCTCTCCTACTCAGCACACACCCAGCTCTCACCCTTACTCTGAGGAAAGGCTGGGGAGACACATCCGGGTGCACAGGGCAGGTCACGGGTAGGGCAATGAAGGTGACCGGGGGCGCAGGGGCACGAGGATTTCTGCCACATGGGAGGACGAGCAGGTCTCCGGAGAGCTCAGGCCCCTCGCTTCTCCAGGAGAAGGGCCTTGCACGCCACCAAGCCGTCCCAGGAGCCGGGCTCTGAGCACAGCCTGGATTGGCCGAACTTCGGAGGCCACTGGCCTAGACTGCAGGAGAAGGGCAGCCAGCCGACCCCGGCATAGCTGGAAGGGCTGCCTCCGGACCAAGGAACAACCTCACACTCCAGCTCCTGCATCTCTGCGTGGGACCAAGAGGACACTGAAGCTCGGCCTGAAGCCGCCGTGCTGCCCCCGGTGCCCAGCACCAGCAGGCACCGCCCGGCAACACGGCACTGGCCCTGGACCACCGGTCTAAACTCATGCCCCAAGTGCGGGCTGCCCCCTCGTACTGAGCAGCAGCTCCGCTGGCCTCCACAGAACATGGTGAGTCAATCACAAACCACGCCAGGAACCACCAAAGAGCCATCAGCCCTTAACAGGGATAACTCAAGCTCAAAAGCTGCGTCCTGAACAAGGGGCACGTGCCACTTCTAGCCAATCCACCCAGCTGGTCGTTTAGTCATGTGAAGTCTGAGGAGGTGAGCGCTTTAGACTTCCTCATCGGTTAAACAGAATGGAAATCAAACCCACTTCAATTTTCCTGAAGGTGAAGATTCCCCGGAACCACCTCCCCTAAGACTCGGGCCTGGTACTCGCGGCCCAGCTCCTCCTGGACTCGGCCTGGCTGAGCTGTACTTTCACCAGCGCCTCTGGGCTTTTAAGCCCATTAGCAGAACCACTGCTAGTCAAACATAATGCACCATAACCCACCAACGGCTACTTTGCCAGAAAAAGAAAAGCTGCAATTTTCACATAATTTTATACCAACCCAGCCAGAAATGGCGTTTGAGACTCCACAGAAACCTGTGCACGACTTTCTTTCCTGTCGACAGCCAGGGCATTCAGCACAGAGTCCTTCCACGAGCAAAGGTAAAAATCAGCGGAATACTGCATCCTACGATGTTATGGATAACGTGCCCCCAGGACAGAAGCGCTGGGCCATTTGGCGTGGTGTGTATGTTGACGAGAAGCCCAGGCTGAAACAGCAGGTGTGCTGCAGGTCCCGCAGAGCTGGCAGGCCTGGCGAGGAGGTGGGGGGATGCCTGCAGACAAGACGGGGGTGTCACAGACACCAGGAGGGACCCACGGGGGCTGAAACGGGGCAGCAAGAAGAGCGAGGCTTCCACAGCAGGTGAGTGCATCAGGGAGGGAGAGCGTCTCAGCACAGGCTGGTGGGAGGTACCGTCTGGAAAGCAGCGATTCCAAACACACACGGGGCTGCCGTGCACGATGGCTGCACAAAGATGCTGGTGGAATCCTGAGCCCTAGGAGTGTGACAGACCCGCCTGACACCCTCCCACAGCGACATCCCCACGCTCCACTCCAGAAGCCAACCGACCACCAGGCTCCAAAGATGAACTCTCCCCAGGAGTTTCATCAACTTACACCAGCCCAGAGAAGGCCATGACTGGGAGCCCCAAGTGGACCACGAAGGCAACGAGGCCCAGTAGAGACACCTGCTCACTGTGGACTCTACAACATCCACGGCCCCAGCCCCAAGTCCAGGGCCAAGCAGGCTCCCAACAGCCTCACAGGACTCACCAGGGCACTGCTGCTGGGCAGGGAGGGGGGCTGCCACAGGGGAGCAGGGCCACACGCTGCAGGAGAGCAGCTAAAAATGTCTGGAGAAAACGACATCTACCCAGAGAGCTGACTTATAACAAGGGGCCAGAAGAGAAGACGCACGTGGGAGGCAGGCTGAGGCAGACAGCCAGCAGCAGAGCCTGGGAGGCAGGGGACGAGGCCCAGGGGCCGCAGAAAGAAGCGTGGGGGAGACACACAGCCTCCACGGGGTCAGTTTCGTGTCTGGCTTTGTCCCTGAGAAGCCCCAGGGCTTCAAACAAGGGGGAAATCCACCAGGTTTGCCTTTTCAAAGGCTCCCTCTGGCAGCTGTGTAACAAATAGGTGGGAACAGAGGGTGGGAGTCATGAAGGAGACCGTGGAAACGGTCCACCGAGGCATAAGGATGAGCTCAACCAGTGTGAGGCAGAAGGGAGACTAAATAATGAGTCATAAATAAATAATAATAAATAAATGTTTAATAAATACCCGGGTGCCCCTTACGCATGAGCCACCAGGCTCAGGTGCCTGAAACTGTAACGAGACAACCGTGGTCTACTGGGGGAGGAAAATCACCCACAAAAAGCAAATCACACTGAGCAATCTTTGCAACTTTTCTATAGGTCCAAAATTATTCCAAAGTAGAAGTCTGTCTTAGAAACTCAATAGAGATATGGCAGAATGATTTGAAATATTTACCTGCATCTTTCTACCTGCATTTTCTAAGTTTTCCACAGTAAACCTGAATCCCTTTCACAAGGATAAAAAACTGTATTAAAATTCAGTATAATATAAAACACAGGTGATGATAGCAAATGTTCTACATTTAGCACTGTCTCAAGCTCACACGTGCAAAACAAAGGGCTGTTGATACTCTTCTGCATAAAATAAAAACTCGGAGGTCTGGAATTTTTTTGACTTTTAAAAAAAGAAAGGGTGGAGTAAAACGACACACGAAAGAAATCGCGTCTCCTTCTCTCCCATCCGTCACAAGTCCTTGCAGCCCCCCAACAACCTGGGGCCCTCCCTTCCTGCCTGACCTGGTCTCTGACCAGGACCCCCGATTCACCCTACTTTTACAGCTCCTCAAACACACAGATGTTGCTCTTGCCTCAAGGCCTTTGCACCTGCCACTCTTCTTGAAATGCCTCCCCTTCACGTTCCGGCACAGTGGCCTCTGTCACTTAACTCACAACCCTGCTCAAACATCACCGTCTCAGAGAAATCTTCCTAAAGCAGTCCGTCTCCTCTATCCGTTCTTTCCTGTTCTTTCCTTTACAGCACTTATGGCACATGAGATCACACTAGATTTCTTTTATTTGCCATGCGTCACCTTCACTAGAAAGTAAGCTCCAATACAGTAGCAAATGTTACGTGACAGCTCTGGCCAATGAGTAAGAAGAAGTCTGCCGAGAGGTCTTGTTTTGATTAAAAAAAAAAAAGAAAAATTCTTCTGTGGCTGGCACCATCTCCTCCCCTTTCCTCCTTCCCTGACACTGCAGATGTGATGCCTGGAGCTGTGGCAGTCATCTGGTGAACACGAGGCAAAAGCAAGAGACTGGAGAGCCCCTGGCGCTGACACCGTGAGCCACTACCACACCAGTGCTGTCTGTTGCTAGACTTCTACTTGTGCAAGAAAAAGAAAGTCCTGCTTGTTTTAAGCCAGTGTTCTGAGGATTTCCTGTTTTCTTCAACTTGAGGTTGTCCTGATTTTTGCTATATGCTAGCACTCAGAATGCATCATAGGTGCTCAGTAAATACCTGTTGAATAAATGAGCTAATCATCCGAATCAATTACACCTGATGTGATGACTCAGCAGGAGAACTCCAGGATTAACCAGAGCCCACAGCTGGGGTTTGATGACCTGAGGCTTCCTGGAAGAGGTGCCTACACAAAAAGGCAAGTTGGAGTTTTCTGGGGGCAGGGTGAAGGAGAGGAGTGCCCCTGGCAGGCAGGTCTGCACGTGCTAAGGTCCTGGTGCTAGAGGGAGCACAGGGTGTCTGTGAACTGAAGGAGGCAGCAGCCACAGGAGGGAGAGGACCCACGTCTGAGAGGAGCCCGCTGTGGCAGCTGCTGGAGCGGTGAGTGCCACTGTAGGGGCAGGAGGGCAAATGGTAGCACCAACGACCCCAAGAACATCACGGGCAGAGAAGGGGATGCTGGGTCTGGGACGCTGTAACCACACCCATGAAGACAGGGTTACGATGTCTGCACAGGTTCTGGGGCTCAATAACAGAATCTGCTCCAGCTAATAGCATGCCGTGCTGGTTTCCAAGCCAGAAAGAGGAGGGAAAAGTTTTACAAGCCAACCATCCATTACTCCTAAGCACCACGTTTACAGTTGCATAAAATAGGGGCTGTCCTGGAACCAGCAATCCTGAAGCGGCCAACTGGAGGCCACGGGACCACCCTGCGGCAGAGGCCTCGGGAGCCCCGTCGGAGGACCGGGAGGAAGCCAACCGTCAAAAGCCCAACAAACCAGTTTCCAATGTGCCAAACCCACATGTTTGGGAGTTTAGAACTAGCCCACAGGGTCCTGCGGAGGCTGCAACAAGCCAGCTCTTTAACTGCTTCCCGCGAGCAGCAGGGAGCAAGCTTACATGGTGCGAAACCACGTTCTTAGCTGAGTCCCCGAGCTGCAGGGACAACCGGGCCCACGGCTTTCTGGGGGACAGCACCACGGCCGCATTTAGGACACAGATTAAACAGCCAGGCTCCCCATTTCCCGCTCTCATGTGGCACACACCCTGTGCCCCCCCAGCCCGGCGGCCTGGCAGGCCCAGCTCCCTGCATCATCACTGTGGCAGCTACCTAAAGCCGCAAAGCGGCAAGCCGACATTAATTGGTGGCAGGAAAAAGAATCGATTTTTCACGGCTATTTGGAGACCTCTGCAAAAGTGAAGTGAATTCCGTTTCATCTCTCTTTTAACATGAATGGTGTTTAATGCTCTGAATTAAGCGGTTGGCGCCAGGGGCCGAGTTCCCACTATACCAAAAGCAAGAAACCCAGAAACAAACCGTCTTCTTTCTCCTTAGCCTGTAGTTTTCCAGGCCGGCCACGCCTGTCTAAAACCTGTCCTTCCAGAACCGTCTTCACAGTCCTGCTCCTTTGCACTTTTACCCATCTCTAGTATCGGTATCCTAGGCAATGAAAAATGACCAGAAAGGGGCTAAAAAAAGAAATCGTCTGCTTTCTTACAAGCAGTGTACAAACAAGGTGCCCAGATGTTGGCTATTGTCATCTCCCCAAGGTCAACGGCATGTGGCCCACAGCTGAGCTCAGGCCTCCCCCACGGCGGCCCCATCTCAGGCATCTCCATGTTGCCATCAGCTGCGTGTGTGAAGTGCAAGCTCGCTGGCATCACGAGCACTGATCAAGGGAAGGGGAGCAACCTATCTGCGGCTCCTCCTGACATCAACAAAGTCATGGTGAAATGAAAACTAGTTTTACAATCACCCTGCTGAACAGAGAGTAAGAAAAAAGCATCAGAGAAGCACCTTTGTCTTCATTCCTCAACATCAGCCCATCTAATAAGGATCAGGTGCGAGGGATTATCCTCATTAGGAGAAAAACGTGTGTCAAACCCCTAGAAGACAAAATACTTCACACCCATCACCTCTTAATAAACCTGGCAAAGAGAGGGGGGAGAAGAAAGTGGATGGGATTGACCCCCGGCAGGTGTACAAGTCAAGAAGGAAAATGATGGGGAGAAGCAAGGCCAGCGGCCGAGACCCGGCTCCCACTGCCACTAGGCCAGGGCCTCCCCAGCGGAATTTCACCAGGTCACATTCAACAAAGGGCAGCTGTAAGTATGCCTCAGTTTATTATGCCCTAACAACCAAGAAGGGTTCAACTGGTTGAAATGATTTTGCCAAACAAAATACAGGCACTGCCATCTGGTATATCAAACTTAGAATGGATCCAGAAGTTGTGCAAAAACATCACTTCACGTCTACACGAAAACCTGCAAATGGACGTTTACGGGAGCTGTATTCACAATGGCTAAAACGTGGAAGCAATCAACATGCCCTTCACTAGGTGAATAGCTAAATAAACTGCGGCACATCCAGACAATGGAGTATTAATTCATTGCTAAAAAGAACTGAGGTATCAAGTCACGAAAAGACACGGAAAAAACTTAAATGCATATTTTACTAAAAGAAAGAAGCCAATCTGAAAAGGCTATGTACTCTATGATTCCAATTATATGGAGACAGTAAAAAAAAAAAAAAAATCAGTGGTTACCAGGGTTGGGGGGAGCGAGGGATGAGTAAGAGCACAGAGGATTTTCAGGGCAGTAAAACTATTCTGTAGGATACGGCGGTGGTGGAGGCACGACATTATACATTTGTCAAAACCCACGGACAGTACACCATCAAGAGGGAACCCTGATGTAAACAACGAACAAAGGTTTACCTCCTTCTGGTAGGGGACGTTGGCAGTGGGGAGGGGCACACGTGGGGGGGGGGCAGGAGGTATATGGGAACTCTCTGTGTAACTCTGCTGTGAACCTAAAACTGCTCTAAAAAATAAAGTTTACTAATTAAAAAAAGAACCATTCCGAAGCCTTCTGTTACGGCCCTGACATGGAAGGGAAATGATTCTCGTTTGCTGCTAAATTTTGGTGAACCCAGCTACATGCACACACAAAGGGAGAAGAAATTCTGCGTTACAGTGTCACAACTAGACTTCCAAGTTAAAAACTGCTTCTACAGGGATCCCATAAATACTGTGCTCTGCCCATTCTGAGCTTACACACAGACTTCCAGGACATGGCATCTGTGAGCACCTTCCTGATTAACGACGCTCTGGTCCTGAAGAATACCCATCACAACAAGGGCAGGGGAGTCAGGGCCAAGGTGGAGAACGGCCACCGCACGTGCATCTTGTTACAGCGCTCAGCGTTCACCAGTCACCTAAACAACGCGCTCCGAGCAGCACATTATAAAACAGCCGTGAAAATGCCTGCCCATCAGAGCTTCCTTGTTAGAGGGACATCTAAGGAAATTCTTTCACTGGTCTTTAAAACAACCATTTCTAGACAAAAACAGGCACTGTCTCCATTTAAAAACTATACTTAAAACTCAGTTTTCCTTTCCAAACTTTTCGTTTTTGTTCATGTTATCAAACTAAGGTATGAGCCATGCAGGAGGGTTTAACTGCTTTTCTATTCTGAAGCTCAAAGGCTGTTTTGAATCTGTGCAACTACACAGGAATTAGGGAGCAGCCAGAACACAAACCCGTATATGTCTGGGTAAAGGAAACAGATCCCACACAGAGACAAGTGCATCAAACCTACATGTGTACAGTTTAACAAAATGCTCCAGAAATCTCTTGGAGCTTCAAGCATTTTTGAAAAATATTTCCAGGTACAACACCAAGGTGGTAACTAGAGTTCCCATATCCATTCCAACAGCTTACAGATAAAATATCTCTGGATCTTGCCAAAAACTGGTGCATGACACCAGAACACGCCAGAACACTCTACAGAAAGGCCCATAAAGGTTCTCTTAGAAGTTTCTTAGTAACTATCACTTATTTCTTCAAAAGAAGAAAAAAGCTCCCCTACTAACCACGGCGCTGCAGACCAGAGTCAAATCTACAAAGACTCTCCGTGAAACGAGGCACCGGCGTCAAAGCAAGCTCCGACCTGAGTGTGCGTCCTCGGGGTGCACGGAGGCGCCCACGCACCTGAAACCACAGGTGAAACACTGTACACCGCCCCGGCTAATTAATTTCAAGGAAGAAAAGTTTTACACCAAAATGAGCATGAAACAGGAAAAGCACAAGTTTGTTAATAAGTTTCCCACTTGCCGGGCTCCCAGGCCCCGGAAGCACCAGTCACTGCCCGCTCTGCGCCCCGCCCTTTGGTGGAGGGGAACTCTGGTGAAAGACGGGAGAAGCCCCGCTCTCAGGCGCTGTTTGCGCAGCTTACACCGCCTACTCCTCTTCCGGAAATGCACAGGGAACGTCTGAGTACTCTGTGACGGAAGAACTCTTCTTTAACAGCAAATGTGTCACCAGCCAGAAGACCAGATGCACCAACGATGACAGGAAGCAGGTTACAGAAATGAATGCAGCCCAGACCTCCAACAAGGAGCCCACAGTCAGAAGCAGGATGAGAACTCTGCATCCTCGGCCATCGCAGCAGGATTTGGAAAAGCAGCCAAGAAACCTTAATTCGGCAGAACAGCCCCTCCTACATCAAACCGCCGGGGCCTTTCAGCACAGCGACCAGCCAGTACGGGAGGCGGGGTGCGTGTACATGAAGCGCCAGCTGGGGCTGCAGCCACGCCTGCCTCCGGAGGAGCGCGCGCATCACAGGTCACCTCGTCCCGGCCCAGCCTGCTGTCCGGGCCTCTGGGCCCAACGCGGTCCTACGGAGTCTGGCCAGCTCGCACCCCCGCCGGCGCCGCCGGGTCCCCGCAAAGAGGGAAGGGAGGCGGCCTGAGGCCTCGGAGCTGCGGCACCGCCGGGGTCTCGGCCGCAGCTGACCCTGGGCGGCCTCCCGCGCCCGGGGTCCCGTTCCCACGGCCCCAGGCGCCCCCCGACCCCCTGCGGGCACCTGAGGTGTGAGCGGCGCCCCCGGCTGGGCGGTCTGGGGGAGAAAGAGAGCCCCCGGGGGTGTGAGGCCCCACGGGAACCGGCCTCCAGGGCAGCGTGTGCTGACACCGGGCCGCGGCCGCCCCAGGAGGCGCATACGCCCCCGAACCTGCGGCTGAAAGCCCCAGCGCAGCTCCCCGCGCGCCAACCGCTGGGCCTGGGTCTGCTGGTTGAATCCCGAGGGCGCGCCCCGGCGCTTTTACGCTTAGACGCCCCTCGGGGTTCCAGACAGCGCGCGGAAAGCGGCCGAGTCCACGGCGCGGGGAACCCAGAGTCCCGTGGGCGCCTCGTGCCCCCCGCACAGAGCCCGGCCCCGCGGCGCAGGGTCCGCATCCGCCGCCGCAGGGCCCGGCCAGCAGGCTGACACCCCTGCCTCCCCCAATCTCAGAGCGTCCCCCTGTCACCCCTGGCATCCTGAACTTCAGTGAGGACCGAGAATGATCTACAGTGAAGAAAAAACGATGAAACATGCCACGTTTCCCCTCACTTTTAACTCCCCCTGTTAGAACTGCCTGTGTGACCATCACTGACCGAAATACCTGTCTGGGGATCAGATGGGGCGGGTGCCGAGCCCACCCTGCCCACAGCACCGCCTCACAGCCTGCGAGCATTCCCGCACTCGAGGCAGCGACTCAGTCCGGAGCTGCTCGCTGACGGCCGGCCGTGGCGCGGGAGACGGCGGCAGGCTGGTGCTCACAACGCAGCGTCAGTTCTTGAAACTGCCGCGTCTCGGGAAGCGTCAGCTTCAGTACGTCACGGCAGAAAACCACCTCACCCTTTATCCACCTCTACAGCTGGGCACAGTTTAGCTTTCTCAGAGAATCAGTAACGTGGAGAACAGGTGGGAAGATTGAGAGAAACGCCTTCTTCAATTTGGCAGGGCAGCCAAAGCCAAGAGACGCCCGCTGCGGAGCAGGACGGGACGGGCCCCTGGCCGCGGTCGCCGCAGAGCTGGAGGAGAGCACACTTCCGGGACGCACAGGGTCGCTGGCGAAGTGAAAAGCTCTCACGCTTCTCTCTCTGACAGCAAGATGTGATTCAGAATCCTCCGCACCCCAGAAGAGCCCTGGAGGATCAAAGTAGCACAGGCGTGTCTGCAGTCAAGCCCCAAGAAAGAAGTCGCGGTTAATAAAGATTTCCACCTGTGGACGCATGGAATGCTACGTTAAAGACGTGCGCTTTCTGTGTCGGTGACATCATTAGCTTACCGGGGGACTCACTATAATACTGTCTCCAGGTTCAGTACCCCACTCCCTGTTTGCACTGATTCATACAGCACAGTGAATAGTTAGATCCAGATTCCATAACAGGCTCCACTGAAATCCTCAGAGAGGGCTCCGGCAAATGGCCAGGAAGGCATCCCCACACCTGGAATGGGAATCAACCGTGGCTTTCGGGGAGACCTACAGAAACGTCCCTGCCCGAAGCAAGGGGGCTGCCAGGACCCACTGGCCCAGATGCAACCCGTTCCTCCCCTCGCAGCTTCATCAGTATTTCCCTGGGTGTATTGTGCAAATTCAGCAAGGTGCTCAAGGGCAAGAAGCGCTGAGAGTGAAGAGTAGGGACACCTGTGGGTGAAGAGCTTGGGTACCTGAGCACCTGACAATGATCAGGGGTTGGTGGGATGCAGGGCACTTTTAAACGGTTGGAAGAAGTCCGAAGAAAAACACTTCATGACATGTGTTACGAAATGTGATAGGAATTTCGTACATGTGATACGAAATTCAAATTTCAGAGTCTATGAATACAGTTTCACTAAATGTAGCCAGGCTCATCCTGTAATGTCGATGGCAGTTCTCGTGAGTACAGCTGACCCTTGAAAAACACAGGTTTGAACCATCAGAGTCCACTTATACACGGATTATTTTCCAACAGTAAATGCTATAGGACTACACGACCCTCAGGTGGTTGAATCCGCAGACGAAGAACCACAAATACGGAGGGCTGACCGTAAGTTATACCCAGATTTTCAACTGGGTGCAGGGGGAAGGGGGCTTGGGGCCCCTAACCCCGATGTTGTTCAAGGGTCAGCTGTAGTTGTGACGAGACCACACAGCCTGCAAAGCCAGAACTATTTACCATCCAGTCCGTTTTAGGAAAAGTTTGCCACCTCCTGACCTCAATGCACGTAAGTGATTATCAGCCTGTCCCAGGTTTGGTGGTGCTGGATCCTTCTCTCCCACCTGCTAACGAACAAATCACAAGACGACGCTGATTCCCACGTGCTCACCCGCTTGTCTTTGACACCGCAACCTCAAGCAAGATGTGGCTACCAAAGTCTTCTGGAATTTCTTACGTACTGGCTTAGAAAGACCAGCCACTAGTCTGCAGGAGTGCTAAGCCCGGCCACCACTAAGGACCACAGGATTAGGTCCCCTTTATCCCTAATAAAGAGTCAGCTGCACGCTGTTTCTGCGGTAAACGATTCTTGGGTGAGAAGCACGGTGTGATTGATGACTTGTATCCCAAAATGGAAGAGCCTTGTGTTCCAGATACGCTCCGGCGGCCGGGAACGAGCCAGCCTTGACGGCACAAGGCTCCTGGAGGGACAGACGCCATCCCCACCACAAGGCCAAGCAGCCACTGACATGTGCGCCGCTTCTGAACCATTAACCCAAGGCAAGAAATTTTATGTTCTGAATTAGCTACATTATGCCCAAAACCTATCAGTGGCTTGATAACTTGAACATATAATTCTATCTTTTACTCTTCAAACAATAATTCAGTCTAATCCTGTGGCTGAAGCCAAGATTTCCAGACCAAAAGTGCACTTTCCATTTGATTAAATACTAATAAATGCAAGAGTAAAATACCAGTCTTTTATCTTACAGTAAATTCTTCAAAACCCCATATACTCTAAGAATTAATTATCTCTCTGGAGAAGGGGACAGGTTCTTCCCCTCAAAGACAGTTTAGTCGTCTCAAAATCTTAATTACAACATTTAAAACATAATTTATAGCAGTCCAGGGCTTACAGAAAGATGACATCATAGTGACCTGTCAGTCAGCACAGCCTCAGGTGGAGCATCGGACAGTCAGTAACAGGATAAAAAGAACCGGGCAGGATGTCCCTGCAGAACAGACCATGCGCCAAGCCATGATCCTCAGCAAAGCACGCAAGCTGACATGATACACGCTTGGCCTTTTTTCCATATGTGTTTGGTACTTTAAAATTTAGAAGATATCTTTACATATTTCATCCGTTAAGAAGTAAACAGAGTGGAATGCTTTCAAAAGGAAGATGGTAGATTTCCCAGAGTAGGGGGTTTTCTTTGTTTTCTAGTGTTATAAACCAAGTATGGAGCCAGGGCACTGACACCAGTGTGTCTGGTGTGTAAGCCACGCCCAGGGGTGGCGCCCAGGGGCTGCCCCAGGTCACACCATGTGGCCGCGGTGGTCTCCAGCCTGATGACTTGGCACAGGAAACCTGCTGCAGCCACAGGGGTGGAGTGGGCCCTCCCTCCAATGGGGTGCTCGGGGCTGAAGTCATAAGGCAGGCGGGAAAGGTGGGCATGTGCCAGAATTATGCTCCATCTGCTACAGCATCCTCCTAACAGGGTCCCATCCTCACTGTAGGTGACAGAAACAATGCATCCTATTAGGAAGCTGGAGAAAACCTTTGTGGGAAACCTGAAGGGAGATCCCACTCAGCGTCAGTCCCCGGCTGCGGCGCTTAAGTTCGATTGGGGAACACGCCTTCCCCAGGGGACCGGGGACAGAGCTGGGCCTGCAGAGAGCAAAGCAGAGCCGGCAACCTCTCCGGCCCCGTCTCCTCCTCTGTGATGGGGACACCGTGCGGACTGACGAGACAGTCGGGGCTACCCGAGGGTCAGGCAGCGCTACTCACGGCCCCTTGGGAAGTCAACCCCAGGCTGCCAGCCTGCGGGGCGGCCAGACCACCTCCGTCCGTGTGCGCATGCCGGTGCCTGCCGTCCCCGTCTCTCTCGTGTGAACTGAAGAGCAACGTGGTGGCCAGGCACTTAGCAGCCAAAAGATACAATGAGGTGGAGAAAGGTGTGGGAGCAGCCGGGGGTCGTCACAAGGCAAGGCAGCAGTGTCACTGGGCGGCGGGCGGCCGCTGGACAGACAGCTGGGCAAGGTCACGACAAGAGCCTGAGAACCCTTTCTGAGGCTAGGCGTCTGGCTTTGCAGGGTCCCACATACCTAACAACGCCCGCCCGCAGCAGAGAAATAACGGAAGGAGCCCACACACACCTACCAAAGCGGCGCCGAGGACACCCAAAGACATGCTCAGGAGGCCTCTGTGGCCCAGGAGCCAGGAGAGGCAGAGACAGGGAAGCGTCCCGGGGCGGCACTGCCCGTTAAGGCGAAGCAGGCACAAGGGTGGCGCGGGAGCGATCCTCTCCCCTCGTGAACCTTAAGTGGGAGGAGGTGTGGGGGTCATACCAGAAAGGCGACCAGCGAACGAGCACCAGCTGCAGTCCTGCTGCTAACCCCACTCGGGGTTCAACTGTCAAAGGTTCCAACCCCCATACGCTCCAATAGCTGCTGTCTATACTTGATGCTTTGTAAATCCTCAAAGGTCCCCATTGTCGCGGATGGCCTACTTCCGTCTTTGCTAGGGGTGTATATCATTTTAGGGACCCATCAAAATAAGAGTGAAAATCTGGTTGAGTTTCCAAAAGGGACGGAAGCGAGTAAGTGCCAAGGAAGTCACTGCTTCACCCTCATTACAATCCAGGAGCACGGCCGGGGCCACAGGAATAGAGTCTGTCCCTGACCACCGTCACTCATGAACGAAAAGAAAAGGAAAGGCAAGAAGACAAACCCATCAAGGAACACCTGCTTTGCTCTGCTCACTTACGACGGATCTCTCGGTAGCGGGACGTTCAAGCTTCTATTTGGAAGACAAACGTACCTGTCGTTTAGAGGCCCGTCCGGTCAGCACAGGCGACTCTGCTTCACAGAGAAAGGTCCTGCAGGATACACCCGCTTTCACCCACTCTTACACTGAACTTTTTACCCTTTGATGTCGAACTGCTCACACAATGATTCAAGATGTCAAGGTCTCGAACTTTTGGCTTAAATGCTGGCCAGGCTGGAGGGTACACGCCGCCGAGCCAGATCCAGAACCTGCACACACAGTCCGTCCTGCTCCCTCACCCACAAATGAAGCCCTGTCTGGGGAGCTGTACTTGTTACTAAGGCACCAACTTCCCTTTTACCAGCCAGCTTAAGGACTCGCGTTCCCACAGCTGTACGGTAACAAGAGTGCGCTCCCACCCGCGCCACAGGCCGTCTGCACGGCTCATCCAAAGAGGCACATGTGGTCCTCCTGGAGACGCCTCCTCAGCCCCAGCTCCGGGGCCAACAGCAGCAGTGCGGTCACCAACAGGCATTCAAGCTCCCATCCTTTCCCCTCTGCAACACACATCTCACCCACGTGGAACCATCTCCCGGCTGTACTGTGAGCTCTCAGCGCCCACGGGGGACATCGGGACCCCCATGACCCCTCCATCCTGGGCTCCAACGCGTGGTTGAGGCAGCAGCGTGGGCTTCGCGTTCGCCCTGCACACGTATCTTCCCAGAAAGGATGACGGGCCATAGCACAGCCAGGTCTCTGAACCCCCTTTATCCCTCTGGCCCTGAGTTATCCCCCCTCCCCAACTCCCAGCAAAGATCCAACCCCGTCTGTCCCTGGGCCGGGCAGTGTCAGTGGGCTGGGGACAGGTTAGGGTCAGATGGCACCCCAGTAACTGACCCGGCTCAGGAAATTCCGGGCCGCACAGGACAGGGGCAGGACGAGGCTGTCTCTGGCTACTGGGCTCTGCTCACTGTAGGATGAAGGCGTGGGATCAAACTAGGTTCAAATGAAATTCAATGTTTAATACAGAAAAATCATTTGTGCTCAAGTTGACTGATTTCAGACACTTGTCATACACATGGAGAAGATACACATAAAATCCACATTTACACACAGAATCTATGTTTCAATAAAAACAAAGACCAACTCATAACTAATTTGGGCCTCTCACTGCTGTGGCCTCTCCTGTTGCGGAGCACAGGCTCCGGACGCGCAGGCTCAGCGGCCATGGCTCATGGGCCCAGCCGCTCCGCGGCATGTGGGATCTTCCCGGACCGGGGCACGAACCCGTGTCCCCTGCATCGGCAGGCGGACTCTCAACCACTGCGCCACCAGGGAAGCCCGCATAACCAATTTATCTACAAATGACACAGTGACTAAGTATTGTGCAAATATTTTTCCTTGGAAATAGGGATTATTACAAAATCATATGTAAGCTATACCCAATCTTTGTTCAAATAATTGATTGATGTAATCATCTCTCTCTCATATGTTCCCACTACCATGAGGAAAATCTCTACAGTGTATTTCAAAAACTAGCAGAAATGTAAAACTTCGTGCTACAGAACTTAGCTGATACATTTTATCTAAATTACAACAGATTGAATTCTTCAGATAGTATTCACAGATGAAGAGCTTATCGATCTGCCACGTTAATTTCAAGGGT
The DNA here is from genome assembly GCF_949987515.2 of Delphinus delphis. Classification (NCBI taxonomy): domain Eukaryota; kingdom Metazoa; phylum Chordata; class Mammalia; order Artiodactyla; family Delphinidae; genus Delphinus; species Delphinus delphis. The sequence goes on from NC_082698.1 coordinate 3,211,346, forward strand.
AACTTGAATTAGAAGAAAAATCCAGGCTGTAACAGAATAAAAAATGCTCTGATAATTAACGACTCCTTTAAATGCTAAGTACCTTATCTATTAGCAAGCAAACTAACATTTAACGAAGATTTTTTAAAGATACTGCCATTTTCTCCCTTTCTAGAAGACTATTCACAAGATTTGGAACACACTGACTGCAAAGAGGACACAAGGTAAGAGCCGGTGGAGCTGGGAAGTTCCCCGTCCAGAAGAAGACGACACACAAACTTATTTGTTGGGGTGATGACAAGCATCCTGGTGGAAACACTGATTGCCACCTTCCCTTGTTTTATGATGTCCTTTACAAGGTCATTTTACTTCTCATTTTTTTTCCTATACGGAACACCAAGGCTGGGAGAGTTTCTGGAATTGCTTTTGTGGTCCCTGAAGGTCCGACGAAGAGCCCACCTGAAGACCCACCTCTCTCACCCACAGGGACAGCAATGCTCTGGGTGGTGCCCGCCCTCCCTCCTGCCCAGGGATGGTGTCCAAGGTGTGGGTCCAGGAGACCTGGGTGGCACGCTGAGCCTGTGACCAGGTGTGACAGACACAGTATCCCAAATGTTCCTTCTGTTTAAAAGTTATCAAATGTACTTCTCTTTATTGTGGCAAAGTACACATATTTAGCATTTTATGTGTGTAAGTGTACAATTCAGCTCCAGCAAACACATTCACAGTATCTGTGTGACCATCACCACTACGGACGCGAAACCTTCTTATCACTTGCAACAGAAACTCTGCACCCACTCAACACCACGTCCCCTCTCCTCTCCCCCAGCCCCTGGAAACCACCACACTTTCATCTCTGTGAATCTGACTACAGTAGGCACCTCATACAGGCGCAATCACACAGTACGTGTCCTCTTGTATCTGGCTTGTTTCACTGAGCGTAACGTCTAAAACATGCATCCACGCTGTACCCTGTGCCAGACCTTCCTTCCTTTTTCAGGCTGAGTAACATTCCACTGCATAGATGGACCATATTCTGAGGTTTATCTGTTCATTCCTCGATGGACATCTGGGTTGTTTCCAATGTGTGACTACGCTGAATGACGCTGCTATGTACACCGGTGTACAAATAACAGTTCGAGTCCTTGCTTTCAGTTCTTTTGGGTCTATGCCTAGGAGTGGAACTGCTGGATCACATGGTAATTCTATGTTTAACTTTGTGAGGAGCCGCCATACTGTTTTCCACAGCGGTTGCCCCAGTACAAACCCACCACCAATGAATGCACAGGGTTCCGATTTCTCCACATTCTCGCCAATGCTTGTTATAAAAGTTATCAAACATACTTCTTCCATGTAGGACACTGAGAAGTGTACAGACTATAATTCAACTTCTTTTCTTTTCGCGTTACTGACCCACAACTCAATCTAATAACAGGACGAGTCGTTTCCTGACCACTCCTGCATTTCCTGTGTGCCAGGCGCTCCGTATGCTGCTTCTCTCATCTTTACAAGAGCCCTGTGAATTAGGCGCATGCATTTCTCTGATGAAAAACACAAGGCTAAAGACAGGAAAGGGACTTTTCCCGAGCCCCGTGGAACAGGTAACGGATGGGGCTGTCTGACTAGAGTGCTGAACTGCGTGAGATTCGTTTAGATACGAGTTTATGAATTATGGATTCAATTAACATGTAACAGAAAAAAATAAAATGAATATGTATCAAACACTTGTCTTCACTGGAATTCCTTAGGACAAGGCGGACGCAGGTGTTTACACTAGAACTAAGTTGATACAAAGAAAACATTAATAAGCATCGCTACAGGCAACCCATAAACCTGTGAACCTGTGACAACTGAGCAAATGACAGCTCCAGTGAATGGAGTTTGGGGGTGGCTGCTGACACCTGGCTGCCCTCATTCTGGAGGTCTGTCAGGCAGAATGGAGGCCTTGTTCCTTCCTGCCGCCCCCGAGGCCCTGGCACACTTGTCTCTGCAGAGCAGACACTCAAGTAAATCAAATTTGCTGCCCTCTCTCACCAGCCACACGCCCAGGACAGAGCCCGCTTTAAATCCTTGACCTGGCCACAGCCAAACCCAAATGCCACAAAGAGAGGCAGCCCTGGGGAGGACTTCACCCCACGAACCCGATCACTCTGGGGCAGCCATTCGCAGGGCCTGGGGCATGCGGACGCTGACCCGGCAGGAGGGGGCAGGCCCGGGTGCTGCTTGAACCAGCTCCCGCGTGGCGCCAATGCTGCAGGCAGCTCTAGAACCGTGCAAACGGTGTCTAGTCCCACCTCTGGGGGCACCGAGCCTCCCGCTAACCACGTCTGCTGCTCTTTGTTCACGCTGAGCCCCAAATATCTCTGGAGAAGGTCTCCATCTCGCTTTCAAAAACAGCCAGGTGCACGTGTTTTCTTAGAATAGTCAAGTCAGAACCTAAGTGATGCTTACCAGCAATTAATTTGGATCCCGTCATTGCTCTGGCCACTAAGAAGCTCACTGCTTAAAATCTGGCCCGTTTTGAGCTATTTTATAGCAAAGCTGTGCCACTTGTTCGGAATACCAGCTTTATTTATTTCCCTGCCCTTATTTCCTGTGCCTAATGCCTTCATCTATATCTTACATGTTTTTCATTTTTAAAATTATGTATATGTCTGTAAACCTCCTCAAATTATTCCCTGGCTCATATGAGATACAGATCAATAAAATGACTAAACTAACTGAAATAACCAGCAAGTCTATGATTCATGACAGAGCTTGAGATCTGTTGGCCATGTTTCCAATATACCCACTATTCACCCATTCTCACACGTCAACTCCAGGGTCCTCCCCAGCATACATGGTGCCCGCCATATTTTCATCAGCTGAGACGCTTCTCCACAGGGCACCTCCAGGCCCTCACGTGGCCACCAGCACCAGCGTCCTGCAGCGCCCTCAGGGCTGCCCTGGCTGCCCCACAGAGATGCAGTAGGCTCCAGCACCCCACACCCCCCAGTTTCCACAGCCACCCCGTGCCCGGCAGAGGGTTCCGGATGCGAGAGGCACCAGGGAGGTGCCCCTGCCCCGGGAGCCAGCACCCACCAACTCACGCTACTGAGACGGGCACCGCGGAGAACGACACAGAATTTGTACCACCTCTTCCAATGTATCATCCATCCTCACACTTCAGTTTTAGCGTTTTCCCTAAGATGTGTAGTTTCCCACGAGGCCACATTTTTGACAACCGTATTATATTTTAGTGTCTACGAAATATCCAAAAAACATTCACCAAGGAATCACTTCCGTGGCACATGACACCCAGACTTCCTCTTCTGGGCTGACCCCACTTGGCAGCCCTGGTTTGGTCACCTGTGGTCTTCCAAGGAGATGGAAAAGGGGTCTCCCTGGGCAGAACCACTGAGGGCAGCTGCCTGGGCTGCCTCCTGGCCACACCGGGGCGTGCGTGTGGGGGAGCCCTCTGCGTGCACCGGGGGGCCTGCACGGGCTCTAGCTCCCTTCCAGCCCTGCACCCAAGGGTGCTGTCCACACACACTCCCCCCCGGGAACGGCACCCAGTCTGGGGTGCACAGACCCTCTGCTCCTCTTCCTCTCAACTGCTGCTCTGCAATCACTTTTTAGTGTCACACTTTTATCAAAAGCTGGTAGACAGAAAAGCTCTTTTTCTATATAAAAAAATTTTAAGTATACACGTATAGGTATCAATGAACCAAGCAGACTTTACATCCCAGAATCATACATAACTGAGGAAAAGCCAAACAGATAAGAATTAGAGAAACAGACTGTCTTTCAGAGCAGAGTTACATGTCTACAGTCACCTCTGAATCAACTAGAAAAAGTAACAGCAATTACAGTGTCTCTAAATCATTCTACAGTGGAACTGAGCTGAAGATTTAGTAATTCTGTCAATTTTAAACAACTTGGAACTAAAATATTTTTCTATTTATTTTTATTTTTTATTTTTTTGCAGTACGCGGGCCTCTCACTGCTGTGGCCTCTCCCGTTGCGGAGCACAGGCTCCGGACGCGCAGGCTCAGCGGCCATGGCTCATGGGCCCAGCCGCTCCGCGGCATGTGGGATCTTCCCGGACCGGGAACCCATGTCCCCTGCATCAGCAGGCGGACTCTCAACCACTGCACCACCAGGGAAGCCCAGAACTAAAATAATTAACTGCTATTACTGTTAAAAATTTTCTCTACTTGGTGAAACACAACTTTTTGTACAGAAATAATAACACAAGAGTACAAAGAAATATAAATGTGCCAGGAAAACAAAAAGCGAAAGAGGCAACAAAAATGAGGGTGGGAGTCCTAGGTGTGCGCAGTGCCTGGTACACGACGTGCACGGAAGATGCGATTTTGCATGTTGGTCTCACGGGGCAGGATCTGCCATGTGTATCCCATGAACAAGAGCATACACGCTATGCGGACACACGAAAAATTAAACCATCGTGAGAATAAACGTCATCCCACAGCTTAAGGCAGTATCTATTCCAGACACTCTGGGGGAGCGATGATAAACATCTCATACAGGAAAGGCAAAAGCTTCAACCCAAAAGGAAAAAGCAAACAGAACCCTCGTAAAGCCGAGTTGCGGACAGGAGTTCTGGCTCCACGTGGGAATCGCACACCTCCCTCTGCAAACCAAAGCCTGCCCGAGCGACTCTCCCGAAATAACCGGACAAACAACCTGATGTCACAGAATTTCACTGTACTGATTAGTTCCTTGAAATACGTAACTAGAAATATCCACACACACTCCTTGTGGCAGAAAATGTTACCTTTGCTTTCTTCAATCAGATGAGCCGTCTGGCCGGAGACGTCTATTTAATCTGGTTTTCCAAGTGAGAGGTCGGCACCCATTGGACCTTCTCCTTCTAGAGCATAAGACCTGTACTGCTCACCTCCCGGTAAGCACCATGATTTACGCAGAGATCACCTGGCATCCTCTCACCTCCCTTCTACCTTTCCAGACCTCACAACACCTCTCCCCCACCCCCTCCCTCCGGGAACCTCTCAGCTTGACCGTCCCCTCCAGACCCTCTAAAGGCCATGCAGACGCTTCCCCCACCTCCTCACCTTGAATCGATGGTCTCCACTGCACGGGGGTGAGTCACCTGGAAGAGGGTTTTCGCCTACAAGGTCTAACCCCACCCCTGAGGTAATCAGTCCTGAGGAAACGGCTGTGACCAGGCGCCGGGAAGAGACACAGGCTCAGTGCTACCGGGCTCCCCACGGCCCCCGAGAAGCAGAGGGCCTCTCCTGGGACAGAAAGCCAAGACAGTGAGAGAGGAAACAGCAGACTCCCCCAAAACAAAAACTGCACAGGAGGTGTCACCACCCTACAAAGGATGTAACATACCACCTAGAACCCGGCCGTTTAGTAAACGTCTTACCTCTGATTCAAACCCTAAAACCTGTGGTGGAAGAAAAAGACAAGCTTGAGGCTGCTTCCCAGCTGCTGAAACTTAACAGATAAAATGCACTGAAAGCAGATCCGTATTTACTTCCGGGGCCTTAAAGGTTTCTCCATCTGCCAGGTAACTAACACAATCAAAACACCAGCGAACACAACCAGGGGAAGACACAGCACGTGAGGCTGGAAGAGAATCTAAAAAAGAGTGGATACATGTATACGTACACCTGATTCACTTTGCTGTACAGCACAAACTAACACAACAAGTTCAAGGACCAAGAGAATCTTTATGGGAGGAGAGCTTTGAAGGACGGGTAGGAGTTCGGAAGGGGTCGATTAAGAAGGTATTTGTGAGTGGAAGCGAAAGGGTGTGCAAAGACACAGGAAAAGAAAGCACGGAGCACAGAGCTACAGAGATGGCGAGTCCAGCAGATGAGTGAGGGAAGGTCAGAGCTGGCCGAGGCCCTTGGAGCAGCGTGACAACTGGGGCTGGATGTCCAGGAAGCAGTGAGGGGGAGACTCGGTGCCACCCGGGTGCTCCGAGATTCACCCGCCCTCACGGAGGGGTAGGGGATTCCCAGAAAACCCACCCACCACGCTGGGACACGCTGCTGGGCGGGGGAGGGGGGATCAGGAAAGGAAGGAGACCGAGGTAGCCCCACAAGAATCCTGCACGAGGGCACAGGAAGCCACTGATGACAACAGGGTAGGCAGTGAGGAAGACGCAGGGGCAGACGGGAACCAGCCGGGCTTTAAACAAGCTGTTCACAGCCCTTATCCAGTAACGACTTGCAATGGAGTATAGTCTGTAAAAGAACTGAATCGCTATGCTGTACACCTGAAATTAATATTGTAAATCAACTGTGTGTCAATTTAAACAAAAGAAAGACCTCAGGCCAAAAGAACAAAAAACGTTATTCAGAGGCTCCGTGAATGGTGCCGGCGTGGCACTACTGACACTGGGGACAGACCTGCGGCGGGGTGGCCCACGTGCAGTGGGACGTCTACCTGCAGCCCTGTCCTCACCCACTGGATGCAGCAGCACCTCCTCGGCTGTGACAACCAGACACGTCTCCAGTGGCAAACGTCCCGGGCTGGGGGGTGCAAAATCGCCCCCAGTTAGAACCACTGGTCTAATGAAGGGACACCGCCCACAGCTAGGAATTCCAAGCCCAAGCCCACGGCGAGGTGAGGTAGAGCTCAGGTCCCGGCCACGTGAGTGATCCCAGGCCCCTGGTGTAGTCAGCGCTGCCCCTGGGAAGCACCTCAGGCTCCACGTCACTCTTAAGAGCAAATCATGGAGAAATTTTTCCAGCATAACGTCCAGTACAATCAAAGAACCAGGCACGCAGGGAAACGCGACACCACAAGCAAGAGCAAGCAAAACCCAGACAGCAGCAGCTGAGAGAATGGATCCACCAGCCACAGACAGCAAGCAACTCAGCCATGTTTAAAGAAATAAAAGACCACGGTGACAGGCGTGAACTAGACTTAACTGTGGTGATCCTTGTGCAATATATACCAGTACCGAGCCATCATGTTGTACACCTGAAGCGAATACAATGTTGTACGTCAATTATACCTCAATAAATAAGTGAACAATCAATCAGCTTAAGCATGCCCACATTAAGACCAAGAACCATCGTGTAACTGAGCTCCATGATAATTTTATAGCACCAAAACTTCAGCCTGAGGTTGTTAAAGAAATCAAAATACTCCATTTTTATTTTATATGATATTTATTACATAACACTAAAACACATTGCTTGGGGCTTCCCTGGTGGCGCAGTGGTTGAGAGTCCGCCTGCCGATGCAGGGGACGCGGGTTCGTGCCCCGGTCCGGGAAGATCCCACATGCCGCGGAGCGGCTGGGCCCGTGAGGCATGGCCGCTGAGCCTGCGCGTCCGGAGCCTGTGCTCCGCAACGGGAGAGGCCACAGCAGTGAGGGGGCCACGTACCGCAAAAAAAAAAAAAAAAAAAAAGTAAAAAACAACACCACCACATTGCTTGATACTTGACAGGCCTACATTCTGACACAGAAATGCGTGCTAGGCCAGCCACAAAGCCCCTTTTGTATGATATCGTTTTCATTTTCATCTAAACCAGGGGAGCCCAGTAGGCTAAGATAACAGTATACAGCCTATCAGTGGACTAGAAAATAGAAGAGGGAGAGCAAGAGATGCGTTATCTACCAGGAATCCCCCTTACTTCACTTACATTTTCCAAATTCCACTTATTGTTTCTGGAAAAATTCCCACCGGTTGTACTTTTGGGCAAATTCCACTAGTTGTATTTTCCCTAGGCATATCTGCTCCCAATTCTGCCTTCTCTTTAGGAAGACAGCAGACCAGAGTTATCCTCCCAGAATCAGCAGCACCGCTAGCTTAGGCCTATGACACTTCCTGAACCAGCCTTTTCCCAAAGCATCTTCCGCGGTCTTTGCTGGATGTCATGCAAATTACCAAGTCAGAAAAAAAAATGAAAACCCACCCCTCACACGAGCCTAGACTGGACAAAAGAGGTCTGAATGGCGGTGGAGGGCCATAGGGGGCAATCACTGCCCACGGGGACACTCCCCCCTTCTGGAAATGTGGGGCCCCACTGCCCCTGGTGGGGTGTGATGGTGCAGACCCCCCACCAGGAGGGCACCTGTGAGGGGGCCGATGTCGTCACGCTTCTAGCGTAGCCCTGCCTGAGCTTTTCTGTTCTGAGTACCTAAAACTTTCTTGTAAATTGCTGCCCTGTTGTTGACATCTTACTTTACGTTTTTCCTAAGTAGCATATGTAGACAGGTGTGACCCATGAATTTCACCTGAGGACTGTGAAGGGAAAGTTATGAACTATGTGTATCTAAAGGGGCGGGAGGTGGGGATGGCACACCGGGTCAGGCGCCGCTGAAAACCGCTAGGCTACAGTGGGAAATTCCCAACACACGCGCAGAGACGGGGAGCAAAACACACTTATAAGGAACCTTATTTAAACTTATTAAAAAATTAACAGTAATACTTAACCTTTGATGGCTAACTGATTTCGTCAAATACTTTATATAAGCCCGTAACTTTCAGACAAGCGGCAATGCTAAAAAGAGAATAAAACATTTGAGCCCCCTGGATCTGACAGAATTCCAAGCCTGCTTCTACCCGAGTATTAGAAAAGCTGAAGCCAGAAACCGCTGAATAAGAGTAATGCAACTAAGCATAACACAATAAAAGATATTACCTTCAAAGTGCATTATTGTTGCCAATTATAAGATTCACTTCAACTGAATTTCAAAAGCTCAATCGCCCTCAACAGAAACAGTCTCTTTTTTAAATTTCGAGTATTACATTAAGGCAATAACTCACCTTCCAGCTATAATATCACCCTCCCTGACTGCAATGCTACATTTCAAAAATACTTCTCCATCGACAAGTCAAGCTAATTCAGGTTAATTTTATTGTATTTTGGTGCTATCTCACATTGGTGTGCAATTACCTTTATCATTTTATTGCCAAGGCAGAGAGTAATCAGAACAATTATTTGAAAATGGAGGTTTATAAATTCTAAATCACAGTTGCTGGCATTTTTGATAAAACAGCAGCTTTATCTCGGGAAGTGGCAGGGACACGGGATAAATCATGCATCAGTCAAGTGCAGCTGACCTCCAAGTGCATCGCACAGTATCAGAAGTGCTTCCAAAGAAACTTTCCAGCATCATCCATCATCCTTCATAACACTAAAATAGCTACACACCTGAAGAATAGAAGCTAGAGGATAATTTAAAAAAAAAAAAAAGAAAAAGAAAAAATTCCAAGCAGTATGGGCAAAACCATTAACTGCTCTCCCTTTTAAACTGTGAGATACAGTCCATGAACATAAACAAATATGACGTTACCATAACTCTGAACATCTGTATTCATATTCGTCAACTCAGTTTTAAATACTAACGAAACATGGGGTCGAGTCATGAAAAGAAAAAGTGCGTTTCTGGACTGCATGCATTTTTATGTTCCGTGGGTACGGCTGCCTGTGTGGGTCATACTGCTTCCCTAGTCAGCGTATTACTGTCGCTACCTCTGTTCTCTAGGCCTCATTTTCTCTGAAAGTTTATTGCTTAAAAAAAAGAATGTAACTTGATTTTAAAGACAAGAATAAAGGGAGAGTCAAATCCTTGAGTCCCCACATCGGTTTTCCCTAAGTCAGTTACAGGTGACAGGGAGCTCAGGACATTTAGGAAGGCAGGTGGCCCGGTCCCCAGTCACATATCTTCACCTAAGGGGAAAAACACCCTTAGGACTGGGCCGCAGCTGTCTTTAGGGAAAGACAGCTACCACATCCCACCACACCTCTGGCAAACATTAACCATACCTTGTTTTAACTCGTTTTTACAGGGCAAAATAAAATAACCATGTGATCATTTATTTCCTTTTTATTAAAGCAAATACCCCAGAAAAAGAACACTTCTGCACGTTTACATGGGTGACCCCATGCCAACGGACTATCAAAGGTCTAGCTGGGTAGGAACGAAATTTATTAGCTGCATATGCCTGGCACTGGGCCAGGTGCTTTACATATATTATCTTATTTACTCCTCCCAGCAAACCTAAGGTAGAGCAAATTACTTGCAGATGAGAAAACAGATTGAGAGGGTAAGTAACTAGCCCAAGGGCACAGCAAGTAAGTAGCAGCTGGTATTCAAGGTCAAATCCAACACACGCCAAAGCCTAGACTTCTGCAGACTGGCAACTACCTTCCAGACCCACACACACATCCCACACTGTGTTAGTCAGGACAGGCTTGGCTACTCTGCAGTAACAAATACCACCGAACATCCCCTGCGGGTCTGGGTGAGTCTCCAGAGCAGGAGCCTCCACTCCGGGTGTACAGGCGTCTCCAGGAGATCACGCACGAACTTGACAGGACGTCAGAGAAGGAGCGTGGAGAACCACGCACGGGCACTGCCACGCTTCCGCCTTCCTAGAAGACCCAGGCATCTCCTAAAGACGCCCAACAATTTTCAATCTTCACCTGATGAAAACGCACAATGGTAAGTTTGATTTCTATCAGCTAAGCTTTATGGTCCTTTCCCACCAGCAAACTCAATTCTAGTAAAAAAAAAAAAAAAAAATTCATGAAATATGAGTCAGGTGTAAGATCCTACCTAACACAGTACTCGTAAAGATATACAGTATTTTAATAAAACCCTTGACTGTCCACACCTCGAAGTATGAATACTGTGTGACTCCTGACACGGTAATGTACAACCAGAACTTTAAGAGGGTTTCATGTTTATCTAATGAATTTTCAATATTTCTCTTTGACAAAGAAAAGAATCATGAGTTGCTTAGAGATAAAATGTACCAATTTCTCAAAAATGGGAATTAAAAGAAAATAAATTAACAAAAGAGAAAAATAACCTCAATTAATAGAGAATCCTATGAAAGGTAACAAATATTCTTCACAGAAAATATTAGAGGACCTTCATTGTTTTCTTTCTTCTCAACGTACATTTGAATATTTGAAAATAAGCTAATTAGCTGGTCCATTTACTTGAAAGCATGCCATCTATTTTGAAAACAAAATGATTCCATTTTCTGTCTACTCAAGTCCAAATGTCAAGACTGAATTCCTAACCACGCTGACATGAGCAGTTAAAAGAATTCTGCAGACTACCTTTTGACCAAGCAAGCACAGGAAACACTCTTCTTCACAAACAGGATTTCGCCTACCAGGTGGCACCTGCACTAGTAACAGCCGATACAATGGCACGGGTTCACCAGAGTTTGTTTAAAAGAACCCATATGTAAGTATGTGCCCATCACAAGAGCCAGGCCTCTCACTGCCGGAGACAGGTGGTGGCTAGACTGAAACCTGCTGTGTTGGATTCAAACTGGAGGTACCAGGACAAACTCACAGTTTTTAATATGCACACAGATGACAGATGCAGAAATAACTGCAGGTGCGTCATGATGTGCGTGTGCGGTCAGCGCACCTGCACAGATGCCCTGGCTCTGCCCACTGAGAGGGGCTCGAAGCATCAGCACCTCAGCAGCAATATGCACACCAGTGCCCAGATTGTGGTCTCTAAATATCATATTCCAGGAAAAGGAATGTGGGCTCCCTGGAGAAATGAGTAAATCCAGGACTGGGGCAGGGAAGATACAAGACAAGCTTGGGTTACACTGTGGGGCCAGGAAGTAAGAAAGAGCTACACAAAGGCTGGACATGTCGGAAAGACAGGAGCCAACCTCGGGGGGTCCCAAGAGCCAACGCTGAAGCTGCCGAACAAAATAAGCAATGACAGGACTGGACGACACCCCACAGTACAAAATAACATCCACGAGTCCATACGAGCATCAACAATTCGCTGAATAAACAAGTAAGCGGGAAGGAAGGGACAGCTCGTCCATTCAGAAGAATTCCAATCAGTGAAAGAAGAAAACAATGAAGGAGATACACACCATCAGGCAAGCAACACAGTCGTAATTGCTGTAGACAAGGTACATCAGTGAATGCTAAAACTGGTGGTTGAAGCCTGAGGAGAAGCAAGATGTCTCAAGATATTAATTACAAAGGAGAAAACAGTCACTTTACAGTCCGAGAAACAATCAATTCCACCTTAGCCAAGTGACCAAGCTCAGTTAGCATCACCAGTAACTGACGTGTGGGCACCATGCTGCGATGCCTTGAGAGGGCCCTCACCTCTGTGCTTTTCTTACCAGAAGCGTGAACCTCAATCTAATCGTGAGACAACATCACAAACCCAAATGAGAGACATTCTACTATATAACTAACCGGTACTCTTCAAAAGTGGCCGGGTGACAAAAAGCAAGGCAAGAGGGACTGCCACAAACTAGACGTGAGAGAGACAAGGATGCCACGTGGGGCCCTGAACCGGATGGCACAACAGAAAACGGACACGAGTGGGAAAACTGCTGGAATTCCAACAAGGCTTATAGTATTACACAATACCAATTAATGCTGATTAGTATGCTAATACCTTGTACATTAATTCCCTGGTTGTGGTAACTGAACAAGGTTATGTACAAGGACCGTGTAAGATATTAACACTAGGCAAAACTAGATGGATGGTGTACAGAAACAAGGCTGAAATTATTCAAAATAAAAAGTCAAAAAAGACCCCCTATTCCACTGACAACTGTGTATATGCAGGGTGTATCCTGACCCCGAAGACCTGGCAGTTGAGAAACGGGGAGACGGAACCAGAGAGGGTGAGAGGCATCTGCAGGGCCTTTGTCACCCCCTGACTGCCTGCAGGCTGGGGAAGGCCGCAGACATGCACTAACATTCTCAATGAAAACCGCTCCCACGACCTCTGGGATTCAGAACCATGACGCTGCATGTTTGCCTCTGAAATAGGTTGGTACAAAGATCCAAGTCTGGGGCGGGGGATGTGAGTTGTTGCTGGGAAATAAGAAGGTTAAATAGATCATAAATTAAGATTAGTGTCAGCTGGCCAGCAGCTTTCTATCACATTATAAATCAGACTAAGAAATGAGACACCTCCTATCTAAAATCAGAAACCATTCAGAGTATTTCCTCCATAGCCTCTACCCCAATAGGTCTCTGCAGCCAAAGAAAAGAAAAAAAGGAGTACATCAAGACCACTACATTAAAGGGTAGTAATTAAAAGGGGAAAAGGTACCAATTATATATATGAGTATATTTAAAACAATACAAAACACTATTTGCAGAGATATTTCTCCCTGTATTTTTTCCCAGAAATATCTAGACCGTGGAGACAGCTAGCATCAGCACATCATCTACAACAGTTGCACAAGCTAACGTGACAGAAGCCGGGAGACCCTGGCCCAGACATCACAACCCTGAGTGGGTTCCGGGTCAGGCCACATAACACAGATGGAAATAATGGCCAGAGATGGCTACCAGTATTTTATTTAGACATTTTTATAAGGAAGCCAGGGGTTGAAAGCACAGCTAGGATAACTATACAAATTTTGACTTTACTAAAATGTTATGTCCCTTGAGCCAAGGTATTAATCTTGTTATGAAAGAGGTTTTTCTCTTCTCACTGGCCATTCATTAAACTTTCATAAATTTTAAAGCATCCTTGTTGTTGGATCATATGAAAAAAGCAACTAGCAAGTGTGCAGAACTAAGGAGGATCAAACCAGCTTGGGGCGGGCTGGGCTGGAGGAAGATTTAGAGTGACTATGAAAATTCCAGACATTTGTGCTTCCTTAAATATTTATGAAACAGAGCTTTCTGTTTGCAATATGGTGTGACCCCAAAGAAATAAATGATCATTTTTCTCTTCTCCAAAAGGATAAGGATAAAATCAAGAGGCAAACCCAACAACCAAACCGCCCCTGTCACCCTACGTTCTCTGAATCGGGCCACACGAGGGGGCACCGTGCCAGAGCACCGGGAATCGACACACCGCATCACCCCTGTCAGCGCTGGACACAGGGAGACACCAAACTGACCTGTGAAGGCTCTGGGAACGTCATTACATTCTCTGTGACCAGACACAGGGCTGTTTCTGCAGGAACTTACATCCCGATGAAGCCCTGATGTGATTTTAACGACGTGCAGAAGCTTCGCCTAGAAAATGGGGAGGAATCCTGGTGGAGAGAGATAAGCCAGGACAGACCAAATTCCATCCACGTCTGGCAGAGAGCACTTCCATGTTATCGTTTCTCCCCCCCCCCCCGACAACGTGATAGAGTGTAAGGTTTAATTATATAAAATGGTTCCAGAATTTTGGAGTAGGCCAGATCAAGAGATGAGAATTTCGTTCTCCACAAGCAAACAGGAATTTCAAAGTTCAGGAGGTCATCCATCATCTGTGAGTCATAATCAGCAGGCGAAGTGTAAGAGGATGTATCTTATCACTTGGCCTATAAAAGCTTCTGCTCCACGGGGTAAAAACACACTGGCCTTTAATAAGCGCTCAATTATAACAAATAAACCCAAACACCCAATTACCAAGTGACTCTTTATAGTTTCTAAAATAACTTAACCCAGTTTTACAAAGCAGATATTTTAAGATTCACAGAAAAATCCTGCCCAATTCCACCATTAGGTACTACATTTATTTTGCCTACACCCAGAGGATCAAGAGATCTGTAACTCTAAATTACGTTATCTGTACCATAAATTCAAAGAGAAATTAGCCTCATTGACAAATAGCAATTACTTATAACAGAAAACTGAGTTGTAAATTTAAATTCTTAGTTTTGACAAAAATCCAAAACCTGGTTAGAGGAACACCATAGAGCCAACAGAACAGCCTATGTGTGGTGTCAGCAATGTCTTAGTTTAATTAAATGGTTTTGCAACACAAGCTAATTTCCAATGAAACCCTTTTTTCTTCTCTAATTCGGCCTACTTTATATTTTTTAGTGTCCTTTTCAGGCAAATTCCTCTCCCCGTGGAGGTGATGTCCCTATTAAAACAGCACAGAGAGGGAAAAAGATGTAATCTGTTCACAAAAAAGGAGATTTTAATGCTCAAAGCGCTAGTGATAAATTACAAAAAATAAAAACAAGGAAACCAAATGTCAGAATCAGAATAGATTCTGAAGACCACTAAATACCATTAAACAAACAGTTAATCCATCTAGAGCAGGATTGTCCAACACAGTAGCTATTAGCCACATGGGGCCACTGGTTTAAATTTAAATTAATTAGAATATAATAAAATTTAAAATTCAGTTCCTAAGTCGCACTGGTCACATTCTAAGTGCCCAGCAGCCACATGTGACCAGTGGCCTCCACACTGGACAGCACAGGTGTATTCTATCACTGCCAAATGCTCTGTCGGCAGTGCTGACCAACCCTGTCGCTGTCACATTAGAGCAACTGAGACCCAGGAGGTAATGAGTCGACTCGCTGATAAACCAGGAGGCCGACCGCCGAGCACGTGGTTGGCCCCTGAGCACCTCAGTCACTACGCCCAATGTGAGCCCAAGCTTCCCAGGGTCGGGGCCCTGTCTGTTCAGTTCAGAGTCAGAAACACACCCAGCACATCCCCACCCGTGAGGCTCTGACCCACAGCAGGTGGGCGATGCTTTGAATGAAGACATGAATAACTGACCGTAATGCTACTGGATCCAAAATGATAAGATGTCGTCCCTAAACTCAAGAGGCTAAGAGGGTTAAGAATTTCTCCAACTATGACTTAGGAAGACTTCCCTATTTGGCTGAGTTCTCAAAAAGACCGCATTAAACATCTTTGTGCACAAAATTTTAATTAATTCTTTAGAACGGGGCCTCAGACATGGAATTGCCCTAAATACCTAACAATGAAAGAACGTTACATCTTTATAATGGAATACCGTGTCTTCTCTAGAAATAACACGGATAAGCACTTATGATAAAAGGTCAGGTGAAAGAGCCCAACACAAAACTGGGATTATTCCACGTAGAGAAATTATCTCGTGTGAGTGTGCATGTGATGTGTGCGTGCACGTGATGTGTGCGTGCACATACGTGCATATGTGTGTGCATGTGCGTACTACACAGTCAAGGGAAGGGAAAACAGAAAACACGAGCAGAAGAACGGATGTCCAAGATATTGGTGTTAGCAGACAACAACTTTAATTATGATTGCTTTGTTTAAAAATAAGAGGAAAAGACAGACAAAATAAATGGGGCAGTGGAGAATTTTAAATACTGAACTGAAATACATTATTAAAATGTGAAATGGACATTCCAGAACTGAAAACACAAAATTTGAAATTCAGAACTCACTCGATAGGATTAATAGTAGATGGAACAGAGCAGGAAACAGGATTTCTGATCTACAGGAAGGTCAACAGAGAGTATACAAACCATGGTACAGAAAGAGAAAAAAGGTATGGAAAGAAACAAGAGCATTAGAGCTTGAGAACACGGTAAACAAGACCAACGCCTATAATTCAATCCCAGAAGGAAAGGAGAGCAGATGAAGAAGAGAAATAGATGAAGACATGAGTCGAGAATTTTCCAAAACAAATAACAGATACCAACCCAGAGATTCAAGAAGCTCAGCAAATTTCAAACAGAATAAATATGAAGAAAACTCACAACTAACCACACACAGTTAATTAGTTTCAAACCACAGAGAAATGAAAAACCAGAGAGGAAGTCTTAAAAGCAGCCAGAGGGATAAACTCCCACTCCTCCGAAAGGGCAAGGACAAGGCTGACAGCTGACTTTCCACAGAGACTTTAGAGACCAGGAGAAAATGAAATGACTTGTTTAAACTGATGAAACAAAATATCAACTCAACAATCAATAACTGCTAAGTTATGATTTTAAAATGGAGACAACCCAATCAAAAAATGGGCAGGGGATCTAAATAGACTTTTCTCCAAAGAAGACATACAGACGGTTAAAAAGCACATGAAAGGATGCTCAACATCACTAATTATTAGAGAGAATGCAAATCAAAACCACCATGAGGTACCACCTCACACCAGTCAGAATGGCCATCATCAAAAAGTCTACAAACAATAAATGCTGGAGAGGGTGTGGAAAGAAAGGAACCCTCCTACACTGTTGCTGGGAACATCAACTGGTACAGCCACTATGGAGAACAGTATGGAGGTTCCTTAAAAAACTGAAAATAGAGCTACCGTATGATCCTGCAATCCCACTCCTGGGCATGTATCTGTAGAAAACCATAATTCAAAAAGATACATGCACCCCCAATGTTCATTGCAGCACTGTTTACAATAGCCAAGACACGGAGGCAACCTAAATGTCCATCAACAGAGGAATGGATAAAGAAGATGTGGTACATATATATAATGGAAAAGAATGAAATAACGCTATCTGCGGCAACATGGATAGACCTAGAGATTGTTATACTGAGTGAAGTTAAATCAGACAGAGAAAAACAAGTATCATATGATATCGCATATATGTGGAATCTAGAAAAAGGGTACAAATGCATTTATCTTCAAAACATAAACAGAGTTACAGATGTAGAAAACAAACTTATGGTTCCCAGGGGGTAAGGAGTGGGGAGGGATAA
Organism: Delphinus delphis; assembly: GCF_949987515.2. Lineage (NCBI taxonomy): Eukaryota > Metazoa > Chordata > Mammalia > Artiodactyla > Delphinidae > Delphinus > Delphinus delphis. Next base: position 3,228,719 of record NC_082698.1, read on the forward strand.
ATTGGAAGACTGGGACTGAGATATACACAATACTATATATAAAACAGATAACTAATAAGAACCTTCTATATAGCACAGTGAACTCTACTCAATACTCTGTAATGCCCTATATGGGAAAAGAATCTAAAAAAGAGTGGATATATGCATAACTGATTCACTTTGCTGCATACCTGAAACTAACACAACACTGTAAATCAACTAAACTCCAATAAAAATCTAAAAAAATTAAAAAGTAGAATAAAATAAATTCAATCCATTGCCAGTCAACTAGCATTAAAATAAAAAAAATTTAAGAGGTCTTCAAGAAGTACGTCATCCCAGATGGAAGCACGGAAATGAAGAAAGCCACAAAGGTACCAAAAAAGATAAGCGTGTGATAAATCTACATGAATATTTAAAACACCAGTAACAATAATACTACTGATTACTGCCTTTAAAGTATACATAGAATCAAAATACAACAGCATAAAAGCTGGGTCCAAGGTAAACAGAATAAAGTTGTGTAAAGTAACTGTTCCGGAAGTGGTAAAGTATCAATTTCAGGTAAACTACAGTAAGTCAAGAATTCATAGTGTGATCTCTAGGTTGATCACTAGAAGAAAAGTCTAAGTATGTATAACTAAAAAGTTAACAGAGAAGAAAAACGAAGATTAAAAATCTTTTTAATCCGAAAGAGAGCAAAATGAAGCATAAATTAAAAAAACAAAAAAGATATGGGACACACAGGAGACAAAAAGCAAATGGTAAAATTAAACTCAACTACATCTACAATTATTTTATAATTATTACTACTAGACAATGTACACCTCATACCCATTAGGATGGCTACTGTCAAAGAAAAACAGTGACAAGTGTGGGTGACACTGTGAAAGAAACTGGAACCCTTGTGCACTGTTCGTGGGAATGGAAAATGGTGCAGCAGCTATGGAAAACAGGAAGGAGGTTTCTCAAGAAATCAGAATTGCCATAAGATCCAGCAATTCCACCTGTGGGTAGCTATGCGAAAGAAATGAAAGCAGGGACATGAAGAGATATTTGCATATCCGTATTCATAGCAGCGCTATTCCCAATAGCCAAGAGGTGGACAACCCGTGTCCACGGACAGATGGATGGATGATAAACGAAGTGTGGTCAATACACATGTGATATTTAATTTCACGTGCCAACTTGACTGGGTCACAGGGTGTCCAGAAAATTGGTTAAACACTGTTTCTGGATGTGTCCGTGAGGGTGTTTCTGGGTTGAGATTTTAGCATTTGAATCAGTGGACTGATACTGTCCCTCCTCAGTGAGGTGGGCCTCACCCAATCCACTGAGGGCCTGACCAGGAAAAGAAAAGGTGGAGGAAGGGGAATCTGCCCTTTCTGCCCTTCCCCCAGCTGAGACCTCGGTCCTCTCCTCCCTTCACACCGAGACTTAACGCCATCCGCCCTCCTGGGTCTCCAGCTTGCAGACAGCAGGTCCTCCGAGTTCTCCCCCTCCATAATCACGTGAGCTAACTCCTTATATTTACATAGTGCAATGCCCATTGATGACTTCAAAAAATTTCTCAAAGGAAACTTCCTTTCTACTAAAAGCCTATAGCGAGCATCACTGCTGGTGGTGAAAAATCAGCAGCTTTCTCTCTACAATATATAAGTATATCAATTATCACCATATCCTTACTTAACGTAGGACTGGAGGTCCTATCCAGCACATGACAAGAAGAGAAATAAATGGTTAACAAAGTAAAAAGAAAGAAGTAAAATTCTCATTCATAGGTGACATGACTGTCCACGTAGAAAATCAAAGAATATGGGCTTCCCTGGTGGTGCAGTGGTTGAGAGTCCGCCTGCCGATGCAGGGGGACGCGGGTTCGTGCCCCGGTCCGGGAGGATCCCACATGCCGCGGAGCGGCTGGGCCCGTGAGCCATGGCCGCTGAGCCTGCGCGTCCGGAGCCTGTGCTCCGCAACGGGAGAGGCCACAGCAGTGAGAGGCCCGCGTACCAGAAAAAAAAAAAAAAAAAAAAAATCAAAGAATATACATAGAGTATATTAAAATTTAAAAGAGAATTCAGCAAGGAAACTAGATATAAGATGAGCACACAAAAGTCAACAGTATTTCCAAATACCAATGACAAAGAAAATCTAATCCTAAAAAAAGATACTATTTATAATAGCAACAGAAACAAGGAAACAATAAGGACCTGGGGAAAGCATTACAAAAGATGGATAAGCTCTTCATGAAAAAAGACTATTACCAACTGAGAGACACTAAGGACCACTTAAATAAATGGATACATAGAGAGCATATTCCTGAAGAGGAAGACTTGTCTTATAAAGATGTTATTCTCCTCACATTACCTATAGATCCAAGTGCCTCCGACCAAAACACCAAAGGCTTTTTCAAAGAATTTGACAAGGTGATTCCGAAATTTGTATGGACAAGCAAGCTGTGAGGACTTACCCCTTAATGCTAAGAGTCAGCCTAAAGCTATGGTAATTAATACAATGTGGTATTGATACCGAAATAGAACTCTACGTGAAAAGAATCATAAATTCGATTACGTTCAACTATATGAAAACTAAGAACCCTTGTAAATCAGAAGGCACCATAAAGAAAATGAAAAGTTAGGCTACATACTAGGAGGATAAAACTGCAGCCATGGAACTGACAAAGGATTAGGATACACAATATATAAAATACTCCTATAATCAATAAGAAGAGGACAACCCAATAGAAATATAGGCAAAATGGGTATGAAGAGGCATTCTGTAAAAGAGGAATCATGAATGCAACATGACAAGATGCTTGGCCTCACTGGTAATAAGACAAAGGTAAATTAAGATCACAATGAGATGCTCTTTCCTATCCAGTAGGTTAGCAACTCTTAAGTAAATTCCAAGTTTTGGAAAGAACGTGCATCAACTCTTCCAACCATTTTTACAAAACATGTATTGTCTCAAAACGTTGAAGGATGACAGTGCAGTAACTGTCCCCTTGAGTGTACACCAAGGAGAACCTGTGACCAATGTGCACAGGAACAGCATACAGAGCCATCAGAGCGGCAGGGGGTGACAGCCAAAACCAGGGACAATTCCAATGCCCGGTGACAGAGGAACAGAAAAGTATAACAAACAGCGGTGTCGTCACACAATGAAGCGCTATCATGTACAGACGATGGACCACAGCGACACGCAGCAAGCAACTCAGACAAAATTCAGAAACATGATTCTGAGTGGAAGAAAGCAAGTCTCAGAATGCTCAGATGACAGAATATCCTTCTTAATAAAGGTCAAAACAAGTCATACAAAATGAGATTTTGTTGAGGAGTAGACAGACGGTAAGACTATACACATTTAAAAAGCAACAGAATGAGAAACACAACATTCAGAACAGTGATAACTCTGGGATGGGGAGGCTAGGGAAGCCGGGGTCGGGACAGGAGAGGAAGCACACAGATAAATTTCACTGAAATTAGCGGTTGACAGGTGTCCTGATCATTATTTTTACTTCATAGCTATTTCTACCTCATAGCTTACACATATATCTCATATACTCTTTAGTAGGTATCAAACAACACAAAATTTTAAAAAGAAAAAAAAAAGGAAAGAACAAAGAGGGAGGGAAAGGAAAAAGGAACAAAGAAAAAAATATCTGCATCAGAAGAACAGGGAAGATCAAATTAATACAGCAAAGAACTGAAGTCAAAATTCCATAAAATGGAAAACTGACAAAACCTGGAAATGTTTACCTGGTGATTGGAAAATAGCAACGAAGACTTTTTCTAGAGGCTGAACGTTATGCTAACAGAAACTTTCAAAACTTAAATCCATCAACTGAGACTGAAAAACGATTAGTTGCCATTGGAGACTCCCGCTGGATACCAGCATACTATGTATGTCTGTATGTACAGATTGAACTTTATATGTAACTCCAAACCTGTGAGTGAACACACTTCCCGCCCTTTGGTTCCATAGCAGCTCCAGACATGTGGCGTCACAGGGGCACCGTGGGCATTCACACAGAAGGCACCCTGCCCAGTCCGGGACGCATCTGGCAACGTCACAGCAGTCACGGCCACGAGTTCCCTATGCTCACGTGACACCCGTGAGAGCACACGCACACCCCCTAAGCAACCCCCATGTTCTCGCACACTTATGTGAACACAGGTATTTTTTTTTATATTGGCGTATAGTTGATTAACAATGTTGCGTTAGCTTCAGGTGTACAGCAAAGTGATAAACGCACGTATTGTTATTTTCCCAGGTGTGCACATGGCTGTGGGAAAAGCACAGATTAAACCATTGTGTTGAGCGGTTCACATGAGCCACCCAGAAACCTGGGACAAAGGACAGCCCGAGTTGGTTCATTTTTCAAATGCAGAGCCGCCGAGCTCTCTAAGTGGCCGGGCAGACGGCAATGCAGGGGGTTAATGCCGTCAACACTATTGAATTTCAGTGATGAAGGTCCAGGCTGGCCAGAGATGCAACCGCAGCGGCTGTGAATTCTCGCAGGGGGAAATACACTCTTCTTCTGTCTGGTCTCTTCTTAGGCCGCATGAACAGCCAGAATGTCAGCCCTCGGCAGAGTACCTTCCAGTGAGGCCACACGTTTAAAGTTGCAACAACCACGAGAGGAAAATCGGCTGAATTCAAGATGCCCTTGATTTTCCGACTTCCCAATTCTGTTCTCTCTATATGGAGCTGGAATCGTCTTCCTTCGGAGTAAAACTACAAACAGAGTGCTTTAAATTTCTTAACAGAAACTCTACTTGTTTCTACCAACGTCACCAAACACCTACGTGTCACTCACCTGTGTGTCACTGCCAGCCTTGACCTGGATCTCACTTAAGCAGAAAACACTGCAGCCCCTTTAAGCACAGGAAACGGGCTGGCACACAGGGAACAGGAGAACCATGAAGCCAGCACGAGAGGGTTAGCCCACTCGAGACTTGGCTGCTCCCACCTTTAGGCCTTGGGGATACTGGGAAGATGAGGTGTCACCAGAGTCCAGATGGCAGGGCCATTGGGAGGAGCAAGAACCATGGGTGGCCAGTGGCAGGAGGGGCTCAACAGGGGAAGGTGGGCACAGACACCCGAAGTACTTCGCTCCAGATCAGACGAGGAGCAGCCCAGCAGCTCACACCCAGAGTCCTGGCGTCCACTCTCCCCCAGCACCTCTTGCACCAACAGAAGTCAGAGCAGGACCAGGAGGGACGGCTCTGACGGCCACCCTGCAGCTGCCCCTGCTTCCACTGAACTCCTGGGTGACACAAACTCCATCTCAGAAGCTCCCCCTGTATTCATGCTTCTGCCTTACAGCCTCCACCTGAGTCAAGGAGGGCCTGGAATACCACCCACCGGGACCATCACTCTTAGTTCCCTGAATAACGTGATACACCCAACTTCTACTGAGGATTCACAACAAAACAGTCATGCAAAAATCACGCCTGCATTTGTTTAAAAAACAGCCAATATTAAATTGCTTACCACCCCTTATCTAAAACTCCTGGACAAATTCCTCCACAGGAAAAGGCTCTCCCCTAAAAGATGATATTCACTTACTAATTACACGATGAGCATCTGGTAACATCCCACTTCCCTTTTCACCATGGCTGCCTGCAGACTCTACTTCAGAATTCATTTGGACCTGCATAAGCTATCCTTAGCCCAGGTTCCCTGCCATATTTAACTTTCTTTCCTAACACATGGTCCTCTGCCCACCACAACGACCTAAATACAGGTAAGAATGAGAAAACAAACAGAAAAGCCTTTTGTCAGCCAAAATAGCTGTCACCAAATCCATGCACTAAATATCCTGTGCTCTGAAGCCAGCCTGTCTGTTAAAATAGCTATTATAAATATGTCCCATATGTTCAAAAAAATAGAAGAAAACATAAACACAATGAAAGAAATAGAAGATATAAAAGAGACCAAATGTAACATACGTGTAAAATACAGTATCTAAAGTGAAAAATCACATGATGTGATTAACAAATTAGATACAGCAGAAGGGGGAAAAAATGAGTGACAATGAAGATGCAACATTTTTTAAACTATCCAGAAGGAGAAAGAAAAAAAGACTGAAGAAAATGAATAGAGCATCAGTAAAATGTGGGACAATATTAAACAGTCTAACACACATGCAATTGGAGTTTCAGAAAAAGCCAGAAAATCATTTGAAGAAATATGAACTATTTCTTCACATCTGATGAAAAGCCTATATGCACTGTTGCAAGAAATCAATGAAATCAAAGCAGAAGAAACATAAAGAAAACCAAACCAAGGTAAATCATAAACAAATTGCTGAAAACAAGTGATAAAGAAAAAAACCTGAGAAGTGGTCAGAAGGGGGTGGGGCGGGAAAGATTACATACAGAGGAACAAAATTAAGGACAGCAAAACTGATCATCAGAAATCATGCAAGGCAGGACACAATGGAACAACACGTTTAAAGCATGGAAAGCGGGGAAAACAACAAGCTAGAATTCTGTAAGTAGCAATATCTTTCAAGAATGAAAGTGAAATAAAGCCTTTTACCAAAAAAAAAAAGAGACGATTAATATACTAGCCGACCTGCAACTGAGAAACATTGGTACAAGTTCCTTAGGCATAAAAAATGATACCAGATGGAAATTCAGATTTACACAAAGGAATGAAGAGCATAAGAAATGGTAAATAGGCAAATAAATATAAAGGCTGGGGTTTTTTCCTATTTTTAATCTCTTTAAAAGATAACCGACTGCCTAAAACAAAAATACTGAAAGTATATTTTGGAGTTTATAACGTATGTAGAAAAAAACATGCTAAATGAATATAACAAAAAAATGGAATGAGAGAAGTTGAAGTACACCGATATAAAGTTCTTACACTGTATGTGACAATGAGTTATACGATGTGAATGCAGACTATGATGAGCTAAATATGACTGTTACACACCCCAGAGCAACAACTTAAAAGAGAGAGAGAGGAGAGGGACAGCCAATAATGTAGATAAATGGTAAATTGAAATCATTTAAAAAATATATTCAAATAGTCTGAATAAAGGCAGGAAAATGGGGGGAGAAGAGTGAAAGAACAACTGGGACAAAGAGAAAACAAATAGGATGATGGTGCACTTGAAACCAACCACACTCGTGATTACATAACATGTAAATGGTCTGAAAACTTCAGTGTTAAAAAGACATTGTCACATACGATTAGTACGCTGTCTACAAGAAACGTGTTCAATGTAAAGACAAAACAGATAAAATGTAAAAGAATGGGAGAACATTTACCATAGAAACAGTAATGAAAAGAAAGCTGGAGTGGCTATCATAATATCAAACACCTAATTTCAAAAGAAGGAAATTACTAAGACTAAAGGCCATTAAGAATAAAGGGGTTGGGGCTTCCCTGGTGGCACAGTGATTAAGAATCCGCCAGCTATTGCAGGGGACACGGGTTCAAGCCCTGGTCCGGGAAGATCCCACACGCTGCGGAGCAACTAAGCCCATGCACCACAACTACTGAGCCTGGGCTCTAGAGCCCATGTGCCATAACTACTGAAGCCCACGCACCTGGAGCCTGTGCTCCGCAACAAGAGAAGCCACTGCAATGAGAAGCCCACGAAGCCCGCACCCCGCAACGAAGAGAAGCACCTAGAGAAGGTACAGGCACAAAAACGAAGACCCAATACTGCCAAAAATAAATTAAATAAATTTTTTAAAAAAGAATAAAGGGGTTAATCACCAAGAGAACATAAAAATTCTAAATATGCATGCACCTAATAAAAGAGTTTGAAACAGATGAAGCAAGAACAGAGACTGTAAGAGGCAAGAAGAGAGAATGTAAGGGGAAACAGACAAATCTCCAGTATCGCTGGGGATTTCAACACTCCTTTCTTGGAATTCATAGAACAGGGAAGCAGAAAAGCAGTAAGAAGATACAGCACTTGAACATCAGCAACAAACCTGACCCAATTACCATTTACAAGAGCACTCCACACAAAAGCCACAGAATATACACTCTTTCCAAGTGCACGCAATCATTCACCAAGATAGATCGCATTCTGGGCCATAAAACAACTCAATAAACTTAGGAGGACTGAAGTCATAAGAAGTATGTCCTCTGACCACAAGGTAAGTAAACTGGAGATCAATAACAGAGTGGTATCGGGAAAGTCCCCAAATATTTGGCAATGGAATGACACACTTCTAAATAACCCATGCATTAATGAAATCACAAGGGAAATTGGAAAACACATCACACTGAATGAAAATGAAACCCTGACACAGCAATCTGTGGGATGCAGCCAAAGCAGTGCTTAGAGAGAATTTTTAGCACTGGATATTAATATGAGAAAGACAAAAGGACTCCAGCTTCCACCTTAAACTACAAAAAAAGCAAACTAAACCCAAAGTAAGCAGAAAGAAGGGAAAATAAAGGTAAGAGCAGAAGTCAGTACAAGGGGAAAAAAAGAGAGAAAAATCAATGGTAACAAAAGCTGGATCTTTGAAAAATAAACTGATAAACCTCTAGTCAGACCAATTAGGGGAAAAAAAGAGAGAAAAGACAATTACCAATATCAGCAATAAATACAAAGGCATGATTTAAAGTCCCACAAACATTAAAAGGACAATAAAAGAAAATTAAAATAATTTAGACCAATAAATTCAACAACTTAGATGAAACGGCCAAATTCCTTGGAAAACACAAATTATCAAAAATCACTAAAGGAGAAATAAATGACTTTAATAACCCTCTATCTACTAAAGAAACTGAATTCGTAGTTAATATCCATCCCATATAGAAAACTCCACACCAAAATGGCTTCACTGGTAAACCCTGTTAAACATTTAAAGAGGAAACAATACTAAGATTACATAAACTATTCCAGAAAATAAAAGGCCTTGTTTTATGAGTAGGATCGCCCTAACACCAAACCAGAAAGACATGTGGAGAAAAGAAACCTACAGATCAATATCCCATATGCCCAGACACACAAATCCTCAGAAATATTAAACTGAATCCAGCAATACATGAAAATAAGAATACATCAAGCCCAGGTGGGGGTTACCCAGGAATGCAAAGTTGGTTTAACACAGGGAAACCAGTGTGTATAACTCACCACAGCAATAACACGAGAGAGAAGAACTTCCTCAATCTGATAAGAGGCACCTACAAAAACATACAGCAGGGCTTCCCTAGTGGCGCAGTGGTTGAGAGTCCGCCTGCCGATGCGGGGGACACGGGTTCATGCCCCAGTCCGGGAAGATCCCACATGCCGCGGAGCGGCTGGGCCCGTGAGCCATGGCTGCTGAGCCTGCGCGTCCAGAGCCTGTGCTCCGCAACGGGAGAGGCCACAACAGTGAGAGGCCCGTGCACTGCAAAAAAAAAAAATACAGCAAACATCACACTTAACTGGTGAAAGACGATGATACAAAAGCAATGGTGAGTAAAACTGCCGAAAACCGAGACAGCAGCACCAAACTATACAGGGTTTCGTCCTATCCTTCCCCACCATAAACTCACCGTTAAAAAAAAAAAAAAAAAAAATTTAAGAATGTCCTGATGAAACTATCAAAATCAAACTTGTGACCTTTATTCAATCTCGGCCCTTCTGTGCCCAAACGGCAAGTACAACAGGGCACTTCTGCTGCAAAACAAGAACGATGGTTGTCTGGGGGTGGGGGGGCACTCTTATGATTATTACAGATTTGAGAGGAAGTGGCGACCGTTTCATGAGACAAAAGCTTTACACGTGTGAATGACTAATAGCCTACGGTTATTCAGATATTTTCTCAAAAATAAACAGGGGGTCTGGGCACCGCCGGGGCACCTGGAGCCACTCCCCCCAACCCCGGGAACCAAGGGACAGCTGTGTTCATGTTTTCTTCTGATTTTAAGAGAAGTTGAAACACGTCCGGGGGCCCCCAGAAGAATCCTGGGCCCCGGGTGCCGGCCTCCCGGGCCTGGTGCAGAAGGCGGCGCTGGCCCAGCGGCAGGGCAGCCCCGAGGGTGAGGGGAGGCACCTTCCGGTTTCCAGACGTCCTGTCCAGAGCCACCCACTGACCGGACTTGGCTGTTAGGGACGGGGACCTGGTACAGAGGAGATGAGCTGCCTCTGGACAAGCTCAAACAGTGATGGCCGTGTCCAGCACGGACTGGATCCCTGAGTCACTGAGTGGCACGGCTGCGGGCTGCCTCTCGCTGGACTTCGTCTGAGCGAGAGTAAATCCGTACCACATTAAAAAATAAACAAATAGGCAAAGTGAGGCTGTCACTGTAACACAACTGACAGTATTTGCTGTTAATGATAAAATGAGAGCTTTCAAGCTGATGGTCAGAACTTTGGGAAACTTGTATCCACCAGCATGGCTTGACAACCTCCAGTTCTAAGACTTTTCTAAGGAGAAAGGTGGCGACATGACAGATTTTTAATACTGTATTATGGAACATGTCAACATTTGGAAGATCTGTATCATTCAGCAAACCAAAATTTTCCAAAGGACCAATGAATGCTGTTACAAAAATCAAAGTACAAGCTACACAGTGGATTTTCGTGTAGTGGAGAATAGAAAGTTCACACTCAGGGCTCACACCCCACACTGCATGAACCTTCGAGAAACTACCACCTGTCAAGTTCTGCTGTGGTGTCGAAGACTATCCACAGTTAGTTGAAGAGGCTATTAAGTGTCTCTCCCGTTTCCAGTTACTTATTGGTGTGAAGCCAAAAAACAACCTATTGCAATAGATTGAACTCAAAAGCAGCTACGAGAATCTAGCTGCCTTCTACCCATCCAGTCATTTAAAACGTTTAAAAAAAGGTAGACCAAGACCACTCACCTCACTAATTGTTTTTTTATGTAAAATATAGTTACTTCTCATTTAAAATGTGTTATTTGTATTAAAATGTTTACTGTTGCTTAAATGAATAAATATTTTTTAAAATTTTCAATGTTAACTTTCAGTGTTGTTTTGATATATCACTCTAGAATCTCTAATAAGTTTTTAGAGTGCAAAAAGTCTCTGAGCCCAAACAGTGAAAGGAACACAGGCGTGGAGGGAAGAGTCCTGAGACCTCGCCCTGCCCTACCCCACCTGCTATCTCCGTCCCGGAAACCCAGGGCCTTTCAGGACCCAATCCCGCACCTACAAAGCTGGGGAAGAAAAGAGGTGCACACCTGTATCCCCATCTGGCATCCAGAGCACGACCAGAGGGACATGAGGGCCCCGTGTGCTGTCACAGGAAAACACCCACTTTCCCATCTTTTTACAATAAATGCTCACTACCACCTCGACCACGACCTGCACAAAAGTTTCCACACAAATCTGATTAAGTCCCTCTAGGAGACTTCCTCATAAAGCACCCTAGAGAACTTATCCCTATTTCGGCTTAAAGCTGGAAACAAGAGGAGGGGAGGAAGAAACAATCCTTTGGTGTAGCAAGTCAGTGTGGGAATATGAAAACATTTAAAACACACCGGATTTTTGGTCAAGATGAAAGACACCCCCGCCCCCCCCCACAAAAAAAAATCAAGCAATCTATTCTAATTGGGTTCCCATGGTAACTGTACAATTGGGTTTTTCAATATAACATCCCAAAGGCCCAGGGCACACTTGTAAAATATACTTCAAACAGCCTGAATTGTCTTCACATTAGAGCACTCCCAGGAAGATCAATCACTGCACATCCCCACCCTGACCACCGGTGGTGGGAGACCTTAGTGGCACTTGCCACGCTAACATAGGTCATGTAAGGAACACAACACACCACAATAACTGTATAAAACTAATCTTATGCTTGAGATTCATCAAATCTGTTCTGGTAACAAACCAATACTTCTGTTGTCACAGAATCACGTTTACGAAAATATAAGAAATAGAGCCCAACTGCACACCGCACCATTACGCCCCTCTTATTGATTTCAAGGATAAACAGAATCAATCACTAATAATTACATTATAAGATGGGCCTCAAGGTCAATCGTATTCTTAGACTCTCAGTATGGAATTAAACAAACATAGCTATGCTGATAAACAAATAAATAAAACATAACTGAGAATACAAATCCACATTTCAAATGTTAACAGCACGATACAAAGCACAGAACACAACCTCACCCAGGACTCCAGCCTCTCCTGCCTGGACCGCAACACCCCTCCCTGCCACTGCTGGATCCCCCAAAGAGGATTCTAGGGCATGGTGGTGGCCACACGGTAAGGGCACAGAGGGTCAGAGCTCAGAAATGGCAAGATCCATTAGGTGAAAGTTTACAACTTGAGTTTTCTTTGCAACAATCCCAGAAATACCCACGTATCGGACATTCTGCAGAGGTACAATACGAACCGCGACACATGGAGAACTGGTGACTTGGGCAGAAGTAAATGTGAACCTCCTGTCTTTATCACATCTCCCCATCAGTGGCCACAGATGTAATGTAGGCCAATTGGTGCACGTGTGGGCCAGCAAGCTTCCAGTGAGAAGTGTCTTGCTAAGTTCCCAACTCAAGAGAGACGTCCAAAAATCCTCAGAGACATCTTAGCATGAAAAGTAGCAAACTGCACAGTACTTAGAGTTCCTACTAGTGTCCAACAAATGACCCCATGCTGCTCCTTGATCCAGAAAGGAGTAGAGAATGAACTGACCAGTATCAAGAGGGGAAAAAAAAAAAAAAAATCAACCAACCAACAGAAACTCCCAGGTGACAAGTGGAGGCTACAGGCTGGCTCCGTAACCCCTCCTCATGCTTAAGAGGCCCGCCCGCCAGTGTTTACTCAGGCCCACATCTCCTCCCCTCCTCCCCATTTCCCTCAGGGCCTGGGGCCTCAACAGCTTTCCAGCACGTCCACCCAGTGCCAGGACAACACCAGGCCTGTCTATGGTGCCCTGGCCCTCTGGGTGTCTCCTGGCCCACCTGCCAAGTCTCCTTTCTGCAACCCCTGAGGACCCTGGTAATAAGCCTTAGGTCTCTGTTCATTCTGTTTTCGTTTACTCCTATACACCTTTTGGGGTGCTAAGAGCTAAGCCTGAGAACAGTGCTGGGTGTGTTTGTTTGTTCTGTTTTGTTTTGCGGTACACGGGCCTCTCACTGTTGCGGCCTCTCCTGTTGCGGAGCACAGGCTCCGGACGCGCAGGCTCAGCGGCCATGGCTCACGGGCCCAGCCGCTCCGCGGCATGTGGGATCTTCCCGGACCGGGGCACGAACCCATGTCCCCTGCATCGGCAGGCGGACTCTCAACCACTGCGCCACCAGGGAAGCCCACAGTGCTGTTTGTGAGCACTGTCTGATTACAAAGTTATCTTTATCTCCAAATTCCAACTTCATACATAAACCCCTCATGAGCTTTGTGCTTCTGAAATAACTGTAGTCTGCACCTCACCTTCTATTAGTCAGCTATAACAGAATATCACACACCAAATGGCTTAAAGGACAGAAATTAATCTTCTCACAGCTCTGGAGGCTGTCTAGTCCAAGACCAAGGTTCCAGCTGACTGCGTTTCTGGGGAGGCCTTTCTTCCCGGCTTGCAGGCAGCCACCTGCTTCCTGTGCCTTCACATACTAAAGATCTCTCCCTCCTTTTCTTATAAGGCCACCAACCCTAAGGTGGATTAGGGCCCCACCTTAAAACCTCATTTATGCTTAATTACCTTCTAAAGGCCCCATCTCCAAATACAGTCACATTGGGGGTTAGGCTTCAACATATGAATTTCAGGGGGCACGTTCAGTCCACAGCAACCTGCGTTCTGCAGCCTTTGCTGGGCCTTCCATCAGGTGTGAGCCCCACACCAGGCCATGGAGAGCTTCCAATTCAGAAAGCCAGCATGAAGAGACAAAAACAATACAAGTAAAGCAGAAACCCGAGTGTAAGTGTGAGGAGACATTATGGGGGCTGAAGAGGCTCCCAAGAGGGCTGCAACAGGAGAAGGGTTCAGAGACAGCTTGGGAGCAGAGAGCGTCTATGTTTGGGCTGAATCAGAGAAGGATCCCTAGGTGAGAGCAGGGGGTGCTCTGGGGCCTCTGAGAGCGAAGAGCTGATGCACAGCTATCTAGAGAAGGTGCCGGAACAAATGTGGAAGCCGTGGGGCTGAAAGTGGTGTCAACATGAGCCTCACAGGCTCATTTCATTCGGGACCTGCGTAGGAAAGAGGGGTCACCTTGGAGCACCTCTAGACCCCTGCCTGCAACAGGAGGAGGAAGAGGCACGCTCCTGTTTGTGTCTGCCTGAGTGCTGAGCTCACAGTGCCCTTGCGGGTGGGGTAGGCACTCCTCAGGGACAGAGCAGGGAGACTATGTGGGGCGCACGAGGCAAAAGCAACCGAGGTCGCTGAGGCTGGGGCCAGGCAGCTCCTCCATCAGCTGTGGAGGGATATGAGATGGGAAAGTTCTCACCGTCTAAACCCAGAGCCCACATGGACTTTGTTCTGCACCCCAAGAGGCAGCCTCGAACCCGAGAGCTGAACAGAGCTGGCCTGGCCCCGTGCAGAGATAGTACGCGCGCGGTCTCCAACAGGTGACCCTCCAGACAAGGTGAGCTCCGGGCGGCCTGGAGGCAGTGGCCCGCCGTCCTGAGTCCTGCTGACCAAGCGCAGGGCAGTAGTGAGCACCCGACCATCACAACAGAGCAGGCACCCGCGCAGCCATGACACGGATTTCCAATAAGTAGTGGGGAGTTGCCACGTGAACGCCAGGGCATGACTGAAGCACACGAAATAGCTGCTTCCAAGTCTGAAACCACTGGAAACACTTATTTCTGGACAATACAAAAGGGTATCTAACTAACCTTTCCCAGAATCCATCTTGCCTGGATCGTCATGATAGCGGCAAAGAGCGAAAGCACCTCAGGCCCAGTGAGGGTTTCCGAGCAAGAAACCTCAACATACAGAAGAGAACATCACTGAGGACATCAGAACCATAACCTCTGGAGGCTTTTCTGGCCTGACAAACAGTCCAGAGAATGCTACAAGGACAGCAACGGGGAACTCAGTCCAGAGGGAAATAACAGAGTCTCTGGGAAATGTTCTCATTACACTCACGGCAAAAATAAACAAATTAAAAAAAAAATCTAAGAGAAAGTCTTTAAAGCCCATACTTTATTAGGGAAAAAAAGAAAAAGAAAACTAGTGATTCTGACTCAGGGCCCAAGTCCATCCAGCCAGTGGTGGGGCGACAGCGAGGATGTCATCCCCGACCCAGGACTGAGCGTGTCTGGGGGGACCCACCCCCCCAGCGTCAGCCCTGAAAGTCCTGCGTCCCAGTAAACTGCTGGTCACCCAGGACAGACAGAACGCACTGCTCTCTGGGAGCCTGTCCTCCTGGAGGGAGAAGGCGACCACAACGGTGGTCGATCGTGGCCAAGAGGGTGTTGAATTTTAGGAATATTTACTTAATGTTAGAACCGGCATTTTGGTTCTAAGTAACGGCTCCTGCAACAAATTTCAAAAGCCACTTGCCTGGCGCGGCCTCCCTCTGGTGACCCGCCCCACGGGCTGGCCTCCTTCCCACCAGCACCTGCGCCCAGGGCGGCCTGCAGACTGATGGTCCCACGTCGGTACGGGCCCGGCAGTCAGCAAGCAGCCGCCTCGACTGGCCATGCATCTGACTCGACAGCTGAATCTGATGATAACACAGTGGTGACTGAAACAGATTCTTCTGCACAATAGAGAAGAGCACACATGGGCTTTTCGTGGGATAGCTGGCTAAATTCACCAACTTTTGGAAATACATCATTTCTGTGCTTCGCCCTTTATTCTAGGAACTTCCACTGGAGTGTGAAAAGCCTCACAGGGAAGGGTCGCCGCCCACTCCTGGGACGCCCGCTCGGGACCACAGGTTCTCCTCCAGTTCCCTGCGCCCCAGCACCGTCCCTGCTGTCGTGGTGAAGCCAGGCAACAAGCACGGCACATGGACACTTCGGGGCGAGTCGGGCAGTGGGCACTGTCCCCCGCCCCCCTCGCCCTCGCCCACCGGGACCACTGGGGACCATCGGGGACCACCAGGGACCACCAGGGCCTCCCTCCCCAGCCGCCGCCTCTTGTCCCTCAAGGCGGGTGCGCCATTGCTCGGCCAGCCCAGCGTTTCGAGGTGTGCATCTGAGAAGCAGCACACGCTTTATCGGTAACGGGCGTTGTGATGTGCCTGTACACCCAAAACTTGACAGTTTTCCCGTAAAGATCCTGAGACTACCTGCAGGAAGGCGCAGGTAACCCCGCGGGGCGCGGGCTGGGGGTGCGGAGGCCTGTTCCTGAGCCTCGCGCCTCCCGCTGCCACTCCTGCCTGAATGAAGCGGCACAACAAGCCAGTCTCCCCGCTTCGGAACCCAAATGCCAGGCCCGGCAGAGAGGGGTGACTCCCGCTCAAGCCAGGGTCTCCCCACAAGCCCTCCCGGAGGACTGCTTTTACGGGAATTAAAAGCCCACAGACCAGGGCTTCCCTGGTGGCGCAGTGGTTGAGAGTCCGCCTGCCGATGCAGGGGACACGGGTTCGTGCCCCGGTCCGGGAGGATCCCACATGCCGTGGAGCGGCTGGGCCCGTGAGCCATGGCCGCTGAGCCTGCGCGTCCGGAGCCTGTGCTCCGCAATGGGAGAGGCCGCAACAGTCAGAGGCCCGCGTAACGCAAAAAAAAAAAAAAAAAAAAGCCCGTAGACCAGACACTGGCTCCTTTCTCATTCACAGAGGAGTCCCTAACTCAGGCCTCTCCCAGAACTGCCTGCTCCCACCCTTACCCCCATGCTCCCCACCGGAAAGCCCCCGGACGGCCCGCAGCCCCACGTGACAGCACCTCCCCCGGTGTGACTGCTCACGCCAGGCTGCCTGCTGCCACCTCCCCCTCCTCCCCCTCCTCCCCCTCCTCCTTCCTCCCCCTCGCCCAGCCCCGTGCAGGTCAGCCCAGGCAGCGTGCACCGGAAGCGCTGCCGGCCCGCCGTCCTGCACCCACCGAGCGCCCCAGCGCAGCACTCGAGGTTTGCAGGCTTCCTGTCTGGACCCTCACACATCCCAATGCCCCACCGGAGCCGCTGACAGGTCCCCAGCCGCATCCTGGCGTCCACACTCCCGCTGCTCAGGTCCCCTGGGGAAGCCTTACCACCTCCGCACAGGTGCTCCGCCCAGCCCTCCCACCGCGACAGGAGCAGGTGGCAGGGACCCGGCGAGGGCTGTGCCTCGGGTCCTAAAACAGAGCCCAGCACGCGGACGCCCCTCCTCCGGTATCCGCACCACCAACCTGCCGCCCCCGGCGAGGCACGGGGCGTCCCTGGCCGCCTGCACGAAGGGCCACCACACACGGGACAGCCTCGCCGGCACCGTGCCCCTTGCACTCGGCCCTCCCCTGGGGCAGGCTGCACACCAGGAGGGGGCGGGGCCCCTTCAGCCAGGGACAGGCTTGGGTGCGCTGCTTTTCCCGCAATGCAGAGGACCATGCTCGCCCACACTGGTGTCCAGAAAGCATAACCGAACATACAGGTAATGCATTTCTTTACGCCACTTCTCGTCCCCAAAGGACTTCTGACAGTGTCCCTGCTTCCCCACCAAAGGTGGCACGCATGGTGCGTGGGGAAAGCCGGCGCTAGTGACAAATAAACCCGGGCTGAAAACTCCTACCCCAGTGGTTTGTGCAGGTCGCTCACTCCCAGGCAGCCTCCTCACATGCAAACAAAGACCCTGAGTGTCCCCCTCAGCAGGCGACCTCGAGAATTCCCTAGGACAGACTGGGTAAAGCCTCCAGCAAGGCCTTCAATAAATGTTAGTATCAGCAGTATCATCACTGCATTGACCAGAACCTCCTGGAATGTAACTCTACCAGGCTGAACCTGAGTGATATGAAGGTAAAGAGACCCCGAAATAAGGCCCATTTCCACATACACACAAAAATTATTTCAGATCTTCTAATTCTGACAAAGCTCACCTACTGGACCACATTACCCCTCACTACTGCGACTCCCTCCCACACAGGAAAACACTGTCATATGCTGGTGTCGCTGCTGGTTCCTGGCCACTGCCATAGTGTCGGGTCCTCCAGGAAGTTTTCAATTTAACCGACGATTAAGGTCAGGCCTCCCAGAGACAAGTGACTCGGGACTGGGAACACATACGTGCTAAGCCTACGTGCCCGCTCTAGGCCCACCCAGCACAAGCTGGCCATCAGCATGGCACACCTGGACACAGAACTCTGCCACCCGAGCGGGAAGCTCCTTGAGACCAGCCACTTCAGTGGCTCCCAAATCATCCACTGTAAAAAACTAGAAACAGGCAGCTGGGCAAAGCACCTCCTTAGAGACAAAAGGCATTTCAGAGACCTGGCAAATCAGCCCTAGGCTTCATGATGCTCCAGGCGAAACGAAGGTCTGCGCCACATGGAATCACAGTCACGGGAGGTGGAGCCCAACTGAGACCCCGTCCCTAGTCTTGCCTCCACCAGAAACAGTTTTGTGACTGAGTTAACAAATGTCAACTATTATTATTATTATTCAGGGCTCACCATGGGGGGGCCCGGGTCGATTCCCCAAATGGGATTCTCTCCCAGTAGCTCACAATAGCCCTGTGAACAGCAATGCCAGTTTTCCTGATTTTTGGAGAAACGAAGGCTCGTTAGTCCGTCTTGTTCCCAGAGGCTGGAAGCTTAACCCTGCGTATACCACCCCAAATGAGGGCGTGGATAGTGTTAAATCTGTAAAGCTAGGATGCTGATTGGATGGGGTGGGGTACAGGGACAAGGATGCTGGCTGGATGAGGGGAAAACAAGGATGCTAACTGGACTGAAGAGAAACAAGGATACTGACTGTACTGGAGGGAAAACAAGGATCCTGGTCAGTTCCTCACCCTTTTTCCAGTTAGTCTCATCCTTCTATGAGACTATGGTTCCAAATTAAAATTTCTATCTAGGCAGTGCTTCATACTTCACAATATAGTCGTTACCTTCTGTGCTTACGCTTATCCAGGTAGAGTAAGTGTGATCACTGCCATCCCACAGCTGAGGAGGCAGCTAGGGGTCTACAGCTGCCCAAACCACCCAGCTAGTAAACGGCATCCCCAGAATCCCTCCCACAACGGGCACCTCATAAATAAAAACTCAGTCCAGCTTCCCCAAAATGTATTTGGTTGCATATATGAGAGTTAACCCTTACCTGACACCGTGAAAATGCTTCTACCCAGACAGAGAAAAAGCAAGACCAGCCATTCAAAGGGAAAGATGGGCGTGAAATATAATATGGCTGTCCATGCTTAACGTTTGTTTGTAAAACTAACGCCAAAGTTTTGGTAACATCTGCACGTTCTGTCATAACCACAAGACCGAAAACTATAACGCGGGGATAACATGTCAAGTTTGCAACTCGAAGAGATTCACGTGTCTCTGAGGAGTTACAAAACCATACACAGATCCATAAGCACAGGCGCCTTAGAACAAGAACACCGGCTGAGGACGGACCCACGTGGGACGGGAACTCGGAGCTTGTGTGGATTGGAGAGCTCTCCTCAGGCAACCCTAAGCCTGCCCTGGAGATGCTCAAACATTAGGGTCCCCTGGAGCGCTTGCAAAGACACAAGTCCCCGGGTTCTGACCCAGTAGGTCTGGCAAGTGGCGCTATAATCTTCCTTTTAACCAGCACACTCAGTAATTCTGACACCAGCAGGGTTCAGACCACCTTCTGAGAAACGGTTCTGCTATAGCTCACGAGTATCCCACTTCAAGGAGAGCAATGGGGCTCGCGTTTCAGTGGTGGCTCTTATAACACCGACAAGTGGGCCAGATCTGAAGGGGACACCCTCGGCCCCTACTTTTAGTCCTTTTTTGGCAGGTAAAAACAAATGAGAAATACCTACCAGTTATTTATTAAAGTTCAACATTAAAATGTCCCATCCCATATTTTGCCCTGAGATTCAATTCACTCTCTCCATCCATCCAGAAACCTCTGAACATCCAGGGCTGGAATTGCCCAATCTGTCAATAAAGTGAGAGTGTTCTGAACTATCATCCACATGACTCAATTTGTCAGTAAAAACTGCCACCAGCGCTGCGCGTGCAGGAAAGTGTCCACAAATGCATTACGGCAACTGGCAGATCGATGTCTATAATAAAAACAAATAGATTTGACAAGTGCCGGCTTTTACGAGTCCCGCCATTGGTGGACCGCACGTTCAGTCTCACCCGCAGGCTTCTGGGAATGGGCAACAGACCTCGGGTTAGATACTCTGCTGACTTCACAAGTGTTCCAGGTAGGAAATTATTCTAACGAGAAAACTTTCCAAGGAAGAGGGTGAACGCACTAGGCGTTTATAGCTCACACAATTCCTTTCAGTTACACACATACACACGTGACAACAAGTTGAACAACCCCAAGAAAATGTTTCTGTCGAATTTTTAACTGGTTTTTATCACAGCTGCATCACAGGCCAAATGAGTTGACTCCAGGTTGGGGGAGGGGGAGGGGACCAGGGGACACGAGGCCTGGAGACCCCCACTCCTCTGCTAAGCCCCCAGTCTAACTGAAAACCACCTGTGGTATCAGAAACAAGTGTCAGCATTTAGCACGTGGCCAAGGAGGTCACTGCCGTGTCAGTGGCCCCCGGGGCAGCCTATTTATTTAGTTGTTTAGCTGGAGCAGACATCAGGAGGATGGCAGCCACAGACGGGCTTAACTGCCAGGGATTTCGAGCACTTTGGCAAGACACTGTCTGTGACCAATTTACACGTAAGCCACGTCTGCCAAAACCACGTTGATTCCTTCAAAGTTTACAAAAGGTCACAAAAATGATTTATTCCTCTTCTTAGGCAATTCATTTTAACAGTGATATAAAGGAGTAGGTCATTCACTGTACCCCATATACTCTTTTTTTTTTTTTTAATAAATTTATTTATTTATTTTTGGCTGTGTCGGGTCTTTGTTGCGGTGCACGGGTTTTCTCACTGTCACGGCTTCTCTTGTTGCGGAGCACAGGCTCCAGGTGCGCAGGCTTCAGTAGCTGTGGCATGTGAGCTCAGTAGTTGTGGCTCGCGGGCTCTAGAGCGCAGGCTCAGTAGTTGTGGCGCACGGGCTTAGTTGCTCCGCGGCATGTGGGATCTTCCCGGGCCAGGACTCAAACACGTGTCCCTTGCATTGGCAGGCAGATTCTTAACCACTGCGACACCAGGGAAGCCACCATATATTCTTTACATGGTTTCCCCAAGCCCTGCGGCCCTCCTTGATAAGCTCTTTATTACTGTTAATTTTTTAAAGAAAATTTAAAAGAAAACTAGACTATTTCTTCCCACTGACCAGCAGATAATGCAGCAGTTACCCAAATGCCACAGAACACACATCTCGCAGTATTTTGCCTCTAACAGTGGATGTCCAACTTTCATCTACCTATGCCCAAGAAAGGCCTTCAGAGCTAACGGGATGGGAAAACTGAGGTCAGCCAAGGGGAGACAAGCCATCCTGCACAGTCAAACCTCCCTCCCCCTCCCAGATAAACCACACACACTTTCAAACCAAGAATGGGCAATGGATTGGTTCATTTATGAAAAGGCCACTCTCACCCAATGGTATTATATTATAGTTTATACGTCTTTGATGTTTAAATCTTCAGGTTTCCTTTAAATAATATTCTGTGATAAGACCCCAACCTCTTTCAGAAACTACCAGAAACTACCCAGGAAACAGAGGGTCTGGGAGGACTGTGACAGGAGCCAAAGGAGCTCAGGGCCCTTCAGGGACCAGGAGCCTCAGAGACGACACAGGATGTCAAAAACCTCAAGGAAAGTGGGTCTAGAAGAGGAACTTCACCCTCGGGCCATGGAGAGAGGTGGGGTCAGAGCCAAGTGTGAAAACAAACCTGGCAACAATGTTAACAGATGACTATGGGAAAAGAGAATTCAGAAAGCACTGTTCTGCTTCCTTCTTTTCCTACCAAGGAGAATACACTACAAAACTGAAAAGGGCATTGATGCCCAAAAACGGGGAGTTGAAATACAAGAGTCTTGGTTTGAATCACTGGCTTCTAAATGTCTGTCCTCTGCAAAATAAGAATAAAGGCAATCTAGCAAGTTTATTTTATTAAAAATAATAAGAAGAGTAAACTGTTTGGGGTTCCTGAGAAAGCAAGAGAAGAGGCCTGGAGGAGAAAGTCCACAGGAACGCCAGGGAAGTCGCGTTCCTCCTCAGGCCCTCCTTCCGCCTCCTTCCCTGAAGGAAGGATGGATGGTCCCTGAGTGAGACATCTGTAAGGGAAACCGTGGAAGAGCAGGTCTGAGTGGAAGATAAGGCCCAGGTGAGGCTCGACTGATAACCCAAGCAAGACCAAAACAGAGGAAAAGAGGTTTAAGAACCGCCGCAGCTGAACACGAGCAAGATGTTAACCACCGTGTCCACACCTGGGGCTTTATTTCTTTAAACCTTGCTCTCCAACAGTGAGGCCTTTTTAAAGCAGCATCTAATGACATTAGTTAAATCTACTTTGTATAATACAGATTTATTTTAATGAAAAGAATATTCACCTAGAAAAGTACCTTAATGTAGTTCTGCCCTTGAGGCCTGGTTCACCCAGCCCCAGACTGTAACAGACACCACTCTCCCACTCAAATGCTAACTCAAAACAAGAACCCAAGCAGAAATGAAACGCCTGCCAGCGCAAGGCCAGCTCTCCTTTGCAACTTGCAGGCTCTGGACCTGAGCAAGGGCGCACCTGGCGTGAACTGTCTCATGGGACAAGGTCCGAGTTAACTCGACATTAACCACCTGCTGGGGGTGGGGGATGGAATGGAAAGGGCAGCCCTGACATCATTTTCTTAAAGTTGTTTACCCCCATGGCGGGCTAAGCTTCCTTGTGTCCTTTTCACCTGAGTGTTTTCTCCACCGGGGACTCATGAAAGCAACACCAGCCCGCACCCCATCAGGTCTCGGGCTGGGGAGATGTAGAGGAGGGCCTGGCTTAGCTACTTTAAGGGCTCACGGTTAACTGGCCAGTCTAATCCTTAGCTTTTCGTGTTCTACAGCTTCGTGTTCTGCTGCTAACAGCTGCGGTGACCCCTATCCGGACAAATCAGTCCCCCCCTGCTTGATGACCATCCACTCAACCAAGCAAAAGCTGTGCTCACAGATACAAAATGTGCTTCCAGAACAAGGTCAGCTACTGAGCTGAGGCACAGAGAACAAACACCATTCTGAGATTCAGGAAACGATGAGCCCAGGAAGTGAAGAATACCGTTTAGAACTGCTCTACAGCGTTATCACCGACTTGGGAATTACGGCGCCCAGGGTAAGCGGCTCTCACACTCCCCTTGTTTACGTGTTGCTGTTTACGAAGGCGATTAGGGCGTAATGTATACCAACATGATGAGGACGCCAGAACGCGGCCCTCGTCTCACCCTGTCTCAAGCATGAGGCCATGGGGGGTTCTGCACAAGGGGTCTGCTAAGGGCCTGCTGCTAGGCAGGCCCGGACTACGGGCTTCTGGAAGCTTCCTGGAAACAGAAGGCAGAGGAGCGGCCCCCTTGGCGCTGGTCAGCAGTGCAGGGCAGGAGGGCGTCGAAGGTGTTGACCAACTAGAGGTTCGGCGGAAGCGGCCACAACTCCCAGGCCAGGCCAGGCCACTGTCATCCAACTTGGCCAAGGAACCCACAGGCTGGGAGAAGGCTGGCTACACCTGGGCATACCTGGTCACACTTGAGACCCACAAGGGTCAGCTGGGGGGATGGTCACAGCGGGCCCCACCACGATGGCAAGGTGGGGTGGGGAGCGCTCAGAAGACCACTGGGGGCTGGACTGCCCCAAGGGCTCCAGACGCCTGCTCTCCCCAGGGAGAGCCCCGAACTTTGGCGGGAGAAAGGCAACCCAGACACTCACCGCGCTGCCCAAAACGCCGACCGAGTGGAGCTGCAAGCGCAGGGACGCGCAGAGCTGAGTAAGCGCGTGAAGCCCGGGCAAGTCCGTGGCGCGGGGGCGGGGCCGAGGTTTGTGGGCGGGGCCTGACGTACGGCTCCCGGGGTCCACACGCACCGGGACGTGGCGGAAGCGCGGCCGGGAGGCGCAGAGGCGGGGCCGAGCCGAGGTTCGGGGGCGGGGCCCAGAGTGGGAAGGGACCTGGATGTGAGGGCCGCGGGGCCAGACGCGCGGGGGCGGGGCCTAGGCTAGTGGGGCGGGGCCGAGGATGGGCACCGCCTCCCCGCCGGCGCACGCTCGCCCAGGTCGGAGCATGCCCAGTGCGGCGGCGCCGGGGTCCACCCCGGTCTGCGCAGGTTCGCTGGGCGTGTGGCGCTGCCTGGCGCGTCTTTTGCAGGACCCTGGCCCGACCCGGCCCGGCCCTCTCCGGCCTCGGCGCCAGGGCCCTGCGTTCCTTTGCAAGCCCTTCCTACCCGCACGAGCTGGGCCGCGCCCTTCCCGCCCCCTCTGTTTACCAACTGTCAGCACCGTAGCACTTGGCGAGCGCCCTCTGCCCTGTAGCAGGGCAGGTGTGGAGGCGAGGGCGGGTCTGGAGGCTCGGCGTCTGGTGTACCCAGTAACCTAGTTGCTGGTTCCCGCCTGCTACTCTCCCTGCGGCCGCTTCCGGAGGGCAGAGACCACGCAGAGCTCAGCAGGACAACATCTGGACTCTATACACAGTAGAGGGTCTTGGGGTTAGCCTCTAGTGTTTGTGACGGCTCTTTCGCCATCCATGGCCTCTCAGATGCTGCCTGATCACCAAGACCTACACTCGCCCAGTCTCAGTGGCTGTTCAGTGAGCACACGTGTGCCTGGCACTGCTTGGTGTTGTGTGGACATTATTATGGGTTGAATTACGTCCCACAAAAGAGATACGCTCATATCCTAGCCCCCCAGTACTCTGAATGTGACCTTATTTGGAGATAGGGTCTTTTTACAGAGGCAACGGGTTAAAATAAGGTCATTAGGGTGGGCTCCTAATCCAGTATGACTCATCTCCTTACAAGCAGAAGGCCACGAGAAGACAGAGACCACGGGGAGAACTCCATGTGCCGATGGAGAATGGAAGTGATCCTTCTGCAAGCGAAGGAACACCTGGGGCCACCAGAAGCTGGAAAAGAGGCGTGGGACACATTCTTCCCCAGAGCCTCCACATGGAGCATATAGCCCTGTGGGCACGCTGATGTCAGACTTCCGGCCTCCAGAACTGTGAACTCCAATACACGTCTGTTGTTTCAAGCCACCAGTTGTGGTACTTCCCACAGCAGCTCTAGGAAACTATACGCATTCTATCCAACCTGATTGACTAAGGACCCCGGCGGGTGGAATCATCCCTTGAACTTTCAGGGCAGTCACACACCCATTGGCACTCCCAGGCCCACGTGTTCTGAGCCACCATGCTATGGGCCTCCTAGGTTCCATTGTCTTAATGGGAGCAGAATCTTTGCCTTCCCAGGATGTACGACTCCTCTATTGGGATCTGGCCAAAATTCATACATCGGCACTTGGGAGTTGCCTTTCCCAACACATCAACGTCGTCAGTGAAAGTTCACTCAGAAGACCTCAGCAGTGTTTGCTTTGTGAAGAGCCCTGGTCACTTTACGTGGGCCACATTGTGGATCCTCCCAAGGCCCCCAGCCCCCAGGCCACACCTCGGCTGAGACGTGTTTGAACGGCTGCTCATGGAAAAGAACTAGGCCCTGGGTACAGCGTGGTGATCAAATTAATGCACTTTTTCTCCAGTGAGCCTGGACACAGCCTCAGAATCCTCCTCAGCACTGCTCCAGACAGCCATAAGCATTTAAGTTAAGATGCATGGCAGGCGAAGTGAAGCACCTTTGCTGTTTGTTCTGGTCTTTTCTATTAGCTCACTGTGAAACTTTAGGAAGTTTATTCAACTTCTCTAATCCTCAAAAATCATCATCTATGAAGGATCTTTATAGTAATCTACTCTATGTAGGGCATGTACATGTAGGTAGTAAACATTAAATGACAAGAACACACCTGTCCTCTTATAACCTGTTACTACCAGGACCCAATCAGAACTGGGATCCCAACAGAACTGAAAAGAGAAAATAACGCAAACATTGAATCGAGATGCTTACTGATACCCTGACAAGTGTACTGTGATGTAGTTTTACAATTAATACCTAAATCCTACTTTTCCTTTTATCTGACTAGTATTTTAATGTGAATTCCTAAGTTATCATTAGCATCTCTGATTCCCACCCTAGGAAAGAAAGACCATCTTGGTGACTGGTTAGGTGGATTATGTGGCGTTGGGAAAGATGGGTGAGAGAGAGGGGAGAGTGCAGCACCCAGGGGAGACGCACGCACCTGACTCTGCTGAACAGGACTCCCTGGGGAGATGCACGCACCTGGCTCTGCTGAACAGGACTCCCTGCTGGGGAGGCTGAGAGATGCTGCAGCTGCCTTCACGGGGGCTCCAGGGAGAGGAGCCAAGTGGGGGACTTGGGGCCACAAGGGGGACAGAGGAAAGGCCACCGCCCCTGCCCAGCCAAAGACTAAGACTCCAGCGTGTTTTATCTCGAACTCCCCCGTGAGCAGAGCTAAAGTCTGCATTCCCTGTACTTGCTGGGAAGTTCTTTCCTTCTAGATGATAATTTTCAAAAATCAAAACATTTTCTCAAAAGCTATGCCCTATGCCTCATTCCCTCGTCCCATCGCACCTGATCCTCAGCTGCATGCACTTCCTGTTAAGCAACACAAGGATGGCTCCCAATCAGGGGACTATCCTGGTGTGTAAAGAACACGGGGTCAGGAGACACGGGATGCGGTCTCACTGTGCAGTCCACCTGACCTCTCTGTTTGTAGGATGACAGCATTGCACTAGATGGATGAAGTTCCTTTGGGGTTTTCCATCCTCAGATTAATAAATCATACCCACTCTCCTCCCGACACAGGTTCCCGTGAATGACTTTTTACAAAAGAGGTGGAAAACCCCCCAGGAGCCTATGCTCAACTTCACTCTGATTTCTTCACGGGCCTCCCCGAATGTCCTTTAAGATAAGCCAGCTTTCTTGTGGGTACTGGGAACTGTGTTCATTTGCATCATTTCTTTAAACATACAAATGGATACCTTTCAGGTTAAACAAATGAACACGACGTGTGATTGCTTCCAATGATTTGCAACCCAAGAAAGTTGTGTAATAAGCCTCTCTTTCCAAGCTACTTTTGTGACATTAGAGACCGTTTACAACAAAGCTGTCTTCAGTAGTCAAACTTAATCCTTACTATCCTGCCTTTGGGAAAAGAAGGGATTGTATAACGATCACATAAAACCTTGTGTGGTTTGAAAGCCCCAAACTCCGGACAAAAGTGTGAGTCTTGTAACAAAAGAAAGACTACAGAGCTTGCCACTTTAAGGGTTTTACATAGGGTTTTCTTTTAGGGTAGCATCTCCAGTGGAGAGCTTCGCCTGTTAACACAATTGATTTTCTCAGCCCCAGCGTTCCTGTAAAGGTTGGAGCCAAGAGCTGGCCAGAGTCAGCGCCCTGGACCTGGGTGGCGCAGCCTGCATGCGAGGACAGGGGCGCAGAGCATCCTGGTGGAGGGAAGAGGGGACCCTCAGGACCCGGGGTGGGCTCTGGTTGTCTCTGATTACACTCTGCTCTGCACTAGTGCCCAGTCTAGCTGGAGCCATTGTGATGTGGCTGCAGTGCAGGGAGGTCTTCTAAGAGTGGGTGAGAGAAGCTGAGGGCGGCGGGGTGGGAGCTTTGGGCTCCACCCTCGTGTGGGGCGTCGGGTGTGTGGGGGTGGGGAGGGCAGGGTGCTGCAGCCTCACCTGGAAGGTTGTGCATGCTTAGCTCTTGCATTCCTACAGAGGCGGGAAGCCCTTCTGCCCAGGAACCCCGGGTGCTTCTGTTGACACCTGGCACCCTTCAGGCTCACCTTGGGTCAGGGAGGGCTCTCCCAGAGGCAGTCTGAAGACCTTCATTCAAGACCCTTCCTGAGACCTAGTTCAGCTGTGGTGCTTGCTGCAGGGCTGGAGACGCTGCGTCTAATGGGACTTGTTGCAGCCCCCAGGGCACTCACAGTTGAGTGGTGTACACAGACAAGGAAATGGGGTTTGCAGTCTGGAACGGTGGCTGGGGCAGTCAGGGGGTGCACAGCAAGGCCCCTCCCTGCAGCAGGGTCGCCTGTGTGCCTGGCCCTGGGCTATGGGTGTCCCCACGCGGAGCAGCCTTGTTGAACAGCCAGGGTACCTGCTGCCGCTGTAAGGAAAGGTCTGAAAGGGAGTGAATGGCAGGGTTTTCATTGCCCGCCCGCCCCGTGCCCCGTGCCCCGCAGGGAAAGGACCACTGATTTTTGTGGAATTTGGATCCAGTTGTCCAGTAATTGTTGCACAAAGACCATCCCGAATCTTATATGCCCTCTTCCTTCCCAAACGTGGCAACTTTGGATGATTAAATATCCAGGAAGTGGACGTAGTATATACAAATGAGTGAATACAAGTCAGCCCTGCCGATGTATATGTATTTGGAAAGGTTGCTTAGAGAACTACTTCTGCAAATGGAAACACTTTGGGGGGGAGTTTTCCCACCCCATGTTGGGCCATCTGAGCGTGGGTCACTCGGGGCCCGGGATTCTGTTAGATGTCGGCCCTTTTGAAACTGGCTCCTTCACTCATTACAAAGTGTTTTTGATCCATTTTCGGGAAGGGCTTTGTTTGTAACACATTGTTGGCAGTTTGGGCAGAATCTTTTAAGTGGTGTGAAGTGCTAGCGAGTGTGCACCTGGGCCACCAGGAGGAAGCGGGTCTCCCCCCACCTCTGTCCTTCTGGGATGAGCCAGACGTGCCCGGGTTTTTGTGACTTGGAAATTAAAGCAAGAGACGTGGGGATTTTGAGACTGAGATTGTGATTTGTCCTCATTCACGTCTGCCTGGGAAACTACAAATGAGAATTCAGACAGGAAAAACAGCCATACCAAGTGTTCTGTCTCAGCCTCCAAAATACTAATCTGAAGAAGGAAGGGTGGTGTACTCCCTCTGAGGGGAACTTCTTCAACTTAGCCCCCGTGCGCTGAGCTATTGATTTAAAGTAACACGAGGCAAAAATGCGAAGTGTCTTAACCACGTGAGTGGCAAAATTCGTGCGGTAAGGATGGTGCAGGAGGCTGTCTGTCCCATTGTCCCTTTATCTTTAGCATGAGATGACCGAGCTTAATCTGCAGAGTCGGGAATGACAGAGAGTGAGGTCCTGACAGTGGTCCCTCCATCTGTCTCACCAACAGCCACTGGACATGAAGCCCTCCTTGGTCCAAGAGGGTGCTGGACAGGAATAGACAGGGTTCTCATTCCTGGTGCTGGAGGGAGGAAAGTTGTGAAGCTGGAGCGGGTCACTCCCCAGGGAGAGGCCTTTGCCAGTTGTCCGCGCTCTTTCTGATGCAAATGGGGAAGCCAAGTCCAAAAGGCTTTTATTAGGAGGTCAGCCAGTCCAGCTCAGAGAATTGGAGGAAGGAGGGCTCCAGGACAGCAGAGACGAGGCCAGCTCTCCTCTCTTCTTCAGCTCCAGGCATGACCCACGTCTCTACCCACGACTCAGCATTACATCCTTTCAGCTCTGCTTCCCCGGAGATGAAACAAATTCTCTCTCCCAGCTTCCCCTGGGAAAAAATATCCCAGGGAAGAGCTCGGATTGGCCCAACACAGGTAATTATGACAAACTCTGGACCACTCACGGTGGCTGGGGGAATGTGGTAACATCCCAGGGGGTACATGCACCTGTGTGGTCAGGAGAACAGATGTGATAAGGGCAGGATTGCCATGAGGTAGGGAGCCACCAAGCTTGTACCCTGCCTGTTCACAGGGATGGGCCACCCACTGTGTGCCGGGCCCCGGGGCCCTGCACGTCACGCTTACATGCTGTCTCTTCAGTCTTCACAGCTGTTCATCACTAGCTATGCCTGTGGGTCGGAGGGGGAGGAGTGGGGGAGGGGCAGGGCTTCCTGCAGCCCCATCGCCTCCTTGGCAGTAGAGGTGGTCTCAGCCACTAAGTAAGTGCCCAGAGGGATGGGACTGTATGCAGTGGTGCCTTCTACAAAGTCTGTGGACAAGGGGACCTGTTTCACGAGGCTGTACAGGGGAGACCACTTGGTACCAGCCCAGGATGCTCTCCTAGAGTTGGACGCCCCCCACCCCACAAGGCCAAGCAAAGCGCTGCAAATTGTGCCTCAGTTCTTTGTTTTAGGGATTAATCTTCATTAGCACTTTATTGGATTCATTAAATTACTCAAGCCCTAGCAAGACAGGACTCATAGAAATGAATAGAACAATAATAACAGCTGAATATTATTGACGGCTTAAGTAACACTCCCTGGGCTGGGTACTTGATGTTCATCACCTTTTTGAATTCTCACAATAACCATATAAGGTGGATAATATCATTATCACAGTCTCGTAAATGAGGAAACAGAGTGGTTGAGTAGTTTGCCAAGGTCACACAGCAATGAGTGTTAGAATTGCTTACACCCTGGTTTACTGTGTCTTTGACTTGCAGAAGCAGTACAAGAATGAGAATTGCATTCACTGAGCTTCATGGAGGGGGGGGCATTTCTGGCTTTCTCCTTCAAGCTCTACTGTCTCCATTGTATGTGGCAAATCTCCCATCAGGCATCCTGCTGGACCACTCAGGTTCTTGCCTGGGTAGATGTTCAGTTATTTCCTGCTGGGGCACCAAGCACGGATCCTGGGGCTCTGGCGCCATTGTGGCCATCTTTGCTAGGAAGGGATCCTATTGAGATAAAGAGAAATGGCCCAGACCACACGGTTGAACCCCTGGATCCAGCCAGATCTGAAGGTAGACACCCTTGGACTTCTCATTTCTGTGTGACAATGAATTCTTTTGTTTGAATAAACAAGTTTGAGTTGCATTTCTGTCATTTGTAACCAAGAGGCTTGAGCATTACAAGGGTCCCGCAGATACTGTGCTACCTATTCTTACATGTGTTATCCTTTTAAGAATTCATCAATTTGTGAGACGAGTATCATTACATCCATTTTATAGTGAGGAAAGTGAGGCTTAAAGAGGTCAAGTTACTTGTCCAAAACCACTCAGCTATGAAATGGCAGAGCCAGGGCTTGCCCCGACTAATTGATCCCCAAGGATCAATATTCCTAAGGATATTCCCAATTCCTAAGAATATAGGATGGGGGCGGGGGGAGGAGAAAAAAGGAAAGAGGAGAGAGAGAGGAGGGAGGGAGGGAGGGAGGGAGAGAGTGAAAGAGAGAGACAGAGAAAAGACTGTTAGCATTTTTGAATTGAGGAATTTAAAATCTTTGGGTGGCAAGTCATGATGGTGTATTTCTAGGGCTTTGGAATTTTATCCTGCTATTTGTTCTTCAAATAAAAGAATCAGAGTTGCTGACTTAGTTTAAACCAACTCCAAAGACTGCGGAGTTGACTGCTGATTAAAAACTTGTCTTTCTTGGTCTGAGAAAGGAATAGCAGATATGACTTCCCTGAATAGGCTCCATCTTACAGATTTGATTTTTATTTGTAGCACTTGAGAATGTCGATGATTGGAAACATGTAACTTGATTATTAACGAGCCAGAAATAGTAACTGAGTGTTCACTTTGGCATCTACCCATGCTTGTGTGATAAAAATAAATTTGGAAGAAGTCTAAATATGAGATTTTGGAATCATGAGTCTTGCAGTTGTTTTGTCGCCCCATCCTAGGGAGTCCGTGGGCTAATTCCGAAGTATAATGGGCTCCTAGATTAATGGAATCTCCAGATGATAGTAATGTGAAAGGCCACTTTGGATTCAGTGAGCTTTGCCATTTGTGAATTGAGCCTGAATCTTTCAAGAAGTAAACAAGTTCCAGCCATTTTATTTCTGCTCCCTTTCAGAGACGTGCGATCATTTTTAATGGCTAAACCTCTACTACATTGCATTTTTCAGATCCCCATTGTTTCATTTTCTTTCGGTTCTGCTATCTAAAACTTTTCTCCCAGCTCATCTTTCCTGATTATCTGTTCCTTCATACATATTCTACAGCCCAAG
This sequence comes from Delphinus delphis, assembly GCF_949987515.2. Classification (NCBI taxonomy): domain Eukaryota; kingdom Metazoa; phylum Chordata; class Mammalia; order Artiodactyla; family Delphinidae; genus Delphinus; species Delphinus delphis. Next base: position 3,260,609 of record NC_082698.1, read on the forward strand.
CCCCCTGCGTGCTGAGCACCGGGGAGGGCTGAGGACAGGGGTGGCGTGGTGCTCAGGAAGGCGGGAGCCAGGCTCTTCTAACCTTGTTAGCCACAAAAGGAGTTTCAGCTTCGCATCGACTTAGAAATGCCGCTATCAGAATTGGGTTCCAGCCTGCATCTTGCATCAGCGGAGATGGGTACTGTGATTGCTGTGTTGAAATGTGTGCTCAAATGCATTGGGGGGTTATCCTATTTTTCAAACTTCCAAATAGATAATGTCAGAACATTTCTGAAATGGGATACTAACATCGAGATATACGGCACCAATCAGCAAGCATCAGGCCAGCAGAGCGGAGGAGGAGCGTCTAGGAGACTCCTGGAGAATTTCCATTTCCATTCCCTGTGTCAACAGCTTGGCAACTTACCTTCTAGATTGCTTTATGGCTTCGGGAGAAATTCTCCGCCGGCCCCTGTGTTATACTCAACTCAGTGTTCAAAAGCCAAGGAATTAGATATGCTGTCATTTACAAAACTGTTTATGGAAGTATCTCTTTTGCATTGTTTGAAAATCCAAAAGGAGTCAAACTTTGACAGTTTAAGACAATGGCAGGAGGGTCCTGGTGACTCCGGAGTGCAGCCTCGGCTGTTTGAGGCTCTTTTGTTAAAATGCAGTTTCTTTTGGAGGATTTCTTCCCGCCTGGGATGCTTCGCTGGAAACTTTTGCCTTTTTGAAAGGATTTCTTCCCTATGAGGCAGCTGACAAGGTCATACTACAATTATGTTGCTGGGATGGTAACATTTTGATTAGATACGCAAAAATCTTCTAGCCTTCCCTAGGATGTCATAGGCTAACATTTTTCACTGTTTTAAGAAAATCATGTAAGTTGATACTGTTCCGCAATAGGAACTTGAATTTTGTGGCTTATTTTCTTTGCTGTAGTGTGCCAGCACCGTGGGCATCGTGGCAGGGAATAAATGACTCTTCCCCAAGAAACCAAAGGCCTAAAGAAGCCCCTGGAGGGGGCAGGGACATCCATAAAAGTTGGAATGGATTTCATAGTATGGTATTCAACTTAGTATAATACGTAGAATTCAGAAATAATCCAATCCTCCAAACGAAAACACCTCCACTACCAATCAAAGGAAAGTTGATTTAATACCAGAACCAAGTAGATGTGTTTAATATGGACCAAAACATATTTATTAAATTATCTATTTTCCTCATTAGCTACCTGAAAAATTAGAAACCTATTTCTCTCTCTCTCTCAAGTTTGAAAAATTACCTCCTTAAAGACGACTACCAGAAAGCATTTATCAAAAGACCAATTCTGGTTCTGAAGCTTATCACTAAAAGGTCCATGTGTGCGCTTATGTCGTTCTACCTCAAAGATGATCAGTAACAGAAAATACTTCAAAAATGGTACCAGTAAGTGGACATCATGAATTGTTCTCTGATACTGCTGTGAAAAGCAAAGCACAGATGCTCAGCATTAGAAGACCGAGTGAGAAACTGTAAAGGATTTTCACAGATGACATCATGGTGCACAGAAGAAAAAGAGGGCACTTGGAGGGAGTTCCCTCCCTCCCCACCCAGGGTCAATGGTTACACCCATGTTTTCACGCTGTCCCTGAATTCTTTGTCCAGTGATTCTAACTGATGAACTGCAGTTTCCTTTGAGCCCAGTTCTGCCAACAGAGGCTTCCACTGGTGTTTGTTAAGGAGCCAAAAATAACCTTTAAATAATTAAATTCCTTAGTTTGTTTTGGTGGCATGAGAAGACGAAAGTGGCAGCATCATTTCCCGGGATGCGCTCCAGCGAGGAATCTGGAGACCCGGGCATTCATCCTAGTTCCTGTGTTTCCTGGCTCTGCTGCCTTCTCCAAGTTCCTTACCTGCACAAAGCCTCAGTCTTACTGTCTGTAAAATGGAGATAATAATACCTCACTCACTGAAGGTTTGCCACTGAATGTGATAGTGTGAGTGGAAGTGCTACCACAATATCCCCCTCACCGCGCCAGGGCCTTCAGTTACTGGCTTCCCTGGGGAAGGATGACACAGTTATAGCTGTTCAAAATGCTTTCATGGGGCTTCCCTGGTGGCGCAGAGGTTAAGAATCCACCTGCCAATGCAGGGGACACAGGTTCAAGCCCTGGTCTGGGAAGATCCCACATGCCGCGGAACAACTGAGCCCGTGCGCCACAACTACTGAAGCCCGTGTACCTAGAACCCATACTCCGCAACAAAAGAAGCCACCGCAATGAGAAACACGCACACCCCAAGGAAGCATGGCCCCTGCTCTCCGCAACTAGAGAAAGCCCATGCACAACAATGAAGATCCGATGCAGCCAAAAAATTAATAAATAAAATTAATAAATTTAAAAAAATGCTTTCATATCAATCATTGATTTTTCTCCTAAGAACTTCAAGAGCCAGTTTTCTCCCCTGTCCTGACTCCAGGCCTGGTTATCCAGTGGTCTCTTTTGCATCTCACCAAAACTGCCCTTCCTCTGGAGTGCCAGGTCTCTGTGAAGTGTCACCAGAAGCCTCCCCACCCCATGCTGCACGGGCCTTGGCATGTGATGCAAGCTTCTCTTTGCAGACATCGAATTGCAATGTGATTATTTCTGCAACTAGACATAAATTTGTTGGGATCAGGACTTGTCTTTTTGATATTTGGGTCTCGCTAGCCTAGGCACATACCAGGTGGCAATAAATAGTAAGAATTAATTAATTGATTACATAAATGAACAAATAGATGGATAATAGTCATTTTTATTTTTAGACAAAATTGAAAATACAAACTCTGATAGAAATCCACTTCTGTTCTGATACCAGCTGTGGTTTCTTTCTGAATAAATATAAGAAGAAGTACTAAGGCTGTCCTTTTCTCCAGCCCTACCACCAGGGCCTTCATCTAAATCTGGACCATCTCATACCTGGATGACTACAGGAGGCTCTACCTGGTCTCTGCCACCAGTTTTCCTTTCACAGCCCTGGTACATGTGCACAAGGTCAATCTGATGGAACCTCAGTGCCACCAAGATTCCAGGCCCTGCCCAGCCTTGCCTTAGGCTTCCTCGGCAAGTTTACCTGCCAAGCATCCACAGAGGACTCAGGGCTCCAGCCAAACCCCAAAGCAAGACAACTCATTGTGATGACGGTGTGTCTCCCTCCCCACTCCCACCCAGGCTGTGTCCTCTGAAAGTGCAAGGCTGTGACTTGTTCACCCGTGTGTCCTCGGCACCTAGAATAGTGCCTGATTCCTAAGGGGCTTAATAAACATCTGATGGGCAAACAAACAAATGAACAAATGGACCCCATGAGCCCATAATTCTACTGAAGAACAGAGAACTAGACTCCATGGGTTGAGAGGGTCTCAGAAGGTTTCCTGATGGAGACAGGACTCAAAATGGAGCAAAATGGGCTGGGATCGGGGAGGCATGGAGAGGGGAAAATCCATCTCGAATGGAAGTGGAGATGGGGGCGAGGGGTGTAGGCAGGGATCAGGGGGTCAAGCAAGGGCTGGGCGCAACGCAGTGGTCGGGGTGGGGGTGGGCTGGGGAGCCAGCGGAGGCTCTTGAGACGGAGGAGGAGGTGGGAGGTAAGTCTAGGGTTTCTTGCTTATATCCCACGTAGGACGGGACTGGCTCTCCGAAACCCAGAGGGCAGGGACAGCAGCCAGTTCATTCCAATGAGCAAGGGCAGCCTTCCGGGGAAAGACCTCAAAGAATAGCTAGTGTTTTACTTATCTATTTATTTATTTTCACCTTTTTATTTTTGGCCGTGTTGGGTCTTCACTGCTGCGTGCGGGCTTTCTCTAGTTGTGGCGAGCGGGGGCTACTCTTCGTTGCGGTGCATGTGCTTCTCATTGCGGTGGCTTCTCTTGTTGCAGAGCACGGGCTCTAAGCACATGGGCTTCAGTAGTTGCAGCACACAGGCTCAGTAGTTGTGGCTCGCGGGCTCTAGAGCGCAGGCTCAGTAGTTGTGGCGCACAGGCTTAGTTGCTCCGCGGCATGTGGGATCTTCCCAGACCAGGGCTTGAACCCGTGTGCCCTGAATTGGCAGGTGGATTCTTAACCACTGAGCCACCAGGGAAGTCCCACAGCTAGTGTTTTAAAAACATGTTTTTCTTATCAAATCTGTGGGGAAAATATGTATACAATAGCTGTAGTAATACAGTGATTATTGGCCCTAATTTATTCTCATGTTAAAAAATCAACCCTCCATCTGAAAATGACAGCTCGATCATGCAATGGGGGGATTTTTTTATTGGAACTGGTCTCTGCTATCACTCCACTGCCCATAACGCCAATACAGATTAAAGCTGCCATTTAAGAGAGGAATCCTTAGGAAGACCTCTCTAAGCCGCTGACAGTGTCACAGAAACAGGCTCTCCACCTCTGCATCCTATGTTTTGACTTCATCTATTTCTTTTCAAGCTTATTAATATGAAGACTGCAGCTCTTTCTGAATGCAGAATCAGAAACCACTGCTTTCACAAAAATCCGTGGGCAATCTTTCCCAACCATAAAATCATTTCCACTCTCCAACCATCAAGTTTTCACATGGATCTTGTAGATGTGCAAAAACTCAAAGCAAATCTATTTAAAAAAAAAGATGTCAGGCTGAAAATAAGGAAAATCAGAATGGGAGAAGAGAACACAAGCTGTCAGCGCCCCCCTGGCCTTCACAGCAGCACTGTTTTTATGATGAAACTACACTGCTCCCCATAAACTCTAAATCATTCTCACCTTCCCAGGAGTCTGTAAGCCAGACAATTGTTAAGGGGAACAACTCATAATATTACTGAAAAATTTCACAGTTGAAAGTCAAATAGCAATGATTTTGCTCTGCCAGCCTGACACCACCTTGACCATGACGATGAAAGTCCCTGGGCAGTGAGCATGTAGAGCTCGGACAGTGATGGTGGCGCAAGCAACTCTTCAGTTTAAAACATGTCAGAATGTGGTCACTGAGGACGTGCCTCTTTTTCTCAATCAAAATTCGAACATTATGACAACGGGGAAATTAATACCAACCACAACAACAACACAAGACCCCCACCAGTTACGATGACGCCGTGTGTGTGTGTAAAATTGGCTCATGAGACTTTAGAGGCTGAGAAATCCCGGGACGTGCAGTCAGCAGCCTGGAGACCCCAGAGAGCCCATGGTGTGTAGTTCCGGCCTGAGTCTGAGTCCGAAGGCAGAAGACCAATAGCCCAGCTGGAAGACGGTCAGGCAGAGACAGGAATTCTCTCTTCCTCAGCCTTTTGTTCTATTCAGACCTTCCACAGTTTGGATGAGTCCCACCCTCGATGGGGAGGACCATCTGCTTTACTCAATCTAGTGACTCAAATGCTAATCTCATCCAGTAACACCTTCACACACACACCCAGAATAATATTTAACCAAACATCTGGGAGCCCTGCGGCCCAGTCAAGTGGAAATATAATATTAACCATCACACGCTGGTATTTAACCAAACGTGTTGGCTTTGTTAACTCACTCCTCCATCACCAATCACTCAGACCACATAACCTGAGCCCCTGTATGGAAACTCAGTTCTTGGGCTATTTCTTAGAGAGGTCCCCGTGGGTAATACAGATGCCACAAGTGTAGTCACTGACACTCCCTGAACAGTGTAGGAAGGCACGCGTTTTCTTGCAGCCTCATGGTCTTACGTTAAAAGCCACTGTTCAGTATTGCAATGTGTGGAGTATTAACCTCTTAAGAAATGCTTGCTGTGCTTCTTATTATTTCGGAGCGAGAGCCTGCATCCCTTGACCAGCACTCTTGTCCTCTTCTCCCACGTCCTTCAGTTCTTCCTTCTTCTCTTTCTTCTACAAACGGAGCACCCACTGTGGGCAGGTGATGGTGAAAGCAGACCTGAGAGGAGCAAGGAACAAGAAGACCCTCCCTGGTTCATTTTCTGGATCCATCATCCGTTCCTTCGCCATTCGTTTTGGAAAAGTCATCCGGCATCTGTCTGGCAAAAAGCTGACGGCAGATCTGAAACGTGAAGGTGGCACGAGAAAGTGATGTTTAGGATTATTTGGACACAAGAGTTGGAATAACAAGGGAGTGGGGTAAAGGAAGGAAGACAGGTGAGGTGTGCAAAGTCCATTGGCTGAGGAGGAAGTTGGGGGTGCAAGGGACAGTTACCTAGGTCCCAGTGTGGAAGCAACCTAAGGAAAGACAGTGACCAGCAGTAAGTGAGACCAGCTTAGAACAGTAGGATGGAAACATCACTGTGTCCCACAAATACGTGAGACCCCACGGCCTGCTACACCATGGGATGCTGTGAGCCGGACAGACCACCACTGTACCACAGACCTGGGAACTGGGCCAAAGGGGCATCACTGGTCCCTCCTCTGTCTCTGTTAATGGTCTCTCATCTTGTCCCCAACTCTTCTTAAACAAACTCTCTTTCTTTCTGTTTTTAATTTCAAAAATTTTGGTAAAATATACATAACATAAATTTACCATTTTAACCATGTTGAAGTGTCCAGTTCGGTGGTGTTAGTGTACATTATTGTGCACCTGCCTCTGCCTTCCATCTTCAGAACTCTTTCCATCTTGCAAAACAAAAACTCTGTTCCAATTTAACAAAAACTCCCCATCCACCCTCCCCTAGCCCCTCAACCACCATTCTGCTTTCTGTCTCTATGAATTTCACTAACTTAAGTACAGGTTTCCCCCGCTATCTGAAAGCAGAGCCTTCCTATAAAACCTGTCAGAAACCAAAATGACGTTAAGCGAAGAAGCAATGACCTTAGGACACATTTTGCTAAGGGATGCACAGAATACATGGAGGTAAAGCACAGATGCTCACAGACACAGTCCAGAGCTCTGGCGCCTTGATGTTGAGATGCTGAGTGTGGTCCCCAGGAAGGAGCTTGGTGGGGCCCCCCTCTCCCTGCCTGAGGTGAACTGCCTTCACAACAGCTGCTGCAAAAATAAATGGTGAATTCTCTTTCCACTTTTCACCTTTTTTCGTAACAGTGAAACTTTTCTTTGGAATTCTTTAGGTAAGCAAACGTAGGTACTGGTGCAGGTCTTTCATAAAGGCAAACCGGCATAATGTGAACTTTCGAAGAGCGGGGATCTCGTTTGAGTAGAAACATAGGATGTTTGTCCTCTTGTAATTGACATTTCACTTAGAGTAATGTCCTCGAGGTTCATCCATGTTGTAGCCTGTGTCAGAAGTTCCTTCCTGTTTAAGGCTGAATAATATCCCATTGGATGCATTTGCCACAGTTTGTTTTTTCATTCGTCTGCTGACAGACATTGGGTTGTTTCCACTTTTTGGCTATTGTGAATAGTACTGCTGTGAACTTGGGTGTAGAAATCTCTCTTTGAGTCACTGCTTTTAGTCCTACTGGGTGCATACTCAGAAGCGGAATTGCTTCATCTTATGGTAATTCTATTTTTAATTTTTTGAGCAACCACCATACTATTTTCCATAGCGGCTGCACCATTTTACATTCATACCAACAGTGCATATGTGTTCCAACTTCTCCACACCCTCACCAACGCTTGTTATTTCTGTTTTATTTTTAATGATGAACATCCTATTGTGTGTTGTCCCCAACTCTAGATGTCACGTGCCCCAGGATTCAGGCCTTCTTCTTCTGTGCCTATACTCTCTCCCTGGTTGGTCCTGTCCAGTCATGGGGCATCACAGAGTATCCACATGCAGTGGCTCACTGGTCCAGCCCAGCTCTCTCCCAGTCTCTGTCTCTCTAACAAAATCCAGACTCATTCATACAGCTGCTTACACACTCTCCTCTGGGTAATTAAAAGGCACCTCCAACTCAACATTTTCAAACCCAAATTCCTGATCTTGGCACCCTCCTACCCGCCACCCCACCCCCCCAACAAGGTACTTCATCCACAGCTTCCCCATCTTAGGTGATGGCAAGTCTATCCTTCAAGCGGTGCTGCCTACAGACCTGGACCAAAGGGACACTTCAGGGGGCTCCTTACTTAGAGGGTCCCCATACTAAGCGTGCATGTGCAGAAGTGAGCATGCACACACACATACACATCACTTTCTCAAGAACATGTGTGATCCAGGGCTTCGATCTAGTTGGGTAGGACCACCACCTCCACAAACATTCGCTCAAGTCTGATACCATTTAGACCCCAAGATCCCCACACTATCTGTCCTAGTCATAGTCTGAGTGCCAGGGAGGTATGTGGTGGAGCCCCAGCCGATGTTGGAGACAGACACTGCTGCTGAGTGTTGGCAGGATTCGAGCATCAAAGAGCTTCAATAAGACCAAAAACGATGCATTAACTTGCTAAATCCTTCTTTAAGCAGGAATGCAATAGATTCTAGCATAATGAAGTATCACTCCCCAGTACCACCCAGTGTCCATTTTCTTACTTGTGTTCACATTTGATTTGTGATTCCAGACTTACTTACAGATGAGCATGGCACTCATCACAGTGGTATCTGGTTGCTAAGGAGCATGGATGGCAACATTAGACAATTCACAGTCTCAAATTTGCATATATGTAAGTCTAGGTATAACCTACGGTGACGTGAAAGAACGTGCCTCTACTTTGACAACTGGATGGACGACGACCAGGAGAGCCACAGATAGTTTTATTTTTATCGAAATATTTCATATGTCTAATTAAACTTTCAAAAATGAAAATTAAAATTTTAGCTTTAAATTTAATTCAAATGTGTTTTGCCTCTTAATTTTAATAGCTAATTTTGAATTTTTAGAAGCAAAATAAGTTTTGAAATCATGAAAAGTAACTTATTTTTTACATTCAGTTTATATTTTTGACAAAAATACATTTGAATTTCATACACTTGAATACAACTTAGTTCTTGGTTCTTCATTTCATTAATGGTACTAGAAGACAAATTATGTGAAAATCTTGGTCATACAACTTAACTCATGATTATACTGAAATGAGGCAAGAAAAGTAAGTTTTATGGAAAAATTTCATGCTAATTTATGAACTATAGACGTCTTTATTTTTTCACTTATTCAAACATTTGCTGGCCCATGAATAGGACCTCCAGACTGTGCAGTAAGCCTTAAGTGCAGTCAGTGACATGTTGCCAACTTTCAGTCACATAAGAACCCTAACTTTTCACATATTTTTCTATTCCATCATCACAAAAGCAGGAGGATAGAAAGTACTTTGCTGGCTCGATTTAGACTTCCTAATATTTAGACGTGGGGCCTGGGGCCCTCCGGCTGCGCTCTGGCTCCAGGACTAGGCTAGGGCAACACTGCCCTCTGGTTGCAGGGAAGGTGTCTGGGCGTCCTCCCCCAGTCCTCTCATTTATTGTGGCAAGGACACCAGTTGGTGGGAGCTTCAGGTACATCCAGGGTCAGCCCAAGTCTCCTGCCATCTCTGCCATCATCTGCTGCTGGCCGCTGGGAACCGGCCTTATGGCCTCCTCTCCTCCCTCTTTCCCTGCAGCCGGTTCCCAGCCCGGCAGCCAGATGGACCTTTAAGGCAGCCAGTTGCTCTTGAGCTCAGAACCCTCTCTGTGCTCCCTCTCCTGCCCCACTCCTCTCCTTCCCCTTCCACGCCCTGCCTCTACCCTCCTGCTCCAACACTGGCTGTTCCCTCTGTCTGAATGCTGTTCCCTCCAGCACCTTGGCTAGCTCTCACCTCCTTCAAGTCTCAGCTCAAATACCACCTTCCTAAGGAGGCTCTGCCTGGGCACCCTGCTTTCAGTTGCATATTCCCCTCTGTATCCACTTCTTCCTGAAATACCCATCCACCTAAACCTGCTCTGATTCTTCCTCGTGGCCAGTTTCACCTCCTAAAGGACTCCACCAGTGACCTAGTCATCACCTGTGTTTTCTGACAATTGATTCCCACCTGAAGATAATCTCCACAGGGGCAAAGATTTTTGTTTGCTTTATTCATTGGGGTGTCCTAGCATATGCTGATGCTTAATAGGTGTTTACTGAAGGAGTAAGAGGGAGCAACCACGTGTTCTTCAGTGAGGAACTGAGATCAATGCAAGTAGAAGGAACCAGGTGGGTATTTGGCATCCCTTAGTCCACTGGGATCCAACAATCCTAGGAGCAGAAGAACCCTGTATTCAGACAGGATCTGAAGTCCAACATATAAACAGACACAGGCATCGCTGGGCTGGTTATTTTTGAAGAGAGTGGTTTGAGGGCTTCTGGGGCTCTGTGGAGTGTTGTTTTCAAAGCCCTGGGCTAGTCCAGACCCCTCTGGGGCAAGGAAAGACTGGAAGACCCAGAGAACATGAACATGTTGCCTTGGATCTTGTAGGTTTCCAGGAAAGAGCCCAGGTGGGTGCCTGGTCTGAGCATCAGGCCACTGCCCTTTCTGTTCTGCCAGGCCCCAGAATGGAGATTTAGCCTTCTACGGAGCAGAGAGCCCCTGGTCTTGAGAAGTGGAGCAGCCAGGGGAAGAAGACCCTTAGGCCTTGCTTGCCAGATCACTTGGGGTAGAGAAAGGCTAGAACTTGGGAGAAAGCTCACCTGAGGACTTTCCAAGCCAGGGCAGAGCCAAGGTGCTCAGGCTCAGGCCCCAGGCAGCCACCCCATCTCAGCTCCTGCTGTGGCCTCCTAGCATTTCCAGATTTAGCAAATAAAAATCACGGATGCCCAGGTAAATTTGCATTTCAGATCAACGACAAGATTTTTAGTATAAATATACTCCCAATGTTATCTGTATCATTTATCTGAAATGCAAAGGTACTGGGACAACCTGATTTTACCTCCAGGCCATTGCAAGGGGCAGGGGCCGATCTCCACCACCCATGTCTGAGATCATCTCCTTCCCCAGGCCCGGGGGTGCAAAACGAGCCAGAGGTCCAGCCACTCCCCCTTATTCAGCCCCAGGTAAGCAGAACCCTTTCATCTCTCCTTGCGGCAGGGCTCTGCCCACCACGCCACCCCCGAACCCCAACTACTGGGCTCTTCCAGCCAAAGGCTGAGTGGGGCTTGAATTCAGACAACATCTGAAACATGGAGAGAAGCATTTAACTTTTCCCCGGGCAGGGAAGCCCTAACTCAGGATGGGCTGGCTGTTCTTCCCAGGAGAGAGAAGGGAAACTTGTAATCTTGCTTTTCTTTTTTTGACTGAGAAATTGATAGCAATGCAAAAGACAAAATACCAGTTCTTTTGCCAAGAAGAAGTCTTCGAGAATTGGAATACCATGGAACATACTTAAATGAAATCTACACTGAAGGTATTTCAGTCCGTGACGGCTGTGAACACACTGTGTAATTCCACCAGGACTGCGACTCACCTGACCACAGGGCAGGTAGGAGGAGGTGACAGAGGCTGACACCAGCAGGAGCCGTGCACAGCCTGCTGTGTGGAAGAATCGCCACCGTTTCATCATACGGAATGCCTTCTGTTTAGAGTCCAGTGAGGAGAATGGATGATTTCTATTGCTTTCTTTATCAGGAAAAAAAATGTATTTTGCTAATGAGAACTAAGCTTCTGCTGCCCCACAAAAGAGGGCTTTGTCTCATCCGGGCTCTGCAGTGCAGGCTGAGGCAGGGGAGTCACGGACCATGATTTTTCTCCAGGTGTTTCTACTTAGCCCAACGAGCAAATCACACCTATAATTAGAATTATACGGAAAACGTTAAGACCCTTTAAGGAACATCTCTGGGTCCTCATCCTCTTAAGTATCTGTTGCCATGGAAGCCAGCAAAGCAGCTCCAAAAATCCGGAGTGTGAGCGGCACCCACCCACTCGCCACCGAGGCTCCTTTAAATAAAGTTGCCTTTTTCCTTTGGTTTCTGAATAAACATAAACCTGGGTTTTTCGTGCGAGGTCCTGATTTCAAGGTTATTGATGCCATACTAAATTAATACAGTCTGTGCGACAGTGAACACCACCCAGCAAAGCCGGGGATCCTCCTGTCTTCTGAAAGCTTGACATTTGTTTTTCATCATGAACTTAAAGGTCAAGAGCTACAGATGGATCAGGGTACCTGCCTGGGTTTACATTTACATGCATTTTATTTTATTCCCACATGCGCTTTTTATGAGATCCATCACTGGAATAAAACGGTAGCGTTCCCGTATTCTCTAGGCTGGCTGAACTAGGAGAGTTGTCAAGCTGCTGTCTCTACATAATTTGAATTAAAATAAGAAATATATGCTGATTTGATATTTTAAAAGCAAAAGCTTTAAGTTTAACGTTGGCTGAAACTGGCCAGCATAGAGAGCGACAAATTTCTTAACGTTACTTAGTTATTAGTGTAATAAGGGGGTGGACGGCAGATAGAATCTACTTTTTTTAAAAATTGAAGTATAGTTGATTTACAGTGTTGTGTTAATTTCTGCTGTACAGCAAAGTGACTCAGATATAGATATTCTTTTTTATATTCTTTTCCATGATGGTTTATCACAGGATATTGAATATAGTTCCCTGTGCTCTACAGGAGGACCTTGTTGTCTATCCATTCTATATATAATGGTTTGCATCTGCAAACCCCAAACTCCCAATCCATGCCTCCCTAGAATCTACTCTTATTATGCACTTTTAAGTAAAAGTCATAGACATCTCACCCTCCAGATAACCCAGACATGACTAGCCAATAATTGATTCAGAATTGATGGGAGTATGACTCACTCTTTTTCTTCACAAATGATTTCTTCTGTGTGTTTTGTTTCTGCGTGTGCTTCTGTTCAAGGTAAGCATGGCTGCTTGTACGCTGGTTCCCTTTTTTTTGTGATACCAAATAACATGTTATATTTTTAACCAAAATACCTGTGGAGCTGACAGAGCATGATGCATTCATTTTCCTTGATTTTGTAGTGAGGGAAAGGGCTAGCATGAATAATTCAAAAATAACGCTGAGACTGTTAAGATTTAGTATTGGAGAGGTCATCACAGTTGGGAGAAATGAGCTAGGAGACTATTACTATTCCACGATCTTTGAATCTCAAGGTGACATCATTATTATTTCTCTATATCTATAATGTGGCACTGCAACCAGCTTATTGCTGTGTTTCTCATGTAGGGGAGAAAGATCAATTATATACAGACCTCAAAATGTGAACCGTAACGCCCAATAAAACTGTCATTAACAGTCCCCACAACTTTAGTTGCCTGCTTCCAGGTCAAGTTGCTTTCAAAAGGTAACTGACGCTGAAAGGTTGAAGAAAGAGCATTCATTCTAAAGGGAGCCGTTTCTTAGCCAAATAACTGAAACTCTTTAATAACGCTGGCTAATTTGGGTCCGAACTGAAAAAACCACCCTAATGGTGAGCTTAGCACTGAGGATACTTAGAAGAATGAACGTGCCCTGGCGTCCCCCTTTGAAAAATGGGTCTGTTACGGGACTGCCCTCCACCTCAAGCCCTCTTGAGTAAACATAAAGCAGTCCCTTGCAATCATATTTAATTTTTTCCTATTTTCAACCAGAGGTGGAAAGATATCACCAAAAAATAAAATGCGGGCTGGAGCAGGGTTTACAGCGCTTCCCTCACCATTTGTTACCACTACATAATCAGCGATAAATCTTGCTTTCTCTGGAACGGGATTAAAAAACGCCTCTACATTCAAAAATATTAAAATGGAACAGAGCTGTTACTATTGCAAAACTCCCTATTTTTCTGCCCCCAAAGTGTCCCTGCATGTTTAAAACATCTTTTTGACTTCAGAGAATTTTACAAGCCTTCCTACCTACTTTTTACTTCCTACTTTTTAATTAAAATGTTCCTGTTAGTGTCATATCTCTGAAACGTCACATTTGGTTTAAAGGTTTAACAGTTCGTAACATTTGCGTTTTTGTAAGGGGGACACGGAAGTCCTATAGATTTCCTTTTTCAAGCGGTGCTGGCACAGTGTGAATCCGGCTCATCCCTGCTGGTTTTCCACGTTGCCCACGTGCCCTTCCACCTGCTGCACCTGGACGCGCAGCTACCTCTGAGTCTTGGGGGGGGGGGCCTTGCTTAACAAAAGACACCCTGGACCCTGGACCAGAAGCCGTGTTGGCTTTCCTCAAGGTAATTTTGATAATGATGAGTGATTTCTGCATCTGTCATTTATAAAATTCTGTTTTATTATCATTATGGATAATATAGATGATACTCTCCACAATAATTCTCTGCATTATTTCCCTGAATTTTCCTTAATATGTTATAATTTTGTATTTATTGTGAAATGATGATCTCTAATCTGAAATGAAGTATGTCTGTGACAGTCACGTCACCAGCTCCTTCCCTCCCTCTCTTTATAGCAGCCACCTTGGGGTGCAGGGAGCCCAGCCAGGGACCTGCCATCTGAGCATGTTAAAAGGAAGGGTAGGGACCCAGCGTCCCTGTGGATGGGGCTGAGCTCTGATCCCTACCCCTAGACCAACTTCACCTGCTTCCTCCTGTGGGGAAGAGTCAGGGGCTTCATCATGGAGCCGCTTCTAGCAGGTTCCTCTGCCTTGTGTCCAAACGCATCCTGACATGCGTTAAACAGCAGAACGAGTGGTTATAAACTCTGAGGAGTGGTTCACATCCCCGGTGGTGGGCACTGAGGACAGGACGGCAGTGAGTGAGCCAAATTCCACGCGCTCAGGAAATGTGCTTGGCTGGATGGGTTGAACGCACCATTGTTGGTCATGTTTAGCCGAGAGAAACACAGAAATCATTCTTTTCAAAACATCGAAGGAAAATTAATGGTATGGTGCACACAGGAGTCCAAGACAAACACATAAAACACAACACCATAAATACACATTCACAGCAGACAATGTTGGTTTTTTTTTTTTTTAGCTACAAGGACTATATTTTAACCCCCTGTGTCTGACACCCAAATTCTCAGAAGCCCTTCCACCTCTGAGTGGAAGCCCCTGAGGGCAGACGTGGCCAGGGCATGAGGCTCCACCATTTCACTGAACTGCCCAGTGCAGACCCTTGGTCCCTGTGTTAGTTTCCTGTGGCTGCCATCACAATGTATTACCAACTGGGAGGCCTCAGACAACAGAAAATTTATTCTCTTAGAGTTCTGGAGGCCAGAAGTTCAAAATCAAGGTGTCAGCAGGGTGGGTTCCTCCTGGAGGCTCCAAGGGAGCATCTGTTCCCGGCTCTTCTCCCAGCTTCTGGTGGCTTCCAGCAATCCCCGGCATCCCAGACTCGTAGACACAGCCCTCCAATCTCTGCATCCATCATCGTGTGGCCGTCTTTCCGGCCACTGTGTGGTGTGTCTGTGCGTCTCCGTCTCTCACATCTCCCTCTTTGTATAGGAGATAAGCCATTGCATTAGGGTCCACCCTAATGCAGTGTGACCTCATCTGAACTCCACCACATCTGCAGAGATCCCATTTCCAAACAAAGCCACATTCACGGGTACCGGGGGTTAGGATTTGGATGTATCTTTTTGGAGACACAGTTCTACCCGCTATTGTCACTACTTGTCAAATGAATGCACTGCTCCTAGGTCAGTGGCATCCATGGGCCGTGGGGAAGGGCCTGGCATGGCTTTGAACACCCACAGCTGTCCCCCAGGTATCCAACATCTTAGGATTTCTCCAATGCTTCCAACAGGCTGCTAGCTTCTCCTGCCCTTCTCCCTAGAGTAGCCAGGGATTCCGGGATCAGTGCTGTCTGGACCTGGAGCTAAGGAGGTAGGGAGGCTGCAGGCCCTGTGCAGAGGCTCCAGGCTGGGAGCTTGGCGTGGGGGGAGTGGGCGGCTGCCCAGGAGCCCGGGCCCTGGTCCCACCCTGGGGTCCGCCTTTGAAGTTGGAGGAGAAATCTCTCACTGCAAGGACAGAGCGGAGGAGGGAGACCCAGGTGGACTCTGCTCTCCCCACTGATACCCTGATCAAAGAGAGTAGCTTGGGCAACGCCGAGCAAATAATGAATAATGGCAGAGTCAGGCCAGCCCGACGGGAGACCTGCTCGCACGGCCGGTCCTTCCCTGTTCTTTGCACCTGCCTGAGCCCTGCTGGGCTGGGGACTGCACCAGAGAGGGAGGCGGCCCCTTGCTTTTCGTTTTGTTTTTAACATTTAATGTCTACCATGCTGTCCCGAAGATGCTCAGTACTGACACAGGTGGAACACAAATGGGCAATGTCAGCTGCTGCCTTATTACGCACCCGAGCCTGGGAGAAAGTGGAGGCAGAGTGTGTGCCAGGGAGAAAGTGGAGGCAGAGTGTGTACCAGGAGCGGGTTTTCAAGGGCGATGCTGTAACACTCCGAAGCCTTCTCCCTCCAAGCTTTCCGTGGCTGTATCCCCTCTGGTCCATAATCACAGCTAATGGGCTGGCCACGGAGGCATCAGGGACATAAAATGGTCTAACACTACATTGACTATAAATGGCAAAGCCATAAGTGACATTACTTTGCAGATAAGAAACAATCACATCATTAAGCAAAGGTGTTTAGTGTATCAGTCACCCTAACTTTGATTTATTGCAAGGCATTTGTCTGTCACCAGCACAATGGAAGCTATAATGCAACTCAAGGGTTTAAAGAGAAAATTAAGATGAATATTGCTGCTAGCACTTTGGTTTGCACAGATGCAAAATGGGTGGGCTTCCCTCGCTGCCTGCAGGGCTGGCTTCAGCCCAGCTTCCCAGGCCCAGAGGCTAAAGACTGCCTGTGGGTGACAGAGAAGTTAGCACCGGGGGCTGGAGACCGGGCCGCCCAGGGCGGGAGGCAAGAGGACCTCACAAGCAGGGTTTCTGGAAAGGGAATAATGCATCCTAAACGGCCAGGGCTCCCCGCTTTGATTTTACCCCTGAAACATGGAAGTAATGATTAGTTATTTTGATGAACATTGTTTTAAAGTGTTGTCTTGGTAAACACAACCGCTCCTGTATTCCATTCAATTTTAATCCAGAAAGCAATTTTGGAAAACCTACTGTAAACCAGGCACTGAGCCAGGCCTGGAAAGTTTAATGCTGGATAAGTCACAGTTTCTCTCCTCCAGGGGCTCATGACCCACAGTGCTCAGCGTGGAGCAGCTGCTGGCGGGGTGGGTGGGAGATGGATGAATGAATGAATGAGGGAGAGTGAGGATGGTGTATAGATTCCCAGGGGCACGTGGGGATTCAGAGGAGGGAGGACATCCCCTCTGGTTGGAAGGATCAGGAAAGAGGAAGGGAAGGAAGATTTTAGAGGGCCTTAGAAAGCTGGAGAGACGTGGATAGTGGGCGGGGGCGAGGCGTAGGAGGGGGACGGGGGCACAGAGCAAATCACCGGATGGCTGAGGTGAGCACCCAGCTCACGCCCAGGTGTGGACTCTAAGTGGCTGGTGGGGAAACCTCCAGGGACAGGTAGATCTGGTCACCATCTTCACAAGGGGCGGAGATGGAGAAAGAGTTGTTTTATGGAGACGGTTAAAAAACTCAATGAGGCACAGAATTCATCTCTCTTCAGACTTGTGGTTACTAAGTGTCTCCTTGGAGATGAATGAGACACGATCCATCTATGATAATATTAATCTAATGATTACTCGCCATAGGTCAGTCGTTAGTCATTAAGTACCTACTGTGCGCTTCACTGTGTCAGGCCCTGGTGGTCAGGGGAAGAAGTGGGGGTCAGGCCCCTCCTGCAGAAGCCCCCAGCCCACAGATCCCCCAGGACCCTGACCACTCCCACTCACCGGGACACACTGGGTGCCCCGGACAGTTTGCAGACGCTACAGAGGGAAATTCCATTCTCATCATTAGGAGACATCTCAGTACTTCAGGTAGCATAAGCATCTCTACAGTTTAAAGTTAGGAATGGCCACGCTACCTCAGGACAAATGAAAGAAACACCAAGTGTGCTCAGCGCTGTGCCTTCAGGTCTGGATTGGTAAGAAGTGATTTCAATGCTGCTCCGGTCTTATAACCAAGTGCTCAAAAATTCTTTGAGCATTTGAATAGCCTCTGTGGTTTGTTTTCTGCAAGCAGCTATTTCAAAATGATTCAGCATTTCACTGCAGTGCTTCAGACCAAACCAGTCCCTTCCGGACTGGTCCGAGTGGACAGACATCTTTGCTAACACACGGCCGGTGTAGAAAGGCGACGCGGTGCCGGCTCTCCCTCCCTCAACCGGCATGAGCCTGCCTGGCCCGCTCCATCTGCTGACGGTCCAGGGTGGAGAAGGCAAATTCCCACCTCCCATGGGGCGTTCACTTCCTTACGGTCTGGACCAATGCTAGAGAGGCTACAGGAGAGAGCAGGGCTGGGGCCTTGGAGGACAGGCCGCCCAGCCCGTGTCCAGGTCTCAGTCCCTGCTTCAGACCCAGCGGCTGGAGAAAGGGCTGCCCACTGTCAAGGTCAGCTATAGGGCAGATCCTCTCGCTTATATAGGGCCCCTTTGATAGGGTTGCTGTGCACCCCAGCAGGGTATCTATTTAGCTCTTCCTAATCAAGCTCTCATTGGTTTTTGCTAGTATATATCTCAAGAATATACTTACTCTTTAATAAACTGAATGTCAGTTTTTACTCCAAGTCCAATGTATGGGTTTAAAGAAAGCCATATTCAGGTAGGTAAGCATCAAAGTCTATGGACTTTTGGCAAATGGTATAGGGGGCCCTGTTTTCTTTTGACTATTCTACTCATTCCTCACTGTAAACCGTTTCCAGTGCCCTGGGTGAGACGTCGGGGAACCCGTGCTGGTTTCCCAGCTCTGGGCACCCAGGGCCCGCCCCAAGCCCTCTCTGCTCCATCATCTTGGGAGAGGTAGCCTTGCGATGCCTTCCCTGGGCCTCACCTTGCCCTTCCTCTGCTGCCCTGAGCTGCGGTCCGGGGTCCCCGCCCGGTGCAGAAGGTGCCGAGTTGCATGGGCTCCATGGTCCATCCCAGCAGCCCCTCCATCCCTGGGGTGAGCCTTCCCTGTGCCAACTCAAGACACTCCTTCCTTGGTCTAAAACATGACCACAGCATCCAGGCATTAACAAACTAAACGGAGTCATTTTCTCAGACGCCCCTCTCCTGAACTAGCAAGTGGAGAAAAGAGAACTTGTATATTTGATCCACCTGTAGCCTGGATGACCTGGGGCACCTGTGGGGCCCACCTGGGAGAGGCGGCACCAGGACAGGGATAATAACGTCAATAATAACATACAAGTGATTCACATTTGTGGAGAGCCCATCGTGTATCTCTCAAGCATCACGCTGAGTGCCCTGTATTTATGATCTCATCTGACCCTGCCAACTCCCCCCTGCAGGGCCTGTACTATGAATATTCCCCTGGTCCAGACATCTGGATCAGGGTTAAGGAATGCCCCATGACCACAGGCTTCGTAAGTGTCAGAGCTGGGATTCAAAGGCAGCTCTGGCTGACCCCAAAGTCCCAGGGAGTGAAAGTGCAAGGGGCCCCGAATAAATCCCAGCCATCTCTAGGCGTGGTGCTCCAACTTCGGTGGGTGTCAGAATCACCTAGACAGCTTGCCAATAATGCAGATTCCTGGGCCCCACTTCCAGGGAGCCTGATCCTGTACGTGTGGTGGCCTGGAGCCAGGAATCTGCATTTTCAGGCAGCTCTGCTGGGGTCCCGAGCTTGGCCTTCTGTAGTTGGGGCTTGTCTAGTCCTTTTCCTCTTGCCTCAAGCTGTGACTAGCAGAGACCAAGTCTGCTCTGGCCTTGCAGCCTCCCCAGGCCTCCTCCCTTCCCCTCTGCCAGCCCTCCCCGAGGCCCAGAGGTTCTGACTGCAGACAGTGGTGGTTGGGGTGAAGGGTAAATGTCCTCTGGAGACTCACATTCACCAGCCACCTGAGACGACCATGTGAGGTCAACCCCAGACACGAGAGCCTTTTCGACTCGCCCCTTATCTTGGATGGAAGCTGTTTTATTTCCCTCATACTCTGAACCTGGGGCTCAAGTACAACAGGCTTAAGAGCAGGCAGACAGGTGGGACACACACTGTTGGTTTGTGTTGCCCCAGCAGACTGGCTCCCCTCAATCCTTTCCTTTGCTGTGAGCTAAGTCAGGGTATTGTGCATAAAAATTACCTGGGATGTTTGTTAAAAGTGTTGACTCCTGGGCCCAGTTGCAAACATATTGAGTGGGAATTTCTGGGGCTGAGGGCTGGATATCTGCATTTTTAACTAGCTTCCCAGTTGAGTCTGGTGCTGTATCATAGGGACATGTTTGCTTCAAGAAACAGAATGCACACTAATGATTGTTTGCCCTGAACAAATAGAGGTTTGGTTTTCACATGGAAATCCATAGGGAGGCAAGGGCAAGTGTTATTCCTGCTGCCCAACAATGCCATCATGGCCAAGTCCTTTCTGTCTTTTCAACCCCGAGTTGGTGCGTTGGCTTTTGTCCTGAAGCTCTTTGCCTCGTGGTTGCAAGATGGCTGCCACAGCTCCAGACAGAGCCCAGGTCTAAAACAGAAAAGACGAAGAAGGGGGAAAAGAAGTGTGCTAGCAACATTTGCCCTGTCTTATCAGGAAAGTTAAAGCAGTCCCAGAAACAACCCCCTTCGCCATCTCACAGCACAATTTTGCTTAAATTTTATTGGCCAGAATTAGGTTTCATAACCACTTTTCACCACAGGAGAGGATGGGAAAATGCGGTAAAGCATTGAAATGATTGCTTTAGGCTAATCATGATCCATCACTTGGAGCTGGACACAAAAGCTGGAATCTGTTAACAAGTACAAGGGGGGATTGGCAGCCCACAGTGTCGACACACTGGTGCCCACTAGAATTAAAAAAGTCACCTTCTTAACTTGGATGATTCCTGCATGGCCAAGACATAAGAAGGGCCTTAGAGGCACACAGTTCCCCCTCCCTTCAAATCACCTCTGCTCTCATCTTAACAAGCCTTAAATAACAACTTTCAATCAACTCCAGAAAAAAAAAAAAAAACATTAAAACTTTAGTGATTAAGAGGACCATCTCTTTGGGGAAAAATAAAGCTGGGGTGGAAAATTAAGTGGCCCAGTGTGCTTATGGTACTAAATTCAAGCGTCAGAAGAAAGTTGGTTCTTCTCCCACTGGTCGCATCGATTCTAGAAGCAGGACCCACAGGCATGCTGGTCGCTCAAGTTTTCCAAGCTGCCAGCATGACACACTTGGCAGGTCAGGAGGCAAGAAGACAACAACAGCAAACTGAAAAGGAACTTGGAAGAGGGACAAAAACGATGCACTTTCTTCACATTGCAAAGTAGAGGGCAACATACCAAGTCTCAGCACAAAGACTTCTTGGAGGGTTTTCTGGGAAAACTTTAATGTGAATGGAATGTCAATTTTCCAACTTCTGTCTATAAGCAGGTAACGAGAAACGTCCGTTCGTGGTGTTTCATATCACCGGTGATTCAGATTAACGCTTGCCTTCCTTCACTCGCTTCTCTCCTAGTTCTACAAGCTTGCCTTCCTAGCCAGTGGAACTTACATTTATTTGTAATCTCACTGCTTACACTCCACTGAACAATAAAAGAACAATAAACTTAATAAAAAGCCCAAGTGATTGGAAATTGCTCTGGGAATGGCAGCCCAGTATGAAAGCTATAAATTTCCTTGTGTGCTCATGACAATGTCAGCTAATTTTTATGAAAAGCCCATCACGGAACATGGCACCAAAACACTGTGATCACTTGTGTGTCAGCCTTCAGACTTCCTTTGATAACAAAATAGAAAATGCATCATAAGTTGATGTTTCAAGCCACAGATTAATCTTGAAATGCTCACTCTATCCAGGAACATTTCTTTTCTGACCCTGTCTTACACCTGAACTCTGAGTTAATCATTCCTTTTCTATACTGTTACGCAATATCCACTGGTACCACTGTGGGGGGAAAATCTAGGAAAACAACCACGAGAAATATTAGCTCATATGATGAACTTGATTGGTCCACATTAGTGAATCTAAGGTAGACATAATTAGTCCACGGAACAACAGCGGTGACCATGGAGCCTAAAAACTTAATCTGAAACCATTATCTTCAACAATACACTTTTAAATAAACCATCGGGGGCCTGTTTCTCATCCAGTGTAACCTAATGGGAATACACAGTTACTCGGTCGCCCCATGGGATTACAAAGAAGAAACTGGGATTCCCTTTAGTGCTTGAAAATATCCTTTCTGCCTAATCATTAACAATGGTTTCTAACCTGCTCTGCAGATCCCAAAATATTCTGCATGTTCTAGAAAATCAAGCTGGTTTAACAGAAAAATTCTTTGGCCAGATGACTGAAAGGAAAAATCTTGAAGAAAAATGCTCAGTGTAAACGAGCGAGGTATCAGCAGGGGTAATTTATCCCCCGGCCACAGAGTTTGTAAACTTTATGGCTGCGAGCTGAAGAGTGGAGCCCATCTGTCCTGACTTTGTATGATTATAATCGTCAATAGATAACGTTTTAACATTTATGGTCACCCAGGGAGGAAGGGCAGGGCGGGGGGAAGCAGGGCTGGGGGCCATTTAGAACCCACCCAAAGGTCATTTGTTACATGGTTCCCCATCAGACTGGCCACCTCATCTCAGTGTCCCTGCCGTCTGCCCTGAGCCTGGCACCAAGTAGGGTCCATTGACATCTCTGGAGGAGGAGGGCAGGCTCCCTGGGCTTCGGCAGCCCCGTTGGGCCCTTGCTGGGCAGAGATCTTACCTGAAGCTCCTGGGGCCCCTGGCGGGAGGCGATGGGAGTGCAAGTCCAGCAGGGAGGGATTCAGAACCCGGGACCCCAGGGCCCAGCTCCTCCTCTCCGTTTGCCAGTGCCTGGAATGTTCTGCAGACACATGCTAGGGACCCAGGCCCGAGGGCCGCAGGGCGGGCTCACTCTGGATTGGCTCATCCTCCACCTTGGGAAAAGGGCCCTTCTGGAGCCACTACCCAGAAGCACTGCCCCTGCCCCTGACCAGATCCACCAGGTAGCAGGGGAGGGCTCTAGGCACTGAGCCAGACTCTCAGTGGGTGGCTGGGAAGTTACCCACTATCAGAGGGGCCCAGTCTCCAGGCTTCCCGGGGGGTCCGGATCTCCCCAAGCTCCCTCCCTCAGTTCCACAGCCCTCAACCTCATCAGGTCACAGTTACCTGAGTCCTCACCTGCCTCCTACCTGGGCTGTGGGCAACCTGGGTCGAGTGCCCACACCTAGAGCATCCCTGCTCATCCACTCATCCCAGCCCAGCACCTGCTGCAATGCTGTCCTCAATACACGTTTGTTTTCACCGTGTGTTCAAATACAACTTACCATCATGGTCTTTTTTTCTTTTTTTTAAAAATGGGAATCTTCATTTCATATGCAAAAGGCCATGCAGCTTGCAATTTGAGTAAGCAGCATATCGTGTACCCTCAGCTTAAAAAAAAAACTTGGTGTTTATTTCTCCAGAAATGCACTAACATCACACAAATAAAATTAAAACCACTTTAACGAAGGCTGAAAGTTAATACTAAATGGATCAGATCTCAGTGCTTAGCAATACAGCCATTTTTTTTTTTTTTACCATTTAAAGGGTGTTTAACGCTTAAGAGGTGGCACCTCTTTGTGATTAATTACCAGGCTACGCGGCAGACTCGAGTCTTACGAAAGGCCACGTATTGCAAGTTAGGCTGCAAGAGTAACGCTCCCTGTAACATCAGCAACTGCAACGTTTTCTAATTCCTACTAGAAATAGGACTTAAACTATACCTGCTAAGTTTATCGGGAGGAAATGCAGCTTTCATTGCCTTCTGCAAAGCCATTGACTTCACAAGTTCTGCATTATGCCATCAGCCCAAGATCACCTTATTATTGTAAACTAGACACATGTATGTTGCTCTGTTTTGTCTTCCAGGCTGTACAACTTTGCAAGTCTTAATTTTCACCCAGTAAAATCCACTTTGGTCTTCTGTGTCCAAAGCTAGGCCCGCAGCTGTAATCATGAGAAAAAAGGAACATATAGATAGAGGGGTAACTAGATTTATAATCCATACCTGTGTAATTAAGAGATAGCTTTTGATTTCAATGAAATGACAACGGCATAAAAGATTTTGAAAGCAAGACAAATATGGGGCGGAAGCGACGTTTATGAAATACACGTGGGGAGAGAAGTGCTGAGATTTATTTTTCAAGTGAAAAAACATCATCCAATCACAGTGTTCACTTTTGTGGTTACAATTTGCCAAATGATCTCAAATCTTGTTAATTAAAACGGGGGGTGAGGGTAACATGGCTAAAAACAGCAGAGATGTCTTTTGTGCTTTGAAGTGGAAAGATGCCTGCCGATTTTCTTAGGCCAACCCACCTAAGGAAAGCAAGTGCTCAGAAATATTTACCAGTGAGTCTTTTCACATCTATCGATTGTTCTTGTATGTACCTCTAGTTATTAAAACTTGATTTATAATAGACTATCAAACTATTTGAGACTTCTTTTCTTTTCAAGTTTCATGTTCTCAGTATTTGATTTCTAGAGACTGAAAAAAATGAACTAGTGTAAAGTAATATGATATTTTTCCCATGACCAGAATAGTTTAGGGAGCCACACTGCCTCTTACCCAATGCTTGGCTTGAGTTTTTAAAATTAAGGGTTTTTATCTTGCCCACAATAAGTATAAGGGTGAGGATGAGATTGGAGACATCTATTTTGGCTCCACGCCAGCCCATACTGGCCAGGAGACAAGTTTCCTATAATTTGAAGATCTGCAGTAAAAAATGAACTTATTGTTTTTGCCAGCCTTTATTTAGCTGTTTGCAAAAAAAGAAGGTTTCTATATTGCTCTAAAGAAAACCATTCTTATAACTTTCAATTCTCCAAGACAAGAGTTTTTTATGGCGAATGAATGTACAAGGTTTCTATTTGAGATTTCTGCTTCGGTAGTTGTAATATCCCATAGTTGCACCGATAAAACTAGGATTGCTTGTCTCCTGGAGTCTCATGTCTCCCTTTTAAATATAACAAAAATGTACTCACTGTGATAAAACTAAAGAAACACGTAAGTGATGTCTCCTACGTGTTTCCATGGCAGGGGCTGTCACGTGTCTTGTTTTGAATATGGTTGAAGAGAACTAATCTCTGAACTGAGGAAAAATCAAGGCAAAACATACAAAATGTAAAACACGTTATACATGTATTGGCAGATCAATGGTTTGATATTTTAATCTTTGAACTTATAGTATAAACGTAGAACGTCACGTCACACATCTAACTTAGGAATGGTGGCAAAGACTGCTAGCTGTCCTCCGGTTCATATTGTCACCTTTGCTGGCGGTGGCTTTTTTAGGGGGCTCTTGAGTGCCCAGAATGAAGACCACATCTTCCCGTGTCCTTGCAGCTGGCTGAGGCCACAGTATTCAGTTTGTCAGTGGGATGAAGGCACATTCCTGGCTGCGGATGTAAGGACAGGCCTCCATGCTGGCTGCAGAGTGTTCAGGTTAAGCAGGCATCTTTACCAGTGGAAGAGGGAAAACCTCAGGATCGGCGACGATCATTGCCACTGATTAAGCACTTACTATGTCAGGCACTGTTCTAAGTACTTTACACCTATTATCTCACCACAACCTGATGAAGTAGACACAACCAGTATTCCCATGTTACAGATCAGCAAACTGAGGGACAGAGAAATGACACAACCAGTAAATGGCAGATTTGGGATCTTTTTCCCAGATAGCCTGGTTTCAGAGTCTACACACTTAACTGCCACTCAGTACCACGTCTAGCGATGGCAGAGCTTCCAGAGAGGACCCTGGGTCCCCACACCATGAAGGCATCACATTAACCCTGTACCACCTATAGCTGGGACTGTTGTTTTCTTTCTGAAAGGCAGCCAAGCCCGTATCTTAATGAATGAAAGGACAAAGGACGATGCACATGACTATTGAGGAAGGTAAGTCAAGCTGGTCTAAATGTCCATTTGAAATGAGGCAAGAAACGCACAACTAAAAACAAGTCAAGCCACAACTGAAATCTGAACCTCAACTCCGAGAGCTCTGATATCCAAGAGGATGTGTTTACGGGGTCTCAGTCCGACCCTCAAAATCCAGGGTCTCATTCAGAGGAAAACTGTGCTGCCCTTGAGAAAAAGTTGCACGTCAAATGGTTGGTTTTCTAGAATTTATCTTTTCCCTTTAACTTAATAGAAGAATAGGCCCTCTCCTGGTAAAAAGTACATGAAGGTTGCTTGTTTGGGAGGGAAGGGGGGGTAGATTAAGGTAATATTGAGTTTTTACATTATTTTGACTTTGCAAATGTTCAGAGCCATTTACTTTGGTTACATTAATTTTGTTGTAGACCTTTTTGTTTTTCCTGAAGTTAGTGATTGCCTCATTTTAAAAAACTTGTGTAATTTTATTTGCTAAATTTCTTTGCTTCTTATCCCAAATCTTTGTCTGGGGTATAAAACTTTTATTAATGCAGTCACACATCAGGTAATTCATCAGTTCCATTTTTTTAGTTGCAGGCATCCTTCCCAGAGTCCCGTCTTCTCCTGTTCCAGTTTCCCAGTAACACTCTATGAAAAGCTGTATGTGAGGTAAGTTCCTGGGACCTTGCATAAATGAAAATGTTCAGTCTACCCTCACACTTAACTAATCACTTGGCTGTGTATAGAATTCTAGGTTGTAAGTGATCTCATCTCATACTTTTGAAGGCATCGCTCCCTTGTTACCGAGCTTCCAACGTTGCTCTTAACCCTAATTTTAATTCTTCTTTTTCTCCTTCCTCCTCGTCTTTGCAGGAACATTTTAAAATCTTCTCTTCACGCCTGGTGTCCTAAAATTTCACGATGATGTGCCTCAGTGTAGGATTATTTGTATTCATGGGACTATGCATTTGGTGGACTTCAATCGAGTGACCAATGGCCTTTAGGTCTAAGGACATCTTTAAAAAAACAATGCTTTCAATCATCTCCCTTCATTTGTTTCGTTTTCTCTTTGTGGCGCTCCTGTTTAAATATCTGACCCCCTTGATCAACCCTCCTGAGTTTCTTATCTTTTCTCTCCTATTTTCTCTCTTTAACAGTTTGTCCTTCTTTCTTGGAGCTTTCCTCAATTTCATCTCCCAAATCTTCTACTGCATTTTAAAAATATATTTTTAGTTTCCAAGGACTTTTTATTGTTTTCTGAATGTTCCTTTAAAAAAAATTAGTCCTACATTCTGGTTTTATGAATGTACAAACCTCTCATCTCTGATAATATTAATTGCAAATTTATTGGCCATTTCATTCTGCTCACTTCACATTGTTTTCTATGAGTTGTCTCACTGTTTACTTATTTTGACTCAAATTAGTGGCTTTCTTCTAACATGTGGGCCCTGTTGGCTGTCTGGCACGAGGCCCTGCAGAGGTTTCTGGAAACGCTGTCAGTGAGTGGGGCATCTGGACTGGTGGCTTTGCCGTCTGGTACTCAAATAAAGACTGGCCATGCCGTAGGGGTGGCGCAGAGTTCAGCGTCAGAGGGTCTCTTCTTTTGAATGGGCCAGTTTCTTTAGAGAACAATCGCCCCAGCTCTTATCTGGAGGCTGTAAGTTTCAGGAGCTGAGAGGAGAAGCAAATGGGGCATCGCAGCACTCAGCACACAGACTCTCACTTTCCTGCTTTCAATATGGCGCCTTGCCTTTACCTTCACGTGGCCCGGCGTCCCCAAGTCCACAGTCTTGGGACCAGCCCATCCAGAAGGCAACCTTCTGCCTCTCTTCTGCCAAGGTGGAGGAGGGGCCGCTTCCGGGCAGTCTGGGCTGGGGGAAGGGAACTTGGGGTCTAAGGGGCTCTTCAGGAAGCCTTCTCATCGCTTCTGTATTTTGAATCATTATGTGTACTGACGCCTTCAGAGGTACCAGGTACCTTCAAATCTGGGCCTTTCTGGAGTTCTGCGGCATAAATTGACTTCGTTCTGATTGAGTAGGTATGCTTCAGCTATTTGTACTATTCTAAATGTTTACAC
Organism: Delphinus delphis; assembly: GCF_949987515.2. Lineage (NCBI taxonomy): Eukaryota > Metazoa > Chordata > Mammalia > Artiodactyla > Delphinidae > Delphinus > Delphinus delphis. The sequence continues at coordinate 3,288,358 of NC_082698.1, forward strand.
TCATCTGTCTGCTTTCTGTCACCCAAAACTTGATATCTTTTCTTGTTGCCTGTCATCCCCTATCCTGTTTTCTTTGTCCTTATGAGTTCATGACTTTTTATAATTCCATTACTGTCATTTTAGTGGTATTTCAGGAAGGGATGGACATAAACAAGTGTGTTCCGTCTGCCATAGTTAACTGGAAGTACAGTTTTTACTCTATTTTTATTGAAAAATGATTATTTTCAGGGGTGAAAAATGATGAAGACAAACAAAATTATTTTAGAAATAAGATTATTTTTGTTAGGCAAAGAGAGGATATCATGAGATTCAATTCTGATTTTGCCCTTTTTCCTTTTTACTGTAGTTAATAGAAATGAGGTGCTGACGACCAAGAGACACTCACATTGCAGAACAGCTAACCATGGAGAGAGATTTCTATTTATTTATCGGTGTCTCCTTTGAGAAAGCGGTGTTTCCACCTGTCCTCGTTTGGTTTTATTTTCTGTTATTGTGTCCAGAGGGCCCTTGATCATCAATACTGAATCTCAAAAGAAGAGATTCATTTGCTCGCAACTCTGACTACGCTGTTTGATTTCACATTTTCTTTTTAGGACTAGTAATGTGGTCTTGGCCAAAACCTCTCGTGGGTTTAGATAATTCTTTACTTTGGAGTCTTGGAGAACTTGCAGACCGTGCAATCATTTTCCTGCAACATTTTGAATGGTTCCTTTTGCTCAGGTGATCAAGAGGAGACAGACAGGATCGTCACATTTCTCATGTTTGAGCGTAGAAAGGGTTTCACAGCAGGTCGGTCATTCTGCCCCTGGAGACGTGGGTGGCCCTCAGCAGCCTGTCCTTCAAACGACACTGGAAAATACACCTCACTTAAGCAACATGAAACTTTTCTTGGATGACTCCATTTTTTTCAGATGTGCATCTCAGGTTGACTTTTTTCCAACATCTTTTTTTTTTTTAATGCTGGGAATGAGCTTCCATATTCCACAAAGATACGACCACAGAGATGTGAACTAGGGTCCCTCCTTGTAGGACCTAAACATTAGGTGCTTCAGAAATTGAATTCTTTGTTCCAGTAAACTGGAAGCAAGTGAAACTATCTTTGAGAAAGTGGGTCAAGCCCCACTCGGACTCCTTCTCACCAGGGGAAGCAGTGTTTCTCTATAAACGGCACGGCTTAATCACTGGGCTGACCAGGAGATCATCCTCCCTTCAGTATCCTTTGCTGTTCCTGTGACATCCGAGTCCCACAGTCGGTGGAGGGCCAGCTCTCTGTATCAGAGAAGAGGCTTCATGCACCGAAGCACGAAAACAGCTGCAAAGCAGAGAAAAGATAGGGAAACAAGACATTCTTCATGTTTTTCATATTTTCAAAGTATTATAAATAACTTCCCTATCCCCACACAAAATGGACTTCCCACAAAACTTTCACATGCAACACAATTAACGTAGGACATGACTGACTTCCTTTCATCATAGAAATGTCAGGAAACAGCAGTCTGGATATATGCATGTAGCTCACATAACCTGCATAGCTGTCACGTGGGCATCTCCAAACTCCTTGGGTTATTCTATCCTTTCATATTTGCCATAAAAATGGCTGGATGTCCCGTCTCACATACTCTGGGAAATTCAGTACCCTTCCTCTCTTCTAAGGATTTGGTGGTGTTTCAGGTACTCCAGGTCACCTCTTGCTCTGACTCCTACTTCCCCTGAATTCTTGAGCTCAGCTGTTCCCTCTGCTTTTCACCCCCTGCTGGCAGTCTCCCTTGCCCTTCACTTCCCCAGCGTTCTCCAGCCCCAGACTGTCGTGCGGAGTTGGCTTTATGGAAGGTTTGGAGAAAATGGAAAGAGGTTATAAGCCATCACAGTACAAAGTGCAGTTGAGTCTGAGCTCATGGCTATCATTGCCCCAAATCCGTCTGACACCCGCCCATGGGGAGCGTCTCCCTGTCTGGGTCTCCTGTGGAGGCCCTGAGTGCCACCATACTTTTGGCTTGAACAGCCCCCACCAGGGACTCCTCTCCGCCCACCCCCCAGGCCACTTGCCTCCCAAGGTCTTGGGTGTCGGCCCCTCTCCAGCTGCTGTCTCTTGGGTGACAGGACAGATAAGCAATTTCTGTTTTACTCTTTCCTCATCTCTCTCAACCAAAAGGCCTAACAAGGTCTTCTTCTAACCCTCAAATGGCCATCTATCCCCCAAAAGAATTTTTCCATACCTGAGAAATCAGGAGCTGGGCATGCAGCTTTTAAACAGAAGCTGTAAACAGCTTTTAAATACTGTTTAAACAGTTAAACAGTTAAACAGTTAAACAGTTAAAATACTGTTTAAAATACTTTTAAACAGTATTTGCTTTTAAACAGAAGCTGTATTTTCTTCTCACCCCGTCCATTTAACATACGGAGAGAAATGTTTCTGGAATTGTCAGTAATAGCACCTACCAGTGCACATGGGCTCTTCAGGGATGGCCTTTCCTTCTGCAGAACACATTACAACCCATTCCGTGACGTGTTGAGTCCAAAGCCCATTTCGCCCCTGCCCCGGCCCTGACAATTTAGTGCACCGGCATTGGAGTCGCCGCCGTGGACTCTCCGAGAGGCCACATGCAGATGAGGCTGTAACTGAAGCAGCTTTGCTTTGTCCTTTTTAAGGAAAGAGTGTGATGTTCCTTCTACCAATTTGGCCGCCCGGCAGCTGGTGTTCGGAGGTGACCTTAAAGCACGTGCTAAGCGGCCGCCGTGCTGCGAGGCAGGGAAAGCACCAGTCGTGGGAAGACGAAGTTTCCTGGGAGCCGTGGGACGGGCGGAAGGGCCTCAATCTTCAGTTTGTGCAAGACCGTCCTTCCTGTCCAGAGGACGTCCCCACCGCTGGCCACGTGGCCACAGCCTGTCCTGTGCTTCTCGGGAAGCTCACTCCCCGCAGACGTGGAGCCCGCCCACGCCCGAGCCACGCCTGCTCGCGAGTTACTGCTTGCAGTAGCCCCGTCAGATACGCACCGTTATTAGAACCCCTGTGTTCGCGGGCTGGATCGCTCGCCCAAGGCCACGTACATAGTAAACGGCAGTGCTGGGATCCGAAGAAAGCTCCGATGCGTGCCTTACTGGTTTCAGAGCCCTCCTCCAGTTGGGAGAATGCCTTGTTTGCAACCCCTAATAACACATTCATGATGGGCCACGAGGGCTCATAACATCCCACTGTGTGTATTCAAACCTGGCTACGTTTATAGTTCGGTTTTATCTATGCTCATCTGCGGAAGGACAGATATTAAGAGAAAGAATGTTGCTCCTGGGAAAGCAATCATAGGGCAGAAAACCTAAGCCCACCCCGTGGAAGGTAGGTGTCCTCATCATTCTCTTCAAACACTCTGGCTTCTCCCCCGGCTGGCGCTTATCTCAATTAATAAGTAGTAATTATTTGCTTGTTTATTTTTTTCTGTGTCCTCCACTGTATCTGCAGCTTCTAGGTGGTGTCGGACCTAAAGGACACAGTGAGATTGTGGTTGAATGAATAAGTGGATGAATTTTAAAGACACAGAGATGATATTTCATGTATTCCTTTTCATCTTTTAACAAGTTGGCCAGGAATAAAGATGCAGCGTCATAGCCCTAAAAGTTTGTTTTAACAGTACTTAGGCTCGGATGACGGCTCGCTTCTACTGAAACTGATAGATGCTTAGCAGGATTAGCCAGCCAAGGATGCTTCTGGTCTTGTTTCTCCAAATCATTTGAAGTAAAAAGTTCCCACAGTTACTAAATTTGAGAATTAAAAAAAAAAAATTAATACCTAGTTCGTTAGATTATTCCTAAGGAGCTTTTGCTAAGCGTTCGCTTTTACTGACAGGGCTCCCCTTAGAGTTAGCTGCAGGATGTACTTTTTACTTCGATGAACTTTGAAATGAAAACAAATCTTTACTCACTATCAGTTAAGTGTTAAATCTTTCTCGCCACCAAGAGTTCCTAAGTAGAACATAGTTGTATAAACTTGAAGCGGAAGAAAGGTGCTCTTTGGTGAGACATAAGAAGAAAGTCACAAAGAGAAGTAAACTTTTTAGCATCCGGAGGCTTTGAGGCACTGATGTGTTTATGACAGCAGTTATGAGGTCAAGCCCCGTATTACATGGACGGGGACGCTTGTGACACAAACCTTGGACAGACCCTTCTTCCTAGAAATAAATGTGTTAGTTGGATTTATTCATGGCAAGGGACAGAAAAGCAACTGAAGTCCAAGGAAATTAGTTGGTTCTTGACATTGAGGGTCCGAGCTCTGGCACAGCTGGATCCAGAGGTCAGAGACTATTGTCGGTCTTTGTTCTTTCTCTGTCTCTGTCTCTATCCCTCTCTCTCACACACACTGCTGTCTGGGCTTGACCCCATTCTGCATACAGCTCCATCCACGGGGCTTGCGCAGGAACCAGCTCCAGACACCCTTGGGTGGCTCTCAGAGCTTTCATGCCCGAGGAAGAGGGAGAGAAAAGAAAGAGGTAGTCTCGGCATCCTTATCTCAGATCTTTGAGAAGCCTTTCGCTGACATCTTCGTGAGCTGTGTCTTTTCCTGAACTGCTAATTGGGGCCAGCGGCCGGGGCTGACTTGTGTCCTGTACCCATTCCGGTGGAAAAGGGAGGCATCCTTACAGATGAGGCCAGCGCAGAAACGAAAGGGAGGCTGCCATGGAGGGAAGACGCACGGATGAAGAGCGAGCAGATTAAAGTCGCCCGCTCCACCCAGGTCAGGGGTGGAGAAAGGAACAAGGAAGAGGCGCACAGCCTGTTGTATAGAAAGCACTCAGACACTGTTTCAAGTTGCAAAGTAGGTGAAAGAAAGGTGTCCCTTAACATGCCCAAGTTTTTAAATACCTGGTACCATCTTATTGCAAATTTCAAATGTTACCCAAATAACTTGGATGTAAATTTATTCTGTTCTCTAAACGGAACTATTGAAAACATCTCAGTGATTTGATTTATTTGCTCTAGACAATATCTAGTATATGTTATGTTCCAATTCACAGCCCTGTTTTAGTTACTCAAGAGTCTGTATCATCCATATTAATTTATTAATTCCTAGGTTTATGACTCTAGTCCTTTCTTTGACTCTCAGTTTGCTTTCCAGAGCTTTTCATTCATGTATCCAACCAGTCAATCAGTATTTATTGAGCAGTAAGTGTTTTCAGGTGTTACTGTATTACTGTAGGTGCTGTGAAGGAATTCAGAGGAACGTACAGAGAGACAAATTTGTAATTTAACCAGAGGATGGACAAACCTCTGAAAGGGTGGTGACGAGTAAAAGACAGCCAGTGTGATGTTATTATTATGAGGGAATAGAGAACACACCAGAAACTTCATGCACCAAAGGCCCAGCAGAAAATTCAAGTTCGGAGAAAAACAACTTGAATGAACGACAGAAGCTGATGGAGGAACGCCTTCTCCCTTTGTCCTCCAAGGGGCTGTTCCAAGACACTTCTCAGAAGGCCCCTACAAAATCCTGGCAATATCGCTTCTGACCCCCACTGGTCCAAGGTGTGTGGCCCGAGGGTGTACACGCCCCTGTTCTCCCAGGCAGTGCTTATGTAGGTAACAAGAAAGTCCTCTTGGGCAGCCTGGGTCAGGAAGCAAGAGATGCTCAGTGACGTCCGATGAGAGATGCTGTCACCAAAGTGACCAAAGGTGGTCAGAGCCTGTGCACAACAGGTGATGCAGTGACTGGAGACGGCGGGGCTGAGAGAAGCTGCAGAGGTGCACAGAGGGGAGGTGGACGCTGGCAGGTCCAACATATGGCCCAAGGCCCACCCATAGGAGACTGGATGGGGGCCAGAAACCTGTCCCTGGATTGGCCAGGGGCCTCGCCTCTACACCATGTGGCCAATTTCTGCTGACAAGAGAATAAATGGCAATAAAATCAGAGGATCTGCCCGTTTGGATGCAGTGCATGCCAACAGACATCTTAATGCTGATTAATTTTATACTGGCTGTATTCTCCTGAGTGATATGTACAAATAAGAAATTATCATGGTTAAGTACAAACGTTAGAAAATAACCAGCGCAGAAGATATTCTGCTATACCCAAAGACCCCAAAGTCCTCAGCAGAGAGAAGACATTCTGCTTTCCATAAACTTTGTAGAGCTGCAGAATTTGTTGGTAGGGCTTTGTCCTTGGGAAACTTTATACAATCTTCAAAAGCATAAGATGCCTGCAAAGGAACCAGCACAGAACCAGCTACTGGGACGGGAGCCAGGCGCCTGATTGGAGGAATGGGGGGAGGCTTTCACATCAGTCAGGTTGCTCTCAGCATCCCCCACAGCAGGAGGCGGAGGCCAGACAGGGGGAGGCGAGCGAGGTGCTCGCTTTGGACTCAGAATTTACTGGGTGCCTGAGAACCCAGCACCCAAAACGTATAAACCTTCAATGCAACATTTAAAAAACCAAAAGGAATCCACTGTGAATCAAGTATCACCATTTTGCATGGAGACGGGGTCATTATTCCTCATGTGCCCTCTGGTCCCAGTCTCTACTATCGTTTGATGCAACACTATTATTAATTAATCTGCATTAATCTTTATTTTCTAAAATATTATCTACGGATTATGGCGTTTGGGGCACCACCTCAAAATCTGTGCCCAAGGTGAGTGTCACACTTTCCTCCTCCCACTTCCAGCTCGGCCGGGAATGTTCCTGGGAGCCGTCTAGACCGGTAACGGATGCTCTGCAGTTTGGCCCATGATATCATGGGGTTATCTCAGATTAACCTCGAGTATTTATCTTCTTTGTTATTTCATTTTCAACACATGCTCCACAGGAATAGAAACCCTTGCCTTTCAAACCGTGGGACCAGTTGGAGCCCCTCAACGAATCAACGTTTCACGAGTCCACCTCTGAGACAAGCAGAGAGGTCCCGGGTCACACAGCGGACCAGGGCGCGGCTAGCTGGCTTGCTGTCCCTCCACCCACTGGGCCACCTGCCCTCCATCAGAACGGGGTGTGGCCGGGTGCTCCTGGCCTCTGAGTCTCCCTATGAATACTCGGGTGTCCCTACGAGTTGGGAGACAGCCGCCCTTGAACTCTCAGCCGCAGACCAGGAGGGAGGCCCGTGGTCAGGGTGGGACGTGGTCAAGTCGTCTCTCACCTGGAGAGCCGATGCTGAAGGAGAGATGTGGAGGGGAAGCCAGACGGAGTCCGAGTGTGGGCACGATTGAAAAATGAGGATCCCCTGATGAGAAACGGGTGCTTAGCAAAGGGCAGCCTGGCCCTCGCCCAGCCCGTCTCCTGTGAGGAATGGGGCCATCTTTCACCTGCCTGCCTGCAAAGCTGCTGCGAGCGCTGTGGCCTGGCTCCCCGGCCCCCCAGCCCCCGGCAATGAATTTGCTGCTTCTTAATGTAAAACCTGCCTTTTCTGGTCATTGTGCCATTTTATTTACGGCCTGTCTTTGGGGGGCTCTTGATCAATAGATTGAGTCCCACAGTATATTTCTTCCTTTCAGTTGTTCTTGGTTCTATTTTTAAATTACATGGGGCTGCTAACGATTGCGCACCTTGCCCTTGAGTGAGTGGGGTCTTTGGCTGCCGGGCGGCCAGGTTTTAAAGGCCTCGTGGCAGCAGATTAATGCCGGCCTCCCAGATGATTCCGTTCCTGAGCTCGGCTTCCGCCTGGGAGGTGAAGGAGGGCAGGCGGCTGGAGGGGTGGGCAGCAAGGAGCCGTGTGGTGACACCCGGCATCTGTCCTCACTCTCGGGTCCTCCAACCCGGTCCTCGTTTGGACAGTTAGAATTACTGAGGGCAAGATGCCGGGGTCCTTCTGCTCGTCTGCTGACCCGGAAGAATCTCCAACCCAACGTCCCTCTAGGGTGCCGTGCCCAAGTCAGGCCCGGGGAGACATCACCTTGCAAGGGCCAAGCTGGAGCCGTGAGCAGGGGGCGTTACCGTAACAACTGCTCGTGAGTCCCAGGGGGGCCACAGCCAGGGGTCACAACTGCAGCCTAATTTGCGCAGGACAGAGTGCAGCAGCAGCGTAGACGCAGATTTGTGTGATCCAATTAAATTATTGTTTTCATTTTCATGCAAATGAAGATAAGTTCTCTTGGCACGTGAAATGTGCCTTTCATGAAAGCTGCAGCTTCTGGGCTGTGAGCAGAATGTGTTCGCTTGGGTTACTGGGGTGGGTGGTCCTGGAACTGTGTGTTGCCAAGTGCTTCCGACCGGAGCCCCACAATTCCCACTGATTCCGTAATTCACGGGCCAGGTATCCTCACACCTCCACTTCGTTGTGCTCTCAGTATTCCACAGAGCGGCCTCATCTCCAGCTATCGATTACAGCTGTATTAATTTATTTCCCCGGATCTCTCTCCCCACGCTTGTTGGGGGCACGCTCACTTAAAATATATGTATTTTCCCCCTTGCTGGAGGCTTTCACGAAACAAGGCTAATATTCGGCACTTGGGATTCAAGTCATGGCATCTCGCAAAGTTTGGATGTATTAATGAACAAAAATAAGAGTGCAGAGAAACTGGAAAATTGGCAGGCGGTTGAGAGCAAGCCAACAGGAAACTGTCTGATTATGTGCATGGGGGCAAAATTAGTAAAAGAATTTGAAATTGTCTTGTGAGCAGAGATTCTATTGTTTGCAAAGAATAATTCCATCTATTTTAACATTTTCAAGTGCAATTCCATTGGTAAGGGCTCTTCCTTTGATTGTGAGTGATGTTAATTGAAGGGTGTGGCTCCACGTCTGTTTTGGCCGTTAGACTCACATCTTTTGTTTAAAAACTCAGAGTGCTGGCTTTCCTGCCCAGCCTCCCTCTGTGTTTCTGTTTTGGTGATGTGATGACAGACTTACAGTGTTTCCTTGTGTGTATGGTAACAGATGTTTATGTGAATAACAGACTTTTTTATGAAGGCATACACTTTATAGCCAAATACTAATTAAAAATAATTGCATGTAAGCATTTTTGTTTATTCCCTGTTGTGCATCTTTAATCATTTGAAATCACCTGCACTTGGAAATTGAGGCAAAGATTTGATACTGCAATTATAAGACGCCATCTGACTATATATTAGGTAGAAATAGCAACATATTTGAGGAAAAAGAATATTAAAGCAGAATGCCAGGTCATTCTGAAGTCTCTTGTACACTGGGTCAAAATACTAATACATTACTTTGTTAAACTAATAGGATTTTAAGGCATCATTCAGCCACCAAAACAACTGCTTCATGAATAATATCCTATACCTGACACAGTTTGCGCGCTAACAAGCTCATTACAAGTAGGTTTTAATTAGAGGCGTAACAGATGGTTCCCAATAAATATAGGCAGTGGCGACTCCCTGGCCTTTTTTTTTTTTCCCTTTTAAAGACAAAAATATCGGGTAATTGAGAGACTGGGAATCTTAGTTTGGGTTTAATAGTATGTGTTCAATTAAAACAAAGTGTAAAGTGCCAGGAATGGGACTCAGATAGTGCACACCGAATAAAGAAAACAGGGTTAAAAACGACTTTCCTGTTTAGAAGTGAGCTTCCCCAGGCCGTGGCAGGGATGGGCCACGTGTAGCCCCTGGTGACTCACCAGGGCTTGCTTGTCCGGGCTTTGTTTGTTAAGCATTGCCTGTCACCGTGTTATGAAGAATTAATAAGACACTTCAGAGTGTTCTTGAACTCCAGCACCGAACACTCTCACTACTGTGACATTTAACAAAAACGTTTAAGCAGAAAAGAAAAAGGAATGGTTCTAGAAGCCACCTGTGCCTCTCGGCAGAAGCCTTTTAACACTATTTGGGGGACACGAGAAGGAGGAGGGAACAGATAAACCCAGCACTAAGTTCCACTCTAAGAGTTTTCATCTTCAATGAACCAGACTTGACATTTCTGTTGCTGGGATGGGGTTAGGAATTTGGTGAACCTTGCATAGGAAGAAGGGTTATGTTTTGAGATGGAATTTACTTTTTTTGGAAAAAATGTTTCCCTTTGCTGTAAAGAAAACTCTTATCTAAAATGAACCAGCAAACTCCAGCACAAAAAATTAAGAGGTTGGAAATAAATATATAAGAATTTAGAGAAAACATCATTTCATCAATTTCTATTTTAAGTGTGCTTCTTTTCCTTTCCTTTTTGAAATAGGGGTGGGGTCTTGAGAGTCAACAGCAAACCCCTAACGAACGCTGGTGGTTCTGTAACCTTCCACCCCCATCTGAAAATATGGTTTTCAGAATGACGGTATTGACTGCCTCGGAAGCAGGTCCTCCTATCAGATTGACAAAGGGCTGTTTAAGGAAAAGAAAGAGATTTCAGTTTGCAGGGAGGCGTCTCCCAAATTGCAGAATTAGAAGTGTAGATTACTGGGCATGATTTTATATTTCAAGGGCATTTTCCCACCAGCTTCTGTCTGGCATCTCTCTGCCTTGCTTCCAAGCGGCATTTCTGCTCGGGCACACGGTGGAGGCGCGTCTCACGGTGTGCCATTGCCTGAAAATAAGGCCACTTCAGGTCTAAAATATTCCACCCGTATCCCCTGGGGCAAATCGCTGACATGTAGCAGCTCCTGTGACGTGGAGCCGCCAGGCCGACAGCCGTGCGGAGATAGTCGCACATCTGCAGCATCAAGCTTCACAGCCAGAAATAGCATTACTTAGAGTGTGAGGGTTTTAATTTCATTAAGAATTTTTTTGACAGCGTGACACCCCAGGGTCTTGTTCCGGTTGTTTCTTATCACTTATGTAGGGGAGCGGATGGGGATGTGGGAATAGATCCCCAGGCTGGACTTGTACATTTCACTTTCAAAGGCAAGAAGCCCCACTTGATATTCATCAACTGCGCACTGGGTGGAAATTCCGGGGACATCGTGGGAAGGTTCTAGGAAGGTGCCAGGGCCTGAAGTGCGCCCCTTGGCATGTGGGCACCGGAGGGCGTGCCGATTGGAGCCTGATTTATGCGTGTCACCGGAGTGGCAGGGTGACTAAAATGTGTCATTCTGTGTGACTTCAGAAAATAACCGCGGCTTCCATTCAACAGATGGAACGAAGAAGGGCCCGTCAGTAAGCGGGTGAGAAGAGCCCCGTCCCGAGAAGCGCACCCCGGGGCCTCAGGGCGACGAGGTTGTGTCCCAGCGGCCAAGCCCCTCTGGCTTCCAGGTCGTGCCCCCTGCCCCCGCCTGCCCAGCACTGTCGACACAGGCTGCACCCCCAGTGCTTGACAGTTAACGACCAGTCCTTACCGCCCGCCCTGCCTTCCATGGCCAGGGGCCAGCGAAAGAGGGAAAGTTATTTCTTACTCCTGAGATCCCAGAGTCACAACGCCCCAGGACCTTCACCTGTCAAGGCCCCAGGGCCTGGGGCTGTCACCCTTCATGCTTAACTAGTTCATGAGGACTGTAGTGAAGATTAATAGACGCCATGGCCTTCATTGTCATGAGCACAGAGATGAAACCCAGCCACACACTTGACAAGGAGAATAGCCCGGTGACGAAGGAGCATTGGAGTGGAATTCGGGGGCCCAGGACCGCCCGGCGTCATCACTGACTGGTTAACCTCGAAAAGTCATTTATTCCTGTCCAGCACAGCTCTGCCTTCTGCCCTGCATCTACAGGGGGGCTATGTACTGGATTTTCCAATTGCTTACGGGAGGCACCAGTGCTGAAAACCCATTAACTGGAGAATGAGTGAAGGTGAGGCCTTGGTATGTCTGCTGCCCGGCCCGTCTCACATCTCACGGGGCTGGGGACAGGGCTCTGTCTTAGCCCCTGGTCTCGGCTACATCAGATTGCCAGAGACTGGGGGGCTTAAACTGAAGCATTTACTTCTCACAGCTCTGGGGTCTGGGAAGTCCAAGATCAAGGTGTGGCAGACCCAGTGTCCAGTGAGGACCCACTTCCTGGCTGGCAGATGGCCGTCTTTTTGCTGTGTCCTCCCACGGTGGCCGGCAGACAGAGCACGCTCCCCCCGTCTCTGTTATAAGGGCACTAAACCCATTCATGGGGGCTCCACCCTCATGACCAATCGTTCCCAAAGGCCCCACCTCCTGATACCAGCAGGTTGGGGGTTGAGGCTTCTGAATTGGGGGGGGCACATTTGTGAATATTTATTCAGTCCTTAATGGGCTCTTTAATGAGGCTTTGGAAGTTTGGGGTTCTCCAAGGCAGTTTGGACAGTGTCTTTACCCGTAGTGTGCCCGGCATCCTCATCTCCAGTGGGAGTGTCTTCCTTCCAACTCAGATTCCGCTCTCGCAAATACCACCCTGCTGGTGAGGCGCGTGGGCCTCACGTTTAGCAGAACGCAGCTCAGCTGGAGTAACAGGCGGGAGACAAAGTCTGGAGGAGACGTCCCGAGCAGATTCTTGAAAACAGCCTCGTACAAAGATACCATCTTTCATACCAACTTGATTTTCACAAGGTGTCTCTTTGTTTCTCCGTAAGACAGAGCCTAGAGCTCCAGCTCACTGAGCTGCTTGCCAGCCGGCTGAAAAGGAAGAACTGACAAATCCCCAAGTGTAAAAAGGACAGAGGTCGCGTCTGAGAAGGAGCTTGGGACGGGAAGACGAGGGGAGGGTCATGCTACGGAGAGCTCGGCTTGGGTCCGTCGCACGGTGGCCTCGGCTGAGGGCGATGGGAGGACAGACCAGGGTCCCTGCATGGAAACGGCCTGCGCTCCGCATCACACCGCTGTGTGCCTTCCCTCCACCAGCGTCACAGAGACTTGGTCTTGTACGTATCCAAATGTGCTTTGGGCCTCAGATCCAGTACAGGTGTGCACGAGCAATGAATCTACTTAATTTCTCCAATCCAGAAACACAGAGGGAGTCTGTCTGCTTAAGGTTTGCCTTCTTCATATTCATATTCATTCATTCACACCAGAAAGGACTGCCTCCCCATGAAAACCTGGATGGGGTGAGGGGATCTCTCTGGAGCTGCCTGAACTCCCTCCCGTTTCTCCAGCGGATCAAAGCCCCTGCTCGTCTCCAGTCAACTCATCCAAGAGAGCGGCGGCCTCACTTCAATTAAGTTTGAATTAATTCTTGCTGGTTTCCTTTACAAAAACATCCAGGTTTTAATTGTTTCACCTAATTACTGGACTGCGACCCAGATTTAAGACCTGACACAGGTGATAGGAAACGATGGGCTTCCTTTGATTATATTCATTTATCGTCTCCAGAGCTTTTTGGAGCAGAATATTCCTCCTTTTGTTACTACTTATTTATATGTCTGACCTTCCAGACGCTCTGACGGCATGAAATGTCCCTAAATAAACATGAAACCTCTTCCCATTTAGGATGAAATTTGGCTCCGACTGTCTTCAAGGCAAGCCTACGATGGTGTTTGATCAAATGAGAAAAACCCGCAATTGGTGTATTTCCCCAAATCGTGCAGGGGGCGTAAAGAACAGTGACCTGCAAACTCTATGGGTGGTAGGTATAGTATTCATTTCTAGCTAGTATTTGCATGCAAATATCAGCCTGTATAAATCTGGCATTGGAAGCACCCCAAGGCTCCAGGCTGGCAGATGGGTATCGGATCACAATGAAACTTAACAGTACCTGGGGGCTTTGGGGCCAAACAGAGGCTCTGAGCAACAGGAGAGCATTCGTCTTCCCTCCTCTGAGATGACAGTGTGGGCTTTATACATTGTTCTGGCCAGAAAATATTTAAGAGGTGGTTTGGAAAAACACTTTGGGCTGATAGCCAATTTCCCTTAATGTTCTGCAGACAGTCTGTAGATCTTGGAAAGTAGGACATCTTTAAATCACTCTCTTTTGCTTCACTTAAGTTGAGGAGAATTGGCATAAGCTGAGAGTTCAGGACAGCCCACTACTGCTGCTTCACGGGGACTCTGGTGGGAGGAGGGAGACAGGTGCTGAGGAGGGCTGCATAAACCCTGGGATCAATTTCCCATCTTTTTTTTTTTTCCATGAGGAGTACTGCAAAGATTTCTTGGCCTTATCCTTTCTTACTTTGCAAAAGAAAAACACTCATCCAGAAAGAAAGGTGAAATTAGTGCCGCTCAAAGATTGAGAGGTTTTTGAGAGACCACGGACAGCGTGGATGCCCTAGCTGGGACCTGATCTGCGAGTAGACATAGCAGCTTTTATTCCCAGAGAATGTGGATTTGGGATGTAGCACAAGGCAATTCTTTTCTTCTTCTTTAGAGTAAGTGGACAAGTGCATGGATGCAATTAAAATCAAATGACAGGATATCTGGAAGAAAAATAGGAACAAAGAAGAAGGTATTTGAGAAAGAATGTTCTTCCCCACCCCTGCAAAGAGACATTCAGAATTGGAGGGGGGAGTAGACAGGGTCTCACACAAGAGCATATTATAGGGAGAGGCACGTCTTCTGCAGCTGAAATGTATACACTCACATATTTGGAAAGATTTCAATATCTTCCCCCATATAGATGACCTTAAAGAGTCCTCTGACCCTTGAACGAAGTCTGGCTGGGCTCTGGGATTGTCGTCCTTTAAGGTAGCAAAATGAACTTAGGAAAATGATACCCATCAGATTTGTAGACGTCCAAGGAAATATGTTACACAGCAGCTTCTGACTCTGTATTTTGTTTCCTTGAAAACTTCCTTATCTTGAACTTGGTGAAGCAAACAAATCTGGTTTTTTAAAGTCTTAGGTAAATGAATAAAACTGGGCAAAATATCAAGTATATACGTTTTAATTTTTCATAGTTCCACAGGTATTTACAATAAAGGGCTAAATCCTCACCTGGCCACGGTGCCCTGCGTGATCCTAGATGCTGTCCATCTATCCCTCCTCCTTCAACGATTCTGGACATGCTCATTTCTGCTTCCGGACTTCTGTGCAGTGTTGGGCCTCTTCCTGGGGTCTCTTCCTCCACTCCACATGACTTCGCCCCTCCCACCCTGCAGCACCTCCTGCCACCTCCACCTGGCCGATGTCAGCTCGTAGTTCAGCTTTCAGATAAAGTGAATGGGCGAGGTGAGGCCCCAAGCACACTCTGCCCCGATGCGTGGAACCTCCCTTTGGCTGTGCTTGTCACATTTATAATCGCTTGGCAATCTGTCTGCCCTCCTAGACCTGATGCTCCACCAGGCGGGTTGGCTCGATCCTTGGTGCCTGGGACAGTACCTGGAAATAGGTGTTTGTGGAAGGAAGGGAGAGGATACCCCAAACTCCCCCAGGCGGTGAGCTGAGACCAAGGAGAGGTGTTGGGCTCACTGTGCTTTTGCAACACACTTTAAAGCAGTTACAAACTTCAACTGAGTAACATGTCAAAAAACTTGTTTTGAGAAGTTCTGTTAAGCCAGAGAGCAGTTTTTTAGAAGCTTAAACTTGTTCCTTACCTCCCCCCAGCCTCTGTCCACCCCCCCCACCCCCAAACCTAGCCCTACTGGCCCAGTAACAGCAGCTCAGGTGTTTGTGCTCCCAAATACCAGGGGCCTGCTTAAATACCTGGTATGTGTTGTGATGTCCACTACGGGGTTGGAACTATTATTTCCCCCATTTTACAGATGAGGAAGCCGAGTCCCTGAGAGATTAAGTGAGCTGTGTTCAAGGTCGCGCAGCCAGTGAGCGTGAGAGTGGAGTTTGAGGCTGCGCCGCTTGCCCTGCTTCTTAGAAGGAGAGCAACTTCTGAAGCCTTGAAATAATTGTGCCAGAGGCCAGCAGGGAAGCTAAGTACATTGTCATTGACCCTGCTTTCACATTCAATTCATAATGATCTCGGTTTCCCAGCTCGCGGTCTGCTGGAAGCATCACGCTGGAAGGAATGCGAGAGGACTTTTAGGAGACGGCACCGTGACAACAGAAGTGACGGCTGACAGCTTGACACGGGGGAGGGAGACAAAACTCAAAGGCAATCTGGAAACTGTGTACTGGAGAGTCCCAGAATAGATAAGTCCTGCATCATTAGGAAACTTCCAGATTTTTCTAGAGCTTCGCTTTAGAGGCTAAAAAAATGGTGATTTAAAAAACGACTTTTCTTTAAAGGCATAAGCTACAGTCACATGGCAAATTAATTTCCCTGTACCCGGCAAAGGAAATAGCGTGATGGGTGCTTGCCAAGTGCGCCAGAAGGGAACTCTACCTTAGGGTGCTTCGTCCAAGGTGTGCCACAGGCAGTGAAGTGTCACCTGCTAGTCCTCACGCATAGGGTCTGATAACTTTTCATATTTGTCCTTCCCCAATTTTCATTATTTACTTTCTATGCCCGTTCCTTGCTTAGCATGATACAAAGTCTGTCTATCACCTTTACCTTGCCAGCAAATTTATTTTTAGTCCTTTTAATTAGAAAATTAAAAAACTTATATTCTATTCATGCCCACGTTACCAAGAGGAGCAGAGAACGTGGAGCATGATACGAGTACACAGAATCGCCAAAGGGATAAATCCTTGAGAAGAGTTTTCAAGCTACTAATTTTCTTTGAAAGGTTGGGACAAGTTTTTTTTTTTTTTTTTTAAGATGTGCTTTAATTAAAGGAGGTTTTAGATATTGACAAATATCTAAATTATTCAGTTTTCACTCACTGCACTCATTTTACAAATTGGAAAGTTTCTATTCATTAGAATGTGATTTAAATTTGATAGTAAATTTTCTCAATTTTTCCCTCTGATGTGTTAACACTGGGAGCTAAATTACCTTGAGTAGAAGTTGTTGACTTCAGTAATAAAGCAATTCACATCATCTTTGACCCTGCACTTAGAAGGGCAAATAATACTTCCAAAGACTCTTAAACTCACCCTTTCATTCTCAAGGGGAAGAAAGTGGGTGCTGGGAGTGACTGGGACTTGAGCGCAGACACCGACCTTGACAGGCACCCGAATTCTGACTCCCACGCGGGTGGGGCCTTCCCACTGGATGGACTTCCACCTATTCTTTGGCCCCACAGTCTTGGGAAAAGTGTCAACAAATTGTCTCTTTGGTACATATTTCGATTTGCAAAGTGATTTGAAATCTGAGTTATAAAAAAATCGAAGCGTTATGTAGCTTTTATCTTTTGGCAAATTGCCTGTGTGTGTCTCTTCTGGATACACTCCCTCCTTCTCCTTCCCGGAAGGCCCCAGTTTCCACAGGGGTCCTGTGGCAGAGGGAGACTAACTTCAAGCCTGGCTTCAGGAGTAGAATAGGACACCTCATCCAAGCAGCCAATACATCCATCCTGGGGGCCACAGCCGTTGCTTTCGAGGCAGACAGGTCACCTAAGCAGTCTCATCAGAGTGACTCTCAAAACGCTTACTGGAAATTCTGGGCCACGGGCAATGTACAGTGTGATGAGAGGCCTGGATCATTTGCAGCCATTTTGCTGCCATGAGGCAAGCCAGACAGGCAGAGAAGATTAACAGAGGGGTATGGCTGGGAGAAGGGCAAAAAATGGAGCCAGACCCCTGGATGAAGCTTACCCAGGGGCCTGGCCAACTCTGGTCTTTTTAGGCATGTGAGCCTAGAACACTCTCTTCTTTTAAAGCAGTTGGAACTGAGTTGAGTCCTGACTCAAGTTGGGTCCTGACTGAGATGCACATAAGTTCATTTTCCTTGCAAGTCCTAAAACAGGAGCTCCCTCTTCCCCTTCCTCCCCCCTCCCCCCTTCAGTTTTTAGTGAGGGTGACTAGGTGGTCTCATCTTTCTCTGTGTTTTCTCCTTGCAGTTTGATCTGGTTGATAGAATCCCCCAGAGTTTTGATCTGAGACAATAGGCAGAGCCCAGTGGGCTGCACCCCAGCACCTAGCCACTCACCTGGGCTTCCTGTGGAGGTGGGACTTCTTTATTGCAAACAAATATAGCCTTTGTATTACTCTTCTTTATGCCCAGGTTTCTAATGCAATGTATTTTTCTTATTGTTCTGAATAGAATTTTTACTTTTTTATGTAGCTAAATTTAAAAAAAAGGCAAAACAGCAATGTGTGAACTTATTCAGTTCAACAATGGTAACACAAAATATTAGAACTGATGACATTTTTAATTATGGAAAATTAAAAAAAATAGAGAAGTACAAAGAATAATTTAAGAAAATATCAAGAAATAACATATTTGCTTCGACTTAAAAATTTTATACATAAAATAAAACATAGAGGTGGTGTTGATCCTTTTGTCACCCACACACAGGCTGGTTCACCTCCTTCCACATACGTAATTACTGTAGTGGATTTTGTACGATCCTGCGAGGTCATATAAATATTTTACTTGGGAAAATAGACAATTATAAAAAGTATCTGGTATTGTTTTGTGTACATTTAAATATTCATGAACGGTGTCATAGTTTTATTTGGTAACTTGTCATTTTATTTTATTTTTTTTTTGCGGTACGTGGGCCTCGCACTGTTGCAGCCTCTCCCGTTGTGGAGCACAGGCTCCGGACACACAGGCTCAGCGGCCATGACTCACGGGCCCAGCCGCTCCGCGGCATGTGGGATCTTCCCGGACCGGGGCTCGAACCCGTGTCCCCTGCATCGGCAGGCGGACTCTCAACCACTGCGCCACCAGGGAAGCCCTGGTAACTTGTTATTTAAACTCAGCATCATTTTGAGATGTATCCATGTTGGTACATAAATATACATAGTTTGTTTTTAAAACCTATGTATTGGAGAACACTTGGGTTTTTCCCAATTGCAACTATTGCAAATAACAATGTGATAAACTTTTGCTCCTGTTTCAAGAGTTTCTCCAGGCATATAGTTGGATATGAGATTTCTGGGTTGTAGGATACTGCATTCTTGGGTCTCTTAGGTACTGATAACTTTGCTTTCCTAAGAGGCTGTATCAATTGTACTTGTACCTGGGGGGTATGTGATACCCGCTTTCTAAATCTCTGCCAATATTTGGTTTCATCAGAATTTTAGATTTTTGCTAATCTGGAGGGTGTGGCTTCTCATTTTGGTTTTAATTTTATTTCTTGCTATTTATGTGAAGGAACAGTTTTTCTGTTCCTTCTGTTCCTTTCTGATGTTTAATTGGCTTTTTGATATTTTTTAATTTGTGAAGACCCTGTTTAAGTTTTCTGCACATTTGTCTACTGAATTGTTTGTCTTATTTCTTATTGATTCATGTATCTTCTTTACATAGGCTGGCTCCTAATATCTTTGTCTGTTAAATCTGCCAAGCTTTGTCTTCTTGGTTTCTGCATTTACAAAAGCTTTTCTTATCCCCCTAATATACAAATGCTTGTCTGATTATTTTTATATTTTTAAATAGTTAAATCTTTTAAATGGTAGGAGTTAAACTTGAATTATATGAAGAATGTATCTAAATGTTTTTGTTCAAATAGATAGCCAATTTTCCCAATAGCATTTATTAAAGAATGTATTTTGAAATGCCACTTTATAACATTATACAACTATACATATACAAATAGGCATATGACACTGTATATATATCTGAACTCTTGTCCACTGATGTATTTGATTCTCCTGGGACAACATCACTACATTTCAATGCCTGTAGATTTGGAGTATATCCTGACATCTGATCAGACAAGTCCTTCATTATGATCATTGTTTTTACATGTTTCTTACCTAGTGTCAATCTTTTAATCCTCCCAATAAAATGAAGGGCCAGGCTTCCCTCCCATTTTATTGAGGTTTTGGGTAGAACTGCATTTTATATTCCCTTTGTCCTTGATTCATTTCAATATCTTGAAAAATGGAAGAAAATATAAATGATTATGTTTTATAAAGTTTGGGTGATCTTAAAGACATGAAATCTTATGGAAAGCTTAGCTGTCGGGACAGAACACACTTGCTGCGTTTGTGTCCAATGGTGTGGACCCCTCGCTGAAGAGTGAGCCGTGGAAAGAAGAGGTGGAGGGTTCCACTTTGCGGGGAGGGGGAAGGTCAGGGCTTGTGGCTGACCTGTGTGTTTGCTTGTTGTACTGTTTGTCTGGAATGACAGAGAAGCAAAGATCAGATCGTGTTTACCGTGACTTTGATTTCTTCAAACCTGAGTGACTGCCTCCAGTGTGGATTTAGTGTGTGTTCACACAACTGCGTTGAATTTCACCATTTGGGAAGTCACTGGTGTCTCTGCACTGGGGTCCAGCTCCCATGAGTGGTACAGGCCACTCTCCTGGCTCTTTGTCACCTCTGGTAAAGCTTCTTGCGCGGATTTCTCTCTGGTGGTGAGTTCACTGGAACACATTCGCCTTGGGGACAAACCCGTCCCAAAGCTGCTTCAAGATGGCTTACATTGAATTCTGGCCTGTCTGGGAAACCTGCCTCCTCAGGCGTCTGCAAAGAACAAGTAGCTCCCCCTCTGCTTCTCCCCGTGGCTCTCCTTGAACATTTCTCAGCTGACAAAGCTGACTTTCTAGGAAATTACTGGGCTTAGATTGAACGTTGGGGCGAGATGGAATAAGATGATTAACTCACGTCTGAGGAAACCAACACGCCCACGTCCTGAGTCGTCAGTAACAACCCCGGGCCTTTTCCTCCCGTGCTTAGCAGACCCTGTTGTGACTCTGACACAGTCTCGGGATTCTCCCACACAGGAAAATGTATATATATATTTACATATGTATTTGTATAAATATACACACACATGCATACACACACATGTATAAATATGTGTGTATATACACATAAACATATATACATACACATAAACACTGTGAACTTAGTTTCAAGGGTCTTGAGAATCAGAAAAAAGTCTCAGGCTCAGACACCTGGCATGGAGGAAACTTGATGAGAAGGTGCTTTGCTTTCTAGAGCTCAAAGCAGCTGCATTCCCAGTAACAGTTATTAATAGCAAAGCATTTGTGAGGGTTCCATGGAGCCGAGCCCTCTGGTCAGAATGTTATGTGCATCATCTCCCATGGGACTCCCGTGCAGAGCACGCCAATGTCATCCCCAGGTACAAATCTGAAACAGACCCTCCAGGATGGAGGTCAGCTGTAGGAAGTGACTGGGTCTGTCTGGCACCTGGTGCTGCCCGCCCCCCCAATGCCATCTGCCTCTCCTTCCAGAGCGGAGGGCGGGGGCCCCGGCCGTGACCTGTCACCTGCTGCTGAGTCACTGCTGCCACAGCTGCAGCTGCATGGGGTCTTCCAGGCCTTCCCAGCCTCCCCTCCTCTCTGGACAGTGACTGAATATACCCCTAGTGGGGGCAGCCTGAGGAGGCCCTGGACAGGTCATGGCTGGACTCTCCTGTTTTGCAGGTGCCACCAAGCTGTGTGGAGCCACCTGCTGGGCTGGCCCGACATGTGACTAGGACTCTGGGCGGAAACTAACAAGCATGTTCGGGGAATAACCTGATGTTTTGACCTCTAACTTTGCTAGCACACTGGATTGCTTTTTTTTCAGTGTTGCCCTCTATTTAAATGGAGCTGTTCTTTGGGAACTCACTGTTGCAGATTTTTTGTTACTGTCGGGTGGCCTGGCCATGCTTATTTTCAAACTGGCCTTTTTTCCCTTCACTGCAGTTTTCAGGCCGTGGGCTGGGACCCGCTGCAGAAAGGCCTGTGTGGGTCCTTAGCCTCTGTGACTACAGCCGAGCACAGCGGGGCAGAGACGCTGTGGCCGTCTCCTCCTTGCCCCCAGTTCCCGCAGAGGACAAGCTATGGCCAAGACGCTGGGGAAATGGCACATGGAACTTACAAGGTAACCTAATATTTAGTCAATGCCTTTGAAAACAGCTGAGGATTGACTGGAAGATGGACACAGATAAATGGCAACAGTCACCCTTAAACAGAACCCCTGTTCCTGATTCCTTCGTCCCACGCCTCTGCCCACCTTCCTGTTCCCCTCCCAGGATTTGTGCAGAGCTCCCCTCCCCCCCACCCCCCCACCAGTTCAGCGCCCTGCTGATGATTTTCCTTATTCTTGGCTCTCCGATTTCCTCTCCCCTTGCTGAGGCTGTGCTTCCAGAGCCTTCCCACCAAAGCCTTCTCTGGAGGAATCGACCCTCCTGCCGACACCCTCCCCGTGGCCCGAAGACACGGTTTCCTAATAGAGCGCTTCATGGCGGCAAAGTGGTTGTCGATAAACCCTCCAGGTCGAGCAGAGTCAAAGGAAATCGGTGCTAGTCATTGAGCACTGAATGACTTGTTTCAAGCTCAAGTGGCAGCCCGGCTCTCAGGAAAGACTGTTATTACTGTTATTAAGTCTCCCTCTACTTCCTGTTGGACACCTTATTATCAATTTGCGTGAACGTCAGCTCGCAGGTCCAACTTCGCTACTACGCTGTTGACTCCAATTTTATAAATGTGTAAGAAGTGAGTAAATTAAGCGGTGTGAACCCTGCCAGGGCTCTGACCTTGCCGGCCCTGCGTGCAGGCCCAGGACTGCTGTACAGCATAATGATTACATTATAATCTTGTGATATTATTCAAAATGACTTCAGATAAATGAATGATAAACTAGGGGTTATGCCGCCTTTATTACAGAGCTGATAGGTAGCTAATCAGCGTCCAAGTATATGTCATTACAGAAATTATGAGCCGGGGTTTGATGTGAATTCCCAGCGAGGCTGGTTTGGAGCGTCGTCTGATGTAAGGCCACAGGCTGAGCTCTGAATTCTGAAAACAACCAGCTTCTCGGCTCTCATAATTTCTGTAAATTACTAATAGATATCTTTAAAGGCCCGGGGAATATGCTTTCATCCACTCACAGACTTTCTTCGTGGTAAATGATCAACGCTTTTCTCTTTCAAAGACTTTTTTTCCTCACCCTCTGTATTCTATATCCATTGAGCAAAGAAGGTTTTCTTATTCCTTGAGGTGGTGTGGGAAGAATAGTAAAGACTGGGAAATGCCTGGTCAATTACAGATCGGAGGAGAGGCATTAAAATGTCAAGTTCAGAATTCTCCAAGGCAAGTCTAAAGCCAGGAATCACGTCTTGGAGGGAGGGGCAGGGCTCCCTGATTGGGCTTTCTGAGCGGGCACAGGTGGGTAGGAACGGGCTGCTTGTCAATAGCTGCTGGATGAATGGCAGAATGACTTCGACGACGCTTCCTAGGACAGCCTGAGAGCTTTGCAGCGAACTGGGCTTGAAACCGCTCGTCCACTACCTAGCTCATCTCCTGGGAAAAGGTACTCAAATTCTTTGACTCTCCATTTCTTGATCTGTAAAATGGGGAAAGAGAATACCCACTTATATTGATTGTGGGGATTTCATGAGAAACTAGACAGTTTGCCAATAACTTCTACCACGTAAGTACCTGTTCCGCAACCAGCCAACGAGAGCTACTTCTGTCGTCAGTGTCCTTGATGCCGTCGATGGCAAGATATGTGATGGTTTTGGCCTTGAAATGTGTATCTAAGAGGCCATGATGATAACTGGGCCCCGGCAAACTGTACCTCTTGTTCAAAGTTCCCGCTGTTATAGGTGTTTTTAGTATGGAACTCGTCACATTTCAGGAATAATTGTGGCTTTCTTTGGTGCGTCGGGTGGTGTCTTCTATGGTAACACTGTCTGGGAGGTGGTGTTCCCCGGCAGATGCCGGGTGGTCTCTGCATCAGAAGATTGTCCTCTCAGCTGCACTGGGAGGGACTCAGGGTGAGGAGCCTGGCATCCTGCCCTGGCCCTGGCGATGCCACCAAGTGGCCCTGTGACCCTGAGCAAGTCTCTGGACTGTTCTGAGCCTCTGAAAAGCAGTGCGTGTGGGGCGATAGGTAATCCTGTGGAGTCTCTTTCAGCTCCATGAGTTCTCACACAGCGAAACCTACATTTTTACGCCGACGGCCTCGTCAACACTACACGTGTGGCTTGTAGAGCCATACATTTCCTACCAAAGGATCCAAAAAGGACCGGAAGACCAGAGGCTCCCGGATCGACACAAGAAATGAAGACGGCCAGGAACACAAACTGCTCAGTCACGGGGCAGAGCCCCCTGAGAAGACAAATAAAATGGAGACTGTAAGAGACTCGACCACATTAAGTTCAAGGGAGGAAAGAAAAAGAACGAAGGCCATTTGTCACATGCAAAGATGGCAGTGACATGAGGAAGGAGACCAGAAGGCCCGAGTTCGGTTCGGGACGTGCAGGGCTCTCCCCGTCCGGCCGAGGAGATCCCTCTGCCACTGTGGCAGCAGCGCCTGAAGAGCAGGCAGCCCGACGGCTGCCGCATCGAGGTGGGGTAGAGGGGGCCTCACGGATCTAGACTAGTCTAGTGACAGTTTAGCTGTTGTTGTTGTTTCTTTTTCATTTTCTTTTCTTTTTTGAATTTTATTTTATTTATTTTTTATACAGCAGGTTCTCCTGAGTTATCTGTTTTATACATGTTAGTGTATATATGTCAATCCCAATCTCCCAATTCATCCCACCCCCACCCTCTGCTTTCCCCCCTTGGTATCCATACACTTGTTCTCTACATCTGTGTCTATTTCTGCCTTGCAAACCGGTTCATCTGTACCATTTTTCTAGATTCCACGTATATGCATTAATATATCTTTTTCATTTTCTTGGGAAAAAACTTAAGACAATGCACTGATACAGTCTGAGTGTGCCAGTTTCCTTCTCTGGCTTGGAGGGCACCAGCCAAGAGCATTAATTAAGGACCAGGAGCCAGGAAGCAGCTGGGTCCAGCTGAAAGGCAGACGCTGCTGGTCACCCCTGGTGATGGGAGGTATACCATCCAGCCAGCCTGTGATTCTACCAGTACCGATGAATACTGATATTCCCCATGAACAGTCTAAAATATATTAGATTGGTATTCCAGACGAACACTCCAAAATATCTAAATTTAATGCACCCCGATGTTCACAGCAGCATTATTTAAAATTGCCAAGATATGGAAGCAACCTAAGTGTCCATCAACAGATGAACGGTTAAAGAAGATGTGGTACATATATATGTATATACAATGGAATACTACTCAGCCATAAAAAAGAATGAAATTTTGCCATTTGCAGCAACATGGATGGACTTGGAGGGGATTATGCTACGTGAAATAAGTTAGACGGAGAAAGACAAATACCGTGTGATGTCACTTATATGTGGAATCTAAAAAAATATGACAAACTAGTGAATATAACAAAAAAGAAGCAGATGCACAGATATAGAGGACAAAGTAGCAGTTACTAGTGTGTGTGTTTGGGGAAGGACAATACAGAGGTTGGGGGGTGGGAGGTACAAACTATTGAGTATAAGATAGGCTCAAGGATGTACTGTGCAACATGGGGAATGGAGCCAATATTTTGTAATAACTGTAAATGAGAAAAACCTTTAAAAGTTGTATAAGAAATAAAAATAAAATATAACTTAAGTTTAATTCGTTTACCAAATATATTTTGTGAATAGCTTGTTAAAACACTCAAATACATTTTTTAGAACTCTAGAGATGCATTAATATCCAAGAAGTAAGATTATAAAAACAATAAAGAATAGCTCTTGAGAAAGATGATGATTTTAAATGAAGCCAGAGGAGAAAATTAGATCCTAGAATAATCAACATCATCCTGGGAGTTTCACTAGGTTTAACCATTACTGAAGCATTAGGCAGTCTCAAATATTAAAATGTTAAAACACCACGGTTTCTTACGTCTGGGTCTTAGGTGACGTAATTGTTCTTATTTGTTTGATTATGCCATTTAAATGCACCAAACAAGAAGCTGACTCACACTCAGGTAAGAATTAGTGTGAAAAATCAGTATTTGCTTTTTATAAATATTGTGTATCCTTCTAATATGATTTATACAGATTCAGTGTGCTGGGCCACATGGTGTGGTCCTTGGGATGGGAATTACGTTGCCTAGTTACACTGTGGGGTCCAGTTCCAGCTCTTGCCTTGGCGGCGGCATCTACACTTAAGAGGGACTTTCCTGAATCGTTCCCTGATGCAGGGAACAGTTGGTTTGTGTTTATTTGTGGGCTGGGGCTAAGCACAGATAATTGTATTCCCCAAAGATATTTTTCTCAAATTTTGATAAACTCAAAATAGAAATTAAACAGGAATTCTGTAGCTGATGGCATTTATAGTAGTTTTTGCTAACACAAATGTTATGGTATTTTAAAAATGAAGAAAATTGGCCTTTCTCCCAGAAAGGAGAAAAAGGATCTGCTGGGAGAAATCAGCAGATCTGTTGTAGCACACGTATAAAATAACAACCACCATGACAATCCCCCCCCTCCTCTCAGCCACACACACACACACACACATACACACACACACACACACACACACACGGGCTTGTCTGTGGAATGCTCAGCAGAGTGAAGTAGGTACTCTCCCCTCCATAAAATCCCTAAAGTTGAATCTTACAGAATTTCCGAAGTCAGCCAAAGCTGAGTCTGGAATTTGCAAGTGCAAAGTGGAAATATCTTCACTGACGAAGACCTACACCTGCTGGTTTCTTTTCTTAATGCGGCAGGAAGCGCGCATGTGTGTGTGTGTGTGCGCATGCATGTGTGTGTGCTCGTGCATGTGTGTGCGTGCATGTGTGTGCGCGTGCATGTGTGCGCGCGTGCATGTGTGTGCGCGTGCATGTGTGTGTGCTCGTGCATGTGTGTGTGCGTGCATGTGCACACAGGTGCACGCATGTACATGGATGCTGGTTTTTTTTGTGCGCATAGCGATGGGCAATTTTTTGAGTAACATATTGTGTGGAAACAGTATAATCTGACTGAAACCTTGGCTCTTGACACTGGATGGGTTATATGGTACCGTGGAACCTTCAAGAGACGCTTGTGCCAAAGAAAATTCAGGGTGATAACAGATGGCCCCTTCTGAATAAGCTCTGGGCCCCTGTAACCCGTTTCCTGTGCCTTCCATCACGCTGATGGCCATGAACAGGCATCCCACGTGAGTACAGTGTGCGTGCGCAATGGAGTCTTGGGAAAATAATGTTTGAATATTTGTTTCTGCGTTTACGTGCTCCATTGGTGAATGAAATGGTAAATATTTAAATCCCGAAACTCTTTCCCTTTCTCCTTCAAAGACCCATTCTGAGCCGATCTGGCCGACGTGGCATCTCCGCTCCCCGATTCATTAATCACTCTTTGTTTGGGCCGAGTTCATTGTTCCGATTGTCCAATCCTGCTCGGGAGGGAGCATCACGGCCCAGCTCTTTGTTCAACACGCTGGTCCCGTGGACACACCTGGGGGCGGGGCTGGCGTGCACGGGCAGCAGCCTCGCAGCCCGATGCGGAAGTCCTGCGTAGCTTTCAAAATACGGAGGGTGAAGGCAGAGACATACTGCCTGTAATTACGTGGCTTGACAAACACCTAGTGGCGAGGCATCACCACAGGAGTGATCACCTCTTAAAAGCTCGGTCCTAATTAATTTGAAAACACGTAGTGAATGACTAATGTTTTATTGGTGACGGATGATTTTTGAGGATTTCTTTATGTACTGAACAAGGGAAAAGATGGTTATGATTATGCAACGTGCAGAAATGAAAGAATTACCGGAAGCGCTTGGTTTTTGCCGTTGAATTCACAACTTGGAATTATCTAGTTAAACTTGGGTCCTCGAAGGCCCTAAAATACAATCCATCATTAGGAGATATTGAGGAACATGATTGGAGAGCGGTGATAATGTATGGCTGCAGAGCTATGTTAATGTAATTTAGGGATAAAATATAATAACTTTCATCCCCAAATCATATCATATAAAATATCTGCTGTCGATGCACGGTTTGTAGGTGGCATCCTGCCTGTATATGTATGTAGCGGCAGTTCTTTATAAGATGCGTACATTTTATTTTGTTTACCAGTATGCAAGGTACTAAAAAGGGTTTTATTGGAAGCACATACTCTAGATTTACAATATTATATTAGAGTGTATACATTTTCCAGCAACAAAAACAAAAAAGGTCCCACTGTATCCACACCAGTGACAAATCTGCCAGGAAGTGACTAGTTGATATGCCTTTTTATTGCCACAGCTGCCTTGTTTTCTCTACTCAAAATAAAAGAAAATCACAGGATCCTTAAAATAATAGCTGGCAGCAGGTAGTTACTGGGAAACGCATGTCCCGACTCTTCACTTTGTAGCATCCGTCCGGATGGCAGATGAGAGGCTGGGATCTGCAGGTCGGTGACAAATACACGGGTAATAGCATTCAGCTCGCCTAACTGTAAAAGTGAATTCACCAGTCCTCTTTGTTTGATTGTAGACCTGACATGTCGGATGAAAGGGGGCCGTGGATTACCTGCCAAAACAACAGCACAAATAAACGCTAGGCACTCGGGCTGCTTGATGTCGACTTACAAACATCTCTCCCATCATCGATTCCAATTGAGCTGACGTGGAAAACCCGGAGTCGCTGCCTTAGATGAGGGGGGATCTCGCAGCCCAGCCGCATCCGGCCGGTCTGGGGGGGGGGGGGGGGGCGGGGCTGAACCATGCGCCTCTGGGTCGCGCTCTGGGTTGCGTGGGACCCAGGATGCCCCTTTTCCGTGGGCCAGGTGGAGCCGGGGCTCTGCAAACAGGACGACAATATTTAGCATTCATAGGTGTTCTTCTGAAAGTTCTTAGACTGTCTGATGTGACAGGTCTGGCACTAAAACTACCTCCTGTGGCACTGGTTGATTTAAGCCAGAGGCAGCTCACGGGAGTGAAAGAGGCAAGCACGGGCATCTTTGGTGCGTCTTTTTCTTTACTTATTCCCTTTGCGTTCCTACCAAGCCCCCCTTAGGAGACTGCAGTTGTGAGGAGAAGGCGCTATTTATTGGCTGTGGGTTTTTTTAAGGTTCAAAATAAGACTTGCAGGGCTGCTTATCTATCCCAGTTCTGCCCATGGTAAAGCAAACCCCTACAATTAATTGCAGGCTCTCTTGCGTTTGGGTTTATCTTGATTTATAGATACACAGAAAATAATCTTTTATAGTACTTCTTAAAATAATACTTGTTATTTCTGAAAATAAAAGAGACTTTTATGATTTTTAAAAACGTTGTACCAAGCCATGATTTTTACCACCCCACTTCAGGATGGCTAAGAGAAAACTTTTCTTTCTTCCTTCCTCTCTTCCTTTCTTTCTTCTCTCTTTCTTTCTCTCCCTCCCTCCCTCCCTCTCTCTCTCTCTCTCTCTCTCTTTCTTCCTCCCTTCCTCCCTCCCTTCTTCCCTTCTTTCTTTCTTTTTCTTTCTTTCTTTCTTTTTTGCGCACACAGGTGTGAAAGTGAAAGTTGCAGGGAAAACGTGTTACATCAGGCTCGGCCCATGAGTGGTGTTCTCCCGGATCTGGGTGGAAGCCTCCGGGCCTCAGGGCCACAGAAACTCTTTGCCTGCAGCCTTTCGCTGTGACTCTGCCGGTGTGCCCTGTGCTCCCTGCTGCAACTACTCCTTACCATCTACAAACCAGGGTCAGAAAGAGCTTGAAGTGGCTTAAGGATATCCAGTGTGAGGGTTAAACACCATGCTGGACTAACTGACCAGTAGTACTCAGAGAAAGCTAATTTTAGCTACTTTGTCTCCTGGGCGCTCATTTAAAACAATACCCTGCATATTTAAAACATGCCGCACACTTAAAATACATATTCTCTATTTTTAGCCTACGATTTAAATGGCCTCCCACCAAAAATCATTTTAAACCATTACAGAGAACTCTACGTCGATCTAAATTCCTTAAAAAATACAGCCAAAGGCTGTGGACGGTGATTCCCGGATCAGCAATGATGCTCACCAAAGTGCCTGGGTTTTTGATTTTTCAAAAAGAGCACACCTCAAACTTATGTGTGAACATCCAGCATCTGTAAACATGTACCATTTTCTCGGCATGCTTAATGGTATGTCACGTTATTTCTAGCCGAGTAGCGTCCTTCAGAATCCCAGGGACGTCCTTATTTAGCAAACAGACTCTTCAATAAGAGAACTAAATTTAGTTCTTTGCAAGGAGGTTATAAATACTAATTTTTTCTGGTGCCAATATTGGTGATTAAATCACCCTAATTGGCATTGTTTGAGCTAATCACGGGGTGATTTATTTGCCTGCTATGTTTACATGAAGTAGATAGCAACAATTAAGTTTATTTTAACTGTAGTTATTAGAAATACAGTAAGTGTAATATATGCCAGAAGCAAATAAACATATTAGCAGGAAATGTTTAAATGATCTGAGTCACCGTACGAGCCAGCATAGCAGGTGGTGATATCCTGTTTTTAAATTACATCTCAGCAAGTGAACATAATAAATCCTCCTGTGTTATGCATTTCGCTGGTAGCGACTTACACTCACATTATTCAGTTTGACCTCATTCCTGCTAATCACCATCTCGGTTTTAATAGCTGCCACAGTGAGTGAAACAGTTAATGCAGTATTTCTTGCCGAAAGAGCGCCTGTCAGGCTATTGATGACAAATTAAAATTAATAAAGAAGATCCGTGTTGAATTGGAGGGAATGGAATAACTCTGGCACGCACGTGACGGCCGTGGCCTCTGGGGCGCCCTGTGAAGACTAATGTTTTTGGTGTATGTGCATTGTCCTGAAAGGCAGCGCGAAAACTGCCAAAACCCTGCCTCCGCCTGGAAGACTTCCTGAAATAGGAACTGTATTCTTTTAGCCCTCATCACATGTAATTTGTCCCTCGGAGGGTTATTTCCCGTTCTGTACACCTTAGCTCTGTGCTGTAATAATAGTATGTTTCCAAGGCTCTACGGTTTTATTTACCTCACTGAGAACCTTTACGAGAACAATCGCATACACATAGGAGTCCGGAAAAGGCGGCCAAAACGTGCAAGTTCAATGCTGCGTTTCTGCAGAATGTATCGGCCTCCATTGCAAGGGGGCCCAGACACTTGGTGAAAGAGCCAGCACTGCCGCTTGTTCAAAAAGCACTCGGCGTTTGGGGGTCATTCTTTCCTTTCTTACGGAAAATGAGGTCTAAGCACAGTGCATTTTTCTCTTCAGTGGGTCCAAAATGAGAAGGTAACACTCCCCAGAAGATTAGACTCAATATCCTAAATACATATGTCCCCATAGCTTAGGTATGTTTTATGTCCACTTATATATAACATGTTCTTAAAAGGGAAAATCAAGACTCTGCTGGAGAACGGGAGCTGGGGGGAGGGGAGGGCCACCCACAGCCCGGGGCTGTGGTGGGAAGGCTGTTCTGGGGCCCTGAACTGGGTGACCATGGCAAGGTGACCTTTTTGTAGCCCTGAAGGGATGGTTGCAGCCTTTGCAGAATCAGGGAACGTGATTCTGACTGTGCCCGGGAGACACACCACAGCGAATGAGTCATCTTATCCCCGAAGGAGGCCGTCCACGGAAATCAACACGGAAGGCCTGCGCTGGTCTTCCCAGTAAGCGCCAGGCCTGATGGCTGCCCTGGAGAGAGGAAGCAGAACGAAAACCCTGCCCCTGGACTCCTTCTGGAAACCGAGGGGAACCCCAGAGCCGTCCCCACCGTTCCAGACTCCATGGTCTGCTGACGGCTGTGTGACTTTAGCTCTGGGCCTCCCTTGCTGGATCCCAGATTTCTCATGTGTTGTGTCCTGTCTCTGAGTTGCCAGCTCAAGATTCCACGGGGAAAAAGAACAGTCCTGTCGTGGGGCCCCGGGGCCCTGGGGTAACTAGCTCTGCACCTTGCAGACCGCTGGCAGGGAGTGGCTTTCTTGCCGTGTTCCTGCTGCCCCTTCCCCGGCCTGAATCCTTGCAGCCAGCCCATCTGCCCTCTGGCCCGCCCCGACCACTGCGGGGCTGTCTGGTCCCGTCTCCTGGACCACCCCCCAGACTTGGGTGTCCGTGTGGCCCCTTCTCACTGGCTGCTTTGGGTCAGGGGCACGCCCTCATTTCCCTGAGCTGGAATCCTCTTGGGTAGAGATCATCTGAGACGTAACCTTTCATTAAAGGATGTGGACACTGGCCTGGTGTGGACAGACTTGCTATCTCTGCCTTTCCTCCTCTTTCAAGAGCTGTATCTGGGCCCTGTCTTGCCTCCATGGGAACTACAGACAGTGCGTCTAATTCAACAATGCATCAGATTAATTAATTAATTAATTGAAATTTATTTTCTTATTGAGATGACATTGTTTACAACATTATACAAGTCTCACGTGTACATTATCGTTCTACTTCTGTATACCTTACAGTGAGCTCACTACCAAAAGTTTAGTTTCCGTCCATCACCATGCAGTCGATTCCCTTTACCCCTTTACCCTCAGCATTCCTTTCCGGTAACCGCTATTCTGTTCTCTGTAGCTACGTGTTTGTTCTGGTTTGGTTCGGTTTGTTCATCTATTTTGTTTTTCGTTCAACAGTGCATTTTAGATGCAGAATATACCTACAGGAAAAAGGAGAATTTGGAGTTTCGGTTTTTAATAACAGTCTCTTACCAGATTTCTAAGTCCTTGTCTCTCTTCTGCAACAGTTCATCTATGGGCTTTATTGGAAATTGACATCGCATATTATAACCTAATGCAAGATAGAACCTTCTCTGTTTTGCCCAAATGTTCAACGATATTGCAGTGTGCTTTGCGCATAGCGCTAGCGTATTCCCTCTGTTGAATCAATGGCCATCCATCTAACAGGTGTGCGAGAGGATGCTGTGCATTCATCTCAGTCCTGAAATGCGGAATTGTTTTAATACAGGATTAAGAGGGTTGACACCTTGAAAAATTGAGAGGAGGTCCTTTGCAATTCATAGGGTTGACATATACTAGTCAAATTGCTGTGTCTCTGAGTTGTAAAATAAAAGTACAGAAAATGAGGAATTAATTCAATTAAACATTTTCCCACCCACCTTTTACCTTTCCTCACTGCTCTGGGGAATAATTTATGAAATGCATATCACCAGAAGACTTATTTTTGCCATTATTTTTAACTTAATGAGTGTACCTTGCACATCAGAGAGAAAGAGCAAAGGTTAAATTTTACATTAACAGCACATTGCAACATGGTATGCAAATATCTATATGCAAATATAAAGCCCCTGGAAGATGGATGTGTTATATTTTTAACCAGTTAAGTATGACTGTGAAGTATTGTGTGAGATATTCAGTGGTTTCATTTTTATGTCTTTCTTGTAAATAATGCATAAAGTATGTAGATGGTGTCAAAATATGATTAAGCTATTAGCTTTCTAGTTTTCATAGTTAAGAATGTGTTCAGCATGGAGCCCCTAATAACTCATTTCTAAAGGCAGCGACCAGTATGAAATATTTCTTATTCAAGTGAACATCATCATGTGACATAATGATTTTGCTTAAAACCAAGTTAAATGAGGAGTAAAATTAAACAATATTGCACGAATTGTGTTTGACTAATTTCGTGTCACATTATATTAGCGAAGCTTTCGAAATATGTGTTAATGACAAATTGTGTAAGCCCCCAACATGCTTTATATGTCTGTACAACCATCCTTAAGTCATTAGCTTTTTAAAGGTTCATTTTGTTTGCAGTTTCTGTAGCCAGTGGCTTTTCCTGATTATCTTTGCCCGTAAAAGTAGACACAATTTGGAAATACATTCTACATACATCGTGGGGACTTCATTTCGGTAACAAGGGCGTGATTCTTTTTAATAAGGAAAGCAAGTCATTTGAAAACTTGAGACGTTGGACTTGATGCGTGCTATTTCTAAATTAGGCATCATAACAACTTCTTAAAATATGAATCCCAGCCTCCAAAGGACCATCCTGACGTGTGGTAGTGGACTTCTCTGAATCAAATTTGCTGAGAAGACGAGGAATCACCAACGTTGCAATCCGCTGCCACGAAGGCTCGTCCTGTCTTTAAGACACGGCCAAGCCAGCCTCTTTGGTATGTGATGGCTGAGGTGGCCTGAGCTGGCTATCGGCAAATCACCTGTGATGAAGCTGCAGCCTGGCTCTAATCTGCTGTGGAGACGCTGGGGGATGGTGCCGCCCTGGTAAGTCTGACAGAGCAGAAGGGGGGCCCAGGATCACCAGAACAGCAGAAAGGAGGCTGCTTAATGTTTACACTCATTCCTGGAAGGAGAGTTTGACCTTTACCCAGAGCAGGGGCGACCTCGTAGAGTCACAACTATGATCTTTGCTGATCATACAAAGGGATTTAAAGTGTTGGGAAACACCATGTATGGAGTAATAAAACTGACCAAGTATGAAACAAACATCATGTAGGTATCGATGCTATTTTCCAAAATGTTTGCAATCTCATTGAGCTTTCATGACAAGCCGGAGCTCGTGAGGTGAGGAACAGACTCGAGGGGCAGTGTTTACTCACAGAAATGTCGGAGATAAGTGGCCTGTGCGCGTGTGAGCCCGTGTGTGTGGTAGGACGGGCAGTGGGGAGCAGGTCAGGCACCAAATGCTCTAAAACCTGGTGGAAAGTTTGAGAGACAACAGCAGAACCCAATGAGCTTGTGCCACTGTTTCTCTATAAAGTTCTTCCCTGGACCAGTGTGGTCCATCAAAATAGTTAAAAAGTTGCGGGTGGGAAGAGCACCGCTTTTAGTTACTAGCAAAACACTATTCTGCTTTATCCATTTTTTGGCTCAATGAAATGAAATGAAACGAAATGCTATTCGGTGCTAATGGCAATGGAACCGCAATTGGACACAGGCATTAGGAAGCAGGCGATGACCTGGACCCGAGCGGTCCCTGGGGATGAGAGGGCATCCCCTTGGGCACAGGTGTGCCCCGTGACCTTCAGCATCAAGGAGACAGAAGTGACTGAAGACCTGGTACAGTAACTGCACAGAATATTTGCAGAGGAGGAGAGAGACCCACATGTACGGTAGAAGTATTATAACGATGACTGAACACATTTACATCAGTAATTAATACACGGGAAAGAAGATTCTAGAACTTTGTAAAGGCCAAGATTACTATGATTTAAAGACAGACGTGCATCTCTTTACATATGAAACGTATGGAAGGCTTTGGCCCAACTGGTGAACAGCACTTATCCAAGGATTAGTGGATCATTGGCGATTCCTGTTTTTTCCTATATACCATTTTGCATTTTCCAAATTCTTTTAAGAGCATTAAATTTTAACTTTGCTTTTATTTTGTGGAATTTATTCATTTTAAAAATTTGAGATAAATATAAGGGAAAAATGAAATAGCTCATCATTCCAGCACCCAGATAACCTCTGTTGACATGAAAGAAAATAAACTTTAAAAGTTATATATATATATACGATTAGAAAATGTAAACAAAATGCAACATGAAAGCTTTGCTCTTTCTATAGCTCTCCTAAAAAGGTAATTGATAGTAATGGTTTTAATACTTATAGAAAGATGGCTATGCATCTACCAATGTGTGTGTATAATTTATACAGAAGGAATCAAATTATTTAAACCACCTTACATTTGCTTTTTTCATGTAATAGATCTTGGGTCTCTTTCCAGGTCAGCATAACTGTACCTATTTCCCTCTGAATACATTTTATCAGTATTCAATACACGTGCTCAGGATATGAGGTTGTGTGCACGTAAAGAAGTCTCTAGAACTTTGTAAAAGGCTGCATGCATTATTAGTTCTTAGATTTGGGAAAAAATTCTCTACCCCATGTCAGTTTTATGATTGGGAGTGAAAACAAAACCGAACAGTATGAGTTGTCTTGAAGACCCCGTGATTGTAACGGATTCCGATTCTTCTGGTGTGTGGGGTCCAGGTAGACCAGAGCCGCTCCTGCTTCACCTTGGTGGGCCTCCGTGCCCTCTGTCCTCTGGGGCCTGATCCCTGCAGCCCAGAGACACACCTGCTGGTCTCCACAACACCACGTTCTATGGATGACCTTGGTCAAGTCACTTAACTTCTCCAGCCCTCAGGGGTCCCAGCTAGAAAAAGATGTGTGCCACCACTTCTGCTCTGCTGCCGTTGGTCCCCTGGGAATGCTCGATGTGCCTGACACGGAGCTCCTCAGTCCTTCCTGTTCAAGGGATGGTTTTAAACTAAATACAAGCCAAATGTCCTCACTTGTAAAACCTAAAACCGTATGAACTAAGAGCCACTGTCCCTTCCCTGGAGGAAACTGCGAAGTGCAACTTGATGCTGCCTTTCAGACTCTCCCGAGCCGAGCCAGCGCACACGCATCTATACACACGTGTGTATGTGCTTCCTTTTGCACAAATGCTAAGCTGGCCCGTTGTGGCTTTCACTCTGGCAGCACGCACAGATGACTCCTTCTGGTTCAGGGCTGCAGGCTCTCCGTCGGATGGGCAGACATAGAGATGGCTGTTGATGCTTCACCATCACAAACAATACTGAGACGTATCTGCAGAGATGGATATCTGCAGAGACGGATATCTGCAGCGTCCGCATCCACGTGGCCGTCTGTGAGCTGGCCCCGTGGCCGGAGTGGTATTGCACGGTCATAGGGTGACCACGCTTAGCTTTTTACAGGTGTTGCCGAAATCCCCTCCAATGTGGCTTCCGGTTAGAGTCCAGCCAACAGCGATCGCCATCTCCTGAGCCCTCAAACTTCTTTCAACACTGGTTTTATCAACCCTTTAAACCTTTGCCAACAAGATACGTGAAAACAAGGGTCTTGGGTGATTGTGGATTCTCCCACAGCCCCTGTTCCGCCTCTCTGTGCCCTGTGGCGTCTGGGTTCTGGCTTACCTTGTTCCGCTCTATGAGCTGCGGTCTCTTCCCTCCGTGATGTCAGCTCTCACTTCTGCACCCTGACCTCGAAGATGCGGGCAACCCTGACCTCCCTCATGGTTCCTAGCTTCACCTCTGGATGTCTGACCACTCTGTGCCCCGTCATGCCCCCAGATGGGCCTTTCATCCGTCTCTCCAATCTTGCCTTGCAGATGTTGGCACTCACAATTATTTGTTGAATGGTTACTCGAATACATGCAAGGATATCAGGATGAGGCTATGTTTAAATTTTTCTACTGTTTTCTGATCAATCCTGTGTTATATGCTGTGTAACACAACAGGAGAGGCGCTTCTCTCTTCCTTTTTCTCTTTCAGAACGAAATTGACTTGGCATAATGCATCACTATTTATTTAACCAGTCTGCATTTAAAAAAACTCTCTCATGTTAATTTTATATTCAGGAAATTAATCAATCGATAAGCATCGTTTAAAAAGACTGCACACACTGCACACGGCTTCCCTTCCTGGGTGAGGGCTGAGGGTCCACCGAAACAGTTACTTTTCCTCTTCCTCTGCAGGATTTTTCAAATTTGAGGCAAAGCTGGTGGTATTTGGATAAGATATGTTTAACTTTAGGAAAGTGCATGAATACATGTAAAAACATGGAAATTGTGATACTGTTTGATCCAGCAATTTATCTTAAAAATTAATCAGACTAATGTGTAAAGTGAGAGGATGCTTGGTAAAAACTGATGCCTAAGAGTAGAGAATTCGTTCATTAAATTAGGATACAGCCACAGAACGGAATATATGCAGTCAGAACAATAACGTGTGTATATATATGTAGGTATGACTGTGTATGTACATACATACATTCTTACACATAAATGTATGTATACGCACATGTACATATGTATTTTAAAACAAATGTTCACATTTCACAGTTAAAGGAAAAAAGCAAGTTGCAAAACATTATGTATAGTATAATTCATTTATACTATAAAAGGTATATTAAAATGTTTTCATATATGCACCTCAGGACCCTTTCAGGGCTCCATGAGGTCAACATTATGTTCTAAACTCGGAGTCAAAACTAGTTTCAAAACAACTAAGACATTTTTTGCCTTCTTCACTTTTATTCTCATGCGTATACAGTAGAATTTTCCAGAGTCTTCGTGAAGTGTGATATCACAGCAAATTGAGTACAGAAGCAAGTATGGGAATCCGGCTGTCTTCTGTTAAGCTGGACTTACAGAGATTTGCAAAAATGTGAAACAATACCACTCTCTCTATATGTTCTTCGTATTAACATGTTGTGGAATTATTATTTCTTTAAGAAAGGAATTAATGAATAAATATTTCTAAAATGATCAGTTTTAGCTTCGATATGGTAAATATCAATAGACATAACCCATATAAACAAAAGCTCTTTGTGTTTCTGAATAATTTTTAAGAGTATAAAGGGGTCTCGAGATCAAAAAGTTTGAAAACTGCTAGCCTAGGCCACAGTTTAGTGTGCAAAAACATGTGCGAAATAAAGGAATGAATGACTCAGTTGAGGTTACTATTTTGATGTCATTTTCAGAGCCTTTATATTTATTTAAATTTTTATAACTTTGTGTTTTGCTTTTTTATTAAACATGAAAATCAAACCCATTCTTATCCTTCTAAAAATGCTATAAATATCATTTTGATGGTTGTATAATAGTCCACATAGCCTAGTGATTCTCTATCACAGGAGCACATCAAAATTGCCTACAGGGCTTCCCTGGTGGTGTAGTGGTTGAGAGTCCGCCTGCCCATGCAGGGGACACAGGTTTGTGCCCCGGTCTGGGAAGATCCCACATGCCGCGGAGCGGCTGGGCCCGTGAGCCATGGCCGCTGAGCCTGCGCGTCTGGAGCCTGTGCTCTGCAACAGGAGAGGCCACAACAGTGAGAGGCCCGCGTACCGCAAAAAAAAAAAAAAAAAAAAAAAAAAAAAATTGCCTACAGAGCTTTAAAAATTATATAGGTACTCCCGGGTAGGGTCTGGTCATTTTTAGGCTCTTTATGGGCATTGCCAAATTGCTTCCCCAAAGCTGTACCAATTCACATCCTTCTCCTTCTCACTGTCAGCAGCATTTTCATGAAAAAATCGTCCATCATATGCATGGTTCCCTGTGGACGGGGCTCTTCCCGTATGGGCATGGAGCAGCTGTTTCTTGCTTTGTCAGCTATCGGGTTGTGCATTTAAGGAGGCCTCTTAGAAGGCCCAGCTTCACCTCTCCTGGCTTCATTCCTCCTCAAAGTTGGGCCACCCATGCAATTGTCTGCAGAGCCCCAGGTACCAGATCTGCTCTCAAGCTTTCTTGCACTTAGGCCTTCATCTGAAGAGTAGCAGCAGGGCACTTGCCCACGTGCCACTGTCTGCCTTGCTGTCTGACCCCAAAGGAAATGCTTTTCAGTCCAGTCCCTGCTGTGGGGCAGATTCAGAAACCACCGCCTGGGTCACTGAGTGGTGTTCCAGCTGCCTGAAGCCTTCCTAGAGCCCCGGTTGGTCACCAAGCGTGTCCCCGCGATACACTGAGTCTCTAACCAGTGTGGAACTGGCCTATGGAGAATGGGCTTGAATAGAGGAGGCACAAACAGCCAGGAACACAGGGGGAAACACTGGACCTCCCTGGTTGGGGAAAGGCACCGCAGACGAATAGATGACAGCGTCCGACGCTCATACAGTGAAGAGGACGGCATGCCGCCGGAAACAGCTGCTGAGAACGCACCGCGGGCTCGCCTCTGGGAAGGAAGCTGGCGGCGCATTTAGCAGTCCCCCGCACACTGTGGACACAGCTCCGATTTCTACGTATCTACTCTCCCCTGGAAATTCTGAGAGATGATGTTCAAAGCTCTATGTGCAAAGATGCTCGTTTTACTGTTATTTCCAATAGAGAAAAATGACAGTTATCCCAAAGGGGCGTGGGAAGGTGAAGTCTGGGGCATTAGAAAGATAGGCTATTTTGCTGTTATTCAAGCTGTCATTTTTTTGGTAGTTTATAATGATGAGAAAAATCTCATAATATATATTTAAAAATTTGACTTCAAACCCGGACATGTTATTTTCCAAATTATGTAAAAAAAAAACAAACCCAGATATATAAGTATGCATAGAAGATAGACAGAAAAAGTCTGGAAAAAAGAGTCAAAATGTTAATAGTCGTAAATTACGTCTGGTTTTAGAATATCTATCTATCTGTCTATCTATCTATCTATAAATTTAGGATATGTATACATTTAGGACATAGATGTAATTTTTTCCAATAAGTATTGTATGTCTACAGTAAGCATTTACTTTCCTGAAATCAAAACAACTTAACAGAGTGTGGTCCCAGCTTTTAGGAAAAGATTCCTATGAGAAATGCCACCTAATCTGGGAACCGATATTTAACCTGGGAACTGGACGAGCCTGAGTTAGCAGGCAGTGGGAGAGTGGAGGGGTGGGTAGGGGGAGAGCACAGGGTGTTCAGAGGCCCCTGTGGGCCAGGCACTGCTGCTCCAGAAAGAACGTGCGAGCGGAAACCGTACAGAGCTGGGTCCTCAAACTACCGCCTGCAGGGCAGATCCAGCCAGCTGACTGTTTGTAAATAAAGTTTTTATTTTTTATTTTATTAGTATTTTTTATTGATGTATAGTTGATTTACAATATCGTGTTAGTTTCAGGCATACAGCAAAGTGAATCAGTTATATACATATATCTATGTATTTTTTTCAGATTTTTTCCATTATAGGTTATCACAAGATACTGAATATAATTCCCTGTGCTCTACAGCAAATCCTGCTGCTTACCTATTTTATGTAGAGTGTATGTGTTATGTGTGTTCATGTTAATCCCAAACTCCTAATTGATCCCACCTCCTGCCCTTTTCCCCTTGGTAACCATAAGTTTGTCTTCTATGTCTGTGAGTCTGTTTGTGTTTTATAGAGAGAACATTTTTGTATTATTTTTTAGATTCCGCATATAAGTGTTGTCATATAGTCTTTGTAAATAAAGTTTCATTGGTGAGTAAGTGAATGTGTGGAACAGGTTAAGAGTGGAAGCAGTGGTGGCTGACAGGGTCCTGGCTTGGGGAACTGCCCGAGGATGCAGGGGAAGAGGTGGTCTCAGGTGGGTGCAGTGGCTGGGCTAACGCATCCCCTCCTGGTCATGTACAATCTAAGGTTCCTGGTAAAGGAGAGGTGTCCAGAGGCAGCTGGGCCTGGAGCTTTAGGGAGAGACCTAACTTTATTTATTTAATAGAATGTGGCTTAATTAATTCAATAATTTATTAATTTTTCCT
Source organism: Delphinus delphis (assembly GCF_949987515.2). NCBI lineage: Eukaryota > Metazoa > Chordata > Mammalia > Artiodactyla > Delphinidae > Delphinus > Delphinus delphis. The sequence continues at coordinate 3,329,007 of NC_082698.1, forward strand.
TCCAGTTTTATGCAGGTATAACTAACATACAGCGCTACATACCTTTAAGGTATACAGCGTGATGATTCGACCTACATACATCATGAAATTACGACCACAGTAAGTTAGTGACTATCCATCACCTCATACAGATGCAAAATTAAAGAAAAAGAAAAAAAAGGTTTTTTCCCTGGTGGTGAGAACTCGTCAGATTTGCTCTCTTAACAGCTTTCATAGGTAACACACAGCCGCATTCACCATATTCGTCATGTTGTATGTCACACCCCTAGTACTTATATATCCTGTAACTGGAAGTTTGTACCTTCGGACCACCTACCTCGAATCTAATCCCGCCTCCCCCGTCCATCTCTGGTAGCACAAATCTGAGGGACAGATCTAACCTAGGCGTCAGCTGCCTGCAGATGTGAATGGAGGTCTGGGCTGAGAGCACAGGGAAGAGGAGAGGGTGTAGGCTGGAGCCCCAAGGAGCATCCTGGCCTGGAAACACATGGGAGAAGAGGTGTCTCCCAACCAGACAGAGGAAAGGGGGGCCAGTGAAGGGGGAAAAAAACAGGAAGATCAGGAGAAACAGGCCTGTTAAGGTCCTAAATGCTGCTGAGATGTCAAAGGAGAGAAGGACCCGGGCACATCTTTGGGATTTAGCCCCTAGGAGGGTGCTGGTGCCTTAGGGAGATTTGAATTTGTTCAATGAGTGATGTCAGAATCTGGCACTATTTTTTTTTCCCTACAATATGAACCTCATTCTTTGTCTCCTTGGTCATCGAGCTGCAGGCTGAAGACAGTTAACCACAGGCCATTGGTCAGCAGGGCTAGTCTCCCTCAACCTGGTCTTGCCTTAAGCATCCATAAACCTGCTACCTCGGCCTCTGGCGATGTCACTGTCTTTAGTAACAACATTAGGAACATGGGAAACAAAAGAAGGAAACTGCCTGCCGAGAACAGAGTGATTATTTCTTGAATCTATAGATAGAACTTTCTGCCATGACAGAAATGGTCTAAATTTGCACTGTCTAACGAGGTCACCACCAGCCACAGGTGACCACTGAACACTTGAAATGTGGCTAGTGCAACTGAAGAACTAAATTTTACAATTAATTTAATTTTAGTTAATTAAAATTAAAATAGCCATATGAGACCAGTGGCTCTCCTGTAATGGACGCAGTAGTTGTAGATAATAATTGTTTGGGGGCTGAGAGGTATTTTCTAAATTAAAAATATATGATAGTAACTTCAAAATAATTACTTCTTGAACACACTTCCTTTCCGTGTACTGAGGATGTATTCATAAGCCTGATGCTCAGATATGTTGTACATCAAAGCAATTATGCCGTTCTATTTGTCTGAGGGTCCATTTAGACAAACTCTGAGTGTGAAGCAATTTGCAAGGAGAGGGTGCAGCATATTCAACAGAGAAGTTTTCTCCTTGTTCCTTCCTTGTGTAAACTTTGAGGACTTAAAATTTTATCTGAGCACAATAAATGACATGCTATGAACTAAGCCTGAAGGCACAGTGGCCTGGGTCCCTGCACTGGCATCATGGTCTTGTGAAGTGGAGACCATCAAGGTGACTCTGACAGGTGGCCACAGTCACCACCTTTCAGAGGTTCTAGCTGGTCTGGCCCCCAGCAAGATGGGCAGATCCCTCTATCACTAGTATGAGGACCAGTGAGGAAAACCGAACACTTGAAATGTGGCGAGTGCAACTGAAGAACTAAATTTTACAATTAATTTAATTTTAGTTAATTAAAATTAAAATAGCCATATGAGACCAGTGGCAATAATTTTACATTCCTGGGGGTAGCTCTTAGCCCATGTCATCCTCATAAGCAGTGTCTCCTTTTGGGTCCATAAGACAGTTTGCACCTCTCAACCGGGGCTTTCTTCCCCAGAGACCAGGAAGGAAGGTCCTCATCCTTCCCAACCACCACGAGGTTCTGGAGAACCTCCAAGAATGCAAAGCATGGTTAATAGAACAAGTGAATTTTTGCTAGGAAATCTTTATTTCTTCACCCACAATTTTGGGGTGAAGTGGAGTGGGAGGGGAGATGTATTGACTTCTCTCTCTGGGTGCCCTAGACACACACGGCCTCCCCTAGGCCTGCTCCTGTGTTTGATGCTGCCCCAGAGCCCCCTGGGGCAATAGAAGGTATTTATGTGATACATTGGCGGTATTTATTATACGTAATATGTATACTGTAGCAGAAGGCAGATGCACCATATTGTCTAAAATTAGAAAAAAAATTGAATTCTAAAACACAACTGGCCAAGGGTTTTTGGTGAGGACCCATGGGCTTGTGCTGAAATTTTCCACTTGTGTCTGGAGCTCTCTGGGGGCCAAGACTTTGTGCACCTCGTCCTTGCCCATCCCCAGCACGCTGTGGAGTTCATGGCACACAGTAGGCCCCTGGGCGTGGGCGAGGCGGCTGGCGAGGGGCAGGGGGCTGGGCGCTTTGACCACGGGTGTGTTGGGGGCCCCTCTCCACTCGGGACTCACTGGATTTGAAGAGTAGATGTATCAGATTCAATGGTGATCAAGGTTGGTGTCTAAGAGGTTCAACCCCGTGAATGAGAGGGTCCAAGAAGGTCCATTTCATCAAGACAGCTCCTGTGAGAGGACACCGTGGAATCCAGGAACGGAATTCAGCTTCAGGAAGCAGGGCTGGGAGAAGGTTGCCAGATTTAGCAAATAGCAACACAGGACTTAGCTCATTTGAGTTTCAGGTAAATGAGTTTGTTTGTTTGTTTCTTTGTTTTAGTATAACTATGTCTCAGATACTTACAGTAAATTATAAATAAAGTACCAGGACATACGCTAAAAAATTATTTGCATTTTATTTATGGTTCAGATTTAACTGGTGTCCTGTATGTTATCTGGCCGCCCTGCTCTGGGAGGAGTTAGCGAGGTCAAGTCCTTTGCCTTCTGCAGAATTGGAGAAGACGACCGGGCCTGAGAAGGGGTCAGCAGTCTGAGGGCAGTGAGGGAGCAGCCGCAAGAGGGCGCCAGGAGGCTCAGTCTGTCCTGCTCCCACCCCTGGGGCAGCGATGGTTGGGCGCTGCGGCTTCCGCCCGCCGGCCGGGGCTGGTGGGGTGTCCGAGTGAGCCCACCCACGGCACCATAACGTCCAAGCCTGGCGTGGAGGCAGGTCTGCCACAGCCCTGTCCCTGCCACCTGCCCTGCACAGGCGCTGAGACTAGGCCGTGGACCACAGGCTGCGGGGCGCACCTGCACACGTCGCCTGAGGGAACCACACAGACCTCTGTCTCCAGGGCTCCCCTTTAGTCCACAGGACAGCAAAGCCCAGGCTGCTCAGGGTGACTCCATCCCGATAATTTAGTTTCCTCTTCTTCCGCTTCTTCTTTTTTTTTTTAAACTTTCTTTTTGGCTGCCTCCCTCTTCTTTATTGACTTGTTCTATGCAAATTCTGTATGGCTAATGCTGTCAGATTAAGAAGGAAAGACTGACTGCATGGCGCCTTTTCCTCTCCATTGCAGAGCGTAATTGCAGTATTAAGTCAAAACTAAACCGTCGGCAGAGGGGATCTGTCAGCCTGTTTTAAGGCTGTACTCAGGGCCAATTTAGATGCCTTTGCAAGTTACACAGAACTAGTCTGGGTTGAACTTTCCAGGTGGTGGTAGCATTTTTCAGAAGCACCAATGTTCAGTTGATATCGTGTGACATGGAGCAAAACCTTGGGACGTCTTCATTGGACTTCCAGGAATGCCTCTCACCTTCGGGACTTGATTCAGCCCGGAGCACCGTGGAGCAGGCGGCCTCAGTGTTTGCGTAGGTCTCTCAGGCTGCAGAGCCGGGAGGTGGCTCTTTTCTTCCCTCACTGTCTCTGTCATGGTCACGAGTCTAAGATAAATGAACAAAAGCCCTGTTCCGTGTTGTTAAATGACGCCCTCAGTCCATCCCATCACATCCCGTTATGGCCTGTGCGCCGCCGGTGCCCGTGGTCCAGCCAGGCAGCATCGAAAGGCTAGATGCAGAGGCGCTGCTCTCTCTGTCCTGGACGCCCCACTCGGGATGGGAAACGTGGCTCTCAGGAATAAATTACTGTGCAGCTCGCACCACCAACGTTGTGGAAGGGACAGAGATTCTTCTTAGGTATGGTTTTAATGCTCCAAAGACTCTCGCGCTCTTCCGGGCCCTGGCCGCTGGTTCTCCTCCGGGACGCGGTGACATGATGATTGAACGGCTCAGCCTGTGTGAGCAGGAAGCAGGACATATTAGGAGGAGTGGCTCACAAACAAAAGTGTCCCAATGTGAGGTGTCCCTGAAAGAAAAATGGGCCGAGTGCCGAGAGGTAAGAAACGCCTTCAGATGGTGGAGAGTCGGCCTGGAGAGGAGCGTGGACTCACTACCAGTGGCTGCTGTGTCTTGGTGACGTGGTCACAAGCCCCAGGCTCCTGACACACGACTAGCCATCCCGACCCACCACTCGGGACAGCCATGCATGGCACATGCTACCTGTACTTGACATTCCAGGCCGTCTGTCCCAGGGCCACGTCCATCCTTCCTGCCCACCAAGCCCACGCTACATGGTCCAGACCTGAGAGAGTGGATGGAAATCCTGAGTTGTGATTGGAAAATCAGAGCAAAGCCTGTGTTCAGACTCGGCCCCTCCAGCTTCTGCCTGCCCCGCTCTCCCAAATGCTGCTGACTTCCGAGTCCAAGGGCTCTGCCTCGTGTGTCCTCACTGCAACCACGTGGAGTAGCTATTCCTTTCTTAGATTTTACTTTTAGGGCTATTTTAGGTTTACAGAAGCCTGGGTGGAAAGTACAGAGAGATCCCGTATACCTTCTCTCTCCCTCACGCCCAGTTTCCCCTCTTATTACCATCTTGCACTGGGGTCGTTCATTCCTTAGAGTTGATGAGCCAGTGTTGATACATTATTATTCACTGTCATCCATAGTTTAGCTTAGGGTTTCCTCTTCGTGCCGTGCATTCTGTAGGTTTTGGCAAATGCTTGACGTCACGTATCCATCATCACAGTATCATACAGGGTGGCCTCACTGCCCTAAAGGTCCTCTGTGGTCTGCTTCTTCATCTCCCCCCTTTCAGCTCCTGGTCTTTTACTGTCTCTCCAGTGTTGCCTTTTCCAGAATATCGTAGAGTTGGAATCAGGCGGCATGCAGACTTTTCAGACTGGCTTCTCTCACTGAGAATAGGCACTTAAGTTTCCTCCGTGTCTTTTCGTAGCTCGATAGCTCAGTTCTTTTTGGTGCTGAATAATATTCCTTTGTCTGCATGCACCACAGTCCGTTTACCTGAAGTAGTTATTTTAATGTTTATTTTGCAGGTGAGGTGACTGAGCCTGATGGTGGGTGAGTGTTGTGCTTTAGGTCACACCGTTCTGGGGATATATCAACAGGAAGTGAGCCCAACCCAGGGCTTTTGGATGCCAAATCCACCATGATGCTGCATTCCATCCTGGAATAGGTAAATCTGAGTCAATATTTGTCATTTACTTTCCACATTCCTGATGGGTGTCATTTAACATCACTTTTCTAAGTGAGAGCAGGCATCTGAAGACTGTGGGCCAGACCCTTCCATGGCATGGATGTGGTGGCATTGGCTGGCATGGCCAGGAGATGTTTGCCTAAGAGAGGACTACCCCCACCCTCCCCAGGGCCCGTGCCACCCCCAAACACCTGTGCAGCAGTCACATGTTGTGGGGATAGAAACTTTTTCCTCCTGTTGAAGAGGAGGGATGAATCATTTAAAACTTGGCATCTAAACCTACACTTTCCTCCTAAAAGCCTCCGGAATCGTCCTGCAAAAACTTCTCTCCTGCTTTGTCCTAACGGCTGGGTGTGAGCAACTTCCTTTGGGAGACCATAGTAGGGTTTCAGATTTCACCATCAAGAAAACTCTAAGATTTTTGGAAGCAAGCCCCTGATTAAATTGGTCTCCTCTGCACCACGGCTTCCCTCTCACGTCCTCGCTAAGCCACAGAGAGAACCTGCGTGTTGGTTAGGCTATTTGTGGATGTCTTGCCGTGTGCATTTCTGTTTGCTTTGCTCAGCCACCCAGATTTAGCTATTTAAGTTTCCCTCATAAATCAGCCACTCTGAGCATCTTAATCATCTCCCTCCACTTTGTCTATAGCTCTCTGCCCTCCAAGAAATAAATTACCCACAATTACTTAAAGTTAGTAATTGCATTTATTTTAGTGGTAGAGGGAAAATTTATCCATTTTGATAGTAATTTGTAGTCATTTTTAGTAATTGATAGTAATTTTCTAGTAAATACTAATTAAATGTTTCACTAAGTAAAAGAAGTACAGAGTAATGTATTCACTAAGCGTTAGTATTTCCAATTTATCTTTCTACCAGCAAGTGATTTAGGTTGAGTTCATAGGATCCAGTGGAATTATTCTCATTGTATTCATCTTTAAAAAAGCCACAGGAGCAAAGAATTAAAGACTGCACACACAAGGACCTGCTGTCGTGCTACAGGTGGGTAAACTGAGGCAGAGGACGACCAAGGTGCTTGTCCAGGATCAGCTGCACAGCCAGTGGAAGGACAGGGGTCCTGGACTTCAGACTTCCTGTCTGGGGCATCTTTGGTTCCATACAACCTCCCAGAGGATGGGGCAGAAAAAAAGAAATGAACTCCGTAATAAAGGTTCCAGCTCCCCGCAGGAGGGGCTGGTGTGGCCCAACCATGGAGGCGTTCCTCCTAGCTCCCGTCATCCCCGAGGCCTTGACTACAATGTGGATTGATCCACGTCTAGGTCGAAAGAACTTTAACTGTATTTTGGGCCATTCGAAATGTGCTAATTTTGCAGGTGTACCTGCAAGTAGCAGAAGTTGTTTCACCAAATGAATCTATTAACCCTTGTTAGGTGGCCAGTGCTTACTTTTTATCTAGTAAGTTATTTTTTCTTTTAAAAATTATTCTCTGGGACAATTGCATGCATGGGGTATGATACACTTATTACCTGGCACTGTAATCATTTCTTGTCTGTTTTTCCATCCAGAGCCTCGAAGCACGTTGGTTGGGTAAAAGAGAGAAGTGGTGATTTTTCCCAGGACACGCTCCTAGTTAGAAAATAATATCCCTCTAGAATTAATTAATTAATGGGAGTTGATGCAATTAACAAATACTGAGCGACAAACTCTACAGAGGCGGCTGTATGGAGCCATGCAAACACCCTGGCTTCCATTTCATGACCAGTAAAGTGAGGGGCTAATCTGCAATTTCCCTTGATGATCTCTCTCTCAAGCTTTTTTAAAATGGAAAAAATGGTTTTATATTGATTTTAAATGTAACATATGGTCATGAGGAATATGGTGAAACCTAAAAAAAAAAAAAAAGAAAAAAGACATTGAAATCATCCATTGTTCCGCAATATGATTACTCTATTGGTACCTTTTCTTACAGACGTAGTTTTCCCTGTAGGTTTGTTTTTCAGTTGTAATCAATCAGAAGAGAAAACTTCAATTTGTTTTATTTTTCCTTAGATGATAAGTATAAATATGTCAATATTGTCTTTGTAAATACAGATTTTAATGGTAAAATAATATCCCATCAAATGTAAGAACTGTAATTTGGTTAACCATTTCCCTATTTTTGTGACATTTATTATTTTAAGTGTTATTTAAAATTTTTCATTATTATAAACATTTTCAATTTTCCATTATTATAAATAACACTTCTGTGAACATCTTTATAAAGCTTTTTAGATGGTTTTCTTTGGTTACATTCCCAGAACAAAATTATGAGGTCAAAGGATATGAATATTTTAAGGTTCACATTACTTCTTGCCAAATTGTTTTACAAAAGCACTGCACCCAGCAATTTGTGACATTTCCCATTTCACTGATGTTCCATCTCTGCTTTGGATACTGTGATGAAAAATTTCTGTTAGTTGGATGGGAGAAGAATTGTGTCATGTTTAATATTCAATTTTCATTAACCATGTAGTTAAATCTTCTTCTTCGAATTAAAATTTGTATTCTCTTCTCTTGGAATTGCTTGTTTCTGCCCTTTTCCTATTAATCTGTTGGGACTTTTATGTGTTTCTTATCCATTTACATGAGCTACTTACATAATAAAGATATTAACCCTTAATTATATTTCTGCCCATTTTTTCTAATGTCATGGACTTCCAAGTTGGTTTTCAAGCTCACAGTAATTCTTAAATGATCTGGAGGACAACGTGGCCTTTCTAATTTCTTTCCTTCCATTGAACGCCGAGTTTACAAGGGCAGGGCCCGAGAGAACAGAAACCTGCACAATGAAGATGCTGGGTGTTGGACTTCCCTGGCGGTCCAGTGGCTAAGACTCCACGTTTCCACTGTAGAGGGCACGGGTTCAATCCCTGGTCAAGGAATTAAGACTCCACATGTCGAGTGGCGTGGCCAAAAAAAAAAAAAAAAGATGTTGGGCGTTTTAAAAATCCACGCAAGATGCGAGCCTGGCTTTTAGAAGTCTCTCCCACTGGGCCAAGGAATCCTTGTAAGAATTAAATAGGAAACTTCCATCCCTCACAAAGTAACCATGTAATGCCACACTTCTTGTCCCCATCGCACATCTGAGGGGGAGCTGCTCTCTGAGCACACATGAAACAGGTGACTCCCCAAGTCAACATAAATTTTCAATTAAAGCGCGGTCCTCCCAATGCCTGGGCAGCATCTGCCTAGCAGCCTCTCAGGGTCCAGCCGCTGCCGCCTGTGGATCCAAGGCCTGGGCAGAGGGGCCTCAGCCTGCTGAGAAGCCCACCTCGCAGGGCAGAACTGGAACCTTTGAAAGCCGCGGGAGGGCTCCCTCCTTCTGGCCTGGCAGCCCTGCAGTGGGTTAGCTCAGCTGGAGGCTCTGAGGTTACTTGAAAACAGCCCCTCCCGCGGAAGCTCCAAGGCTGAGCGATGCTTCGGGCGCTCGCACACGCCTTCGGTCCAGCCACATCCCCTTCTCATTTTTCTCAGCAACAGTGATCCAGAAAGACACATGAGCATCTGTATAAGGATTTTTTAAATCCTTAAAGTTTTTAAAAAACTTTCAACAATCAAGTCAAATCCCCCTTGAACCCTCTCCGCCTCCCCGCCCCTGCCTCAGGGTCCTTCCCTGAAGAAACCACTGGGGTCAGTTGTCTGTGTGCCCTGCTAGACATCCTGCTTTGCTTTCACGTGCAGAAACACACACACCTAGAAACAGAGCATGTTTGCAGGTGTGAGCCTGCACACGTGTGCTTATTTGCACGTTCATATATGTGCGTATGCATGTATGCGCATGTGTGCATTTCACGTGCGTGTGTCACACGGGGATGTGTTGTGCACATTCTGTAGCGTGCTCTTTTTACTTAACCTGGGTGGAGATTTTCTGTGTCAGCACGTTGGTCTGTCTCTCCTGCGAGCGTGAGAAGGCTGGGTTGGGTGGTGAAAGAACACACTTTGGCCAAAACAGAGCATGAATCCTGTGCTAAACCCCTATGATTAAAGGCCATCCCTTTCCTTTTGCAATTTAATTTTCTTACCTCTGTAAGGACCCCAGTGTTCCTTGCAGTGGTGTGATCTTAGGTTGAAAACAGTTTTTTGACGGAAGAGTCGAGAGAGATTTAGGAAATTTATATCAGGAAGGATCTAAAATACTTTTGTGTTTACTATTTAAAAAGCAAGAATTACAGCGATGATAATGTGCCATTTGGTTAACACTGATAATATGAAACAGCTGCATGTATCTAAAAGGGACTTGACAACTTAGGGATCAGTGATATCTCAGGGCACATGATGGGAAACGGTTGGGCCCAGAGGCACATGGACACTCAGGACCAGGGTTTGAGCCTGGACCCCCCGACATGCCGCCTCGATGGACCTTGTCCCAGTCACTCCCTGCCTTGGTTTCTTCATCTGTGTCATGGGCCGGTCTCACATGACTGTGAGGACAGAATGAAGTAATGAAGTATGTGACAGCGTGTGTGTAAACTATCAAAAAACACGAATGTTGGCAATTATTGCTATAAAGGTGGCAGGTGTGAACGTCTGTCGTGAGGACGAAGCTTTAGGGCAATGGGATACTACGTTTCTATCCTGGACCCTGCTGGAGAAGCTTCGGGTCCCCCCTTCAGCAGGTGGCCGGCCTTGCCCCGCCGGGGCCTCTGGGGGCGCACACCTGTCCGCTCTTAGTGACCTCGTCCCAAGGGAGGTGAGAGGCTTTCCCACGAGGGGAGGCCCTGTGGAGCCCTTCTGCCGGTTCAGAGCGCTCCTGGAGAACATACTAGAAATTTCGCCGGTCCCGAGGGGGGCATGGGTGAACCCTGCCTCGTTGGTGTGGCCGCTGCCCCCGGGGGTGCTGTGGCCAAACGAGTAGCCGAGGCGGCTGGGGTCTGAAGGGCCAGCAGCCTTCCTGTGCTGCCGAAGAACACCGCGGGCACCGCTCCCAGCCCGCGCGAGAGTCCGTGCTGCACGCCTTCTCCAGCTCACACCTGCCGTCTGCGGACTGGTCTCCTGGGCTGTCCCCGTCGACTGCCCGCGCCCTGCTGCAGTAGCTGCTGCTCCCACCAAGGCTGCCCTTTGGTCAGTACTGACTTCCTGTTCTCAGAGTCCCAGTGATCACTGGGAAGGCAAAATAAGGGGGGGGGGAGGGGCGGACGATGTTCATCATCTCTTCAAAATCCGTATTCTGCTGTATTGAAAGGGAGTCACATCAGACGACAGGGTGCGCTAACACTGGTTCGAAAGGAAATTATGTTGAAAATGTATACTAATCAATTATTTCAAAAGCTTGCTCCGGTACCCAACAGGAGCTGGAATGCTATGCAAGTTTAACAAATACACGTAAAACCTGGCTCTCCCGTGAAGATAATCATTTTCTTTAAAAAACAAAAACAGAACAAAACCCCAAAATTAAAAAAACAAAACAAAAAACCCCCTCACCACAACAGGCAAAGCTGAGCTTGAAAAAAGTGTGGCATTTAAAATTCAACAATGCTTATCTACTACAGGCTGATGCATGTTTAAGAAGATCTACTTCTTATAAAGATCTCCTATTTAATTAAGAAAAACTAATATCAAAGCGGTTTTTTGCATTTACAATTCGCGTTTAAACTTTTCCTAGATTAAGTGAGCTTAAACAGTTGCGATTCCTGACTTTAACAGCATTATAAAATACATTAGAGATTGAGAGGATAAAATTCTGCCATGTTAGGTTATAACCTAACTGCTATTTGCAGTTGTAAGGAGTACTAATGGCACAGGGACAAGATTTATTGTCGAGAGGACATTCCGTGTAACGTTCGCCTTGTCATTCCATTAATAATGACTGCTTATGAGCCATCTCTTTGGCATCTTTGTTGTCCTGAAAACTTACAACTCACAGCACAATTCTTTACGGCGTGTTACATTGCCCCCTCCGGGTATTTCTGACCATTATCCCATTTGGTTATATTCAAAACCCCTGCCTCCGGAGAGACCATTAGGCCGACCTTTCACCTCCCAACATTCTTGGTTCAAACGGTGTAATAACACGTAGTGAATATTTACAAGCACACTTACACTATAATAGAGTACTGCTGTGAACATTAGCACACATTTGCTGCTCAATCAGGCTCTGATGTAGAGCTCACTGCGCACCCCAGAGAAAATGCAGTCCCCAGTAAGCCGTGCTAGTGAAACACCCTTGAACCCACACAGCTTACATAACATAAACTGACTCGATGCAGATGAGCGAGGCGACACATTCGGCGGAGACACCGAGTTCCCGGGATGCCTGATGTCGGCAGTGCCCTCCCAGCGGACAACTCCGGGCAGGAGGCAGGGGCCCTTAATACCCGGAATTCTGAATGGATCAGTGTGTGGGGCTTCTCCAGAAAAAGGAAATTAAAGGCCATACGATGTGCTGGCACCAGGTGGCCCGGTGACCTTCCCCAGGGTTTTTAAATTTTCTAATTAAAATTTTTTTTAATTAAAAAAAAAAGAGACACCGCCCCCCCCATAGGATAAATTGTAAAATACTTCCTCTGCCTTGCCCCTCCTCCCTACATTAACTGGGTCCTTTTCTCCTAGCCCCGCCCACTTCCCCAGCTCCACCCCTCTGTGAGCTTCGTCACTAGCTCCACCCCTTCTGTTGACCACGCCCCTTGATTTAGTCCCACCCATTTCCATGGACGGCTCTCTGGATTTTTCTAGCTCCACCCCTCAGCACTGGCTCCACCCTCCCCAGCGAGGCCCGCCTCATCCTTAAGTCATTTAAACAGCTGCTGCCTGGTTCCAGCCCTACATTCCCCAACCGCTATGGCGTATCACGCCCAAGGTGCGGGGAGCGGACAAGTGCAGCCGAGTTCTCCTGTTTGTCTGCGTCTTGCTTATGTCCTGTCCTCCTTTGGGATTGAAGAAGACTAGAACTTTCTCTGCAGCCTGCATCAAGGACCAGAAGGGCACTTCGCTCTGTGCTTGCACCCAGTTCTGGTGTGACAAGAACTCTCCTGGTAAGAAGGGTGACGCACCCTTGAACACAAATTTATATACATGTCTGTCTGTCTGCATATAGTTCCTTCTTTTCCTTTTCGCAGAGCTGGCGTAAATAAGCGTATTGGCTGTTCAGGTGATTTCTGCCTGGCAGATTCGAGAGGTCAGAGGCTTCTAATAAGATTCCTGTATTTCAAAGGAATCTCGTTGGAAGGTCCGCCATTAACAGTAAATTGCATAGCTGTCACGGGGGCTTGTCTGTCAAGAGTTCCTGCGAGATTTACACCTAAATTTATAGGTGCTGCAGGGGTCCCAAGGCCTGGCCGGCGTCTGAGGTCCGCGCTCGTGTCCCGCCTGTCGTCCTACTGATCTGTGAGATGGCTCCCCTTTAGGACCGCCCGAGATTTAGCCAGACCCACAGCCTAGGGATAACCTGGAGATGGTTGTTTTGCTGCTCGGTGGGCAAGGGTGTGTAGGGTGGGAGGCCTGACTGTGGCCTAGATTAGTGGGAATTTGCCCGTTGTCAGTGGGATGAGGCCTTGACATCCTCCTGTGTGGTGTCCAGTGCCCTGTAATGCGCACACGTACGTTTGCCAAGTACCCTGCTGATCCAGTTCGTCCCGTTTGTGTGGCGAGTTATCAGGACGAATGACAGAATGATGGGACACGAGGCTACCTCCTCTCCTGGGAACTTTTATTTGTGGTAGGAGCTTCTTAAAGTACAAGTCATTAAACAGATTTAAATTTACCACAGGTCAAGCCACGCATTCCCTGGAACACTACATATAATGAAAGCCTGATATAGGGTGGCTAGGTTATAACACGGCATTCGCCTGTCTCCTGGTTTTATTGTTGGGTCAGCACGAAGGTGGGCTGAGCCATTGCTACTTAGTGGGAATTAAGAAAGACTTTTGGCATTTCTTATATTTTATGAAACTGCTTTTGTCCTTGTCTGGGTGTATGGCAGTGACTTTGTTGAGTTTTTTCCCCCTTGTTCCTTTCCTACTGTTTCTTTACTTTAGTTTTCCTGGAGACTGAGTTTGCACTCTCATGTTTTCCATGCTTATTATGTACCCCACACTGCCCTGAGCACTTGACATGAATTATGTGATTTAGTTTTCATAAAAACACCAAGGGGGAATTATTTTTGTCCCCATCTGGTAGCTGATGAACCTGAAGCCCAGACACGTTAAGACACTTCCCCAGAGTTACACAGCCAGTAAACGGCAGAGCCAGGACCCCAACAGACAGAAGCATCCTTCACGCTTAGCTCCTGTGGTCTTAAATGTTGTCAGAATGACTGTTTATATCACAACTATGTGTTGAGGTTTTAATAAGACACAGGCAAATCACAGAAGCCTTCCTTTGGAAGTTCTGTTTAAGTTTGGATATATAAGTCCTTATGTTTTCTAATTGTGCAGCGAGCACTTTATCATCAAGACCCTCTCTTGAGTCCATAAACATTTATTGAGCATCTACTATGGAGCCTTCATTAGCTGCCAAAATGCAGATGATCTAACCCCAGTGGAAAAAGGATGGAGAGACCACCAGTGGAAGATAAGAATGTTTACATCCGTGGAGGGATTTCTTGGAGGTTTTCAGGGGAGGGCAATAATCTAATTCCTCCGGTGGGGCTTGGGAAAGCCAAATCCGGCTGACACTTTATGAATAAGGAAAAAGTCTTTCTCTCACCAGCTGGTTTTTAGTTAGCCGATGCCAACAATACAGGTGGCACTAAGAGCCAAAGGCAGGGGCAAGGTCGTGTAGGGAGAGAGAAAAAGGTGAGAGCGGAATGGGTCTTGAGAAACTCGGATATTTAAGGGAGAAAGAGGAGAGACCGAGTTGGGTGAGAGGAAGCCAGAGAGGTAGGAAGAAAATTGGAAAGGATGGAGTCACAGAAACCGAGGGAAGGAAGTGCCGTAAGGGGAGGAGAGCTTAGTAGTGCTGGATGCAGCAGGGGACCGCGGAGGAGGAGGCTTTGCAGAGCCCATGTGATGTAGAAGCGGGAGGTCATCAGACTTTGCTCGGAGAGGTGGTGGAGGAACATGGGAGAATCAGTCTTGGGGGCGTAGGAGGTTGGGAAGTGTAGACAGCACAGGAGGGTGACTTGGAGAGGAGTTTGCTTTAGGGTGAAGGGCAAGAGAGGGAGGCATCTGGGAGGGGTGTGGGGCCCAGGGGAGTTTTTTTGTTGGGGGTTTTTTCAGACTCACTGAAGGAAGAATCTAGTAGAGATGTTAAAGACACAGGAGGGAGAAGGAATGAAGGTCAGTACAGGGGCTTTTAAAGGCAGGAAGGATCGAGCATCCTGATGGAGGAGTCAAGTTAGAAAATTTCATTTTAATATTTTGAAAACTTGTCCCTTACCCAGCATTTGGCCCATCACTAAAATATTTAGCAATTATGAAAGAGGCTTTCTCTTTCTGCATAAATCACTGATCACAAAGCATTACGTGCCTGTGTAAGCAAATATTCTGCCCTGGTAAGGCGTTGTAGGTGTGTCTCATCAAACTCTCCTGAAAGCTACATCTGCTTCAATGACTGTTTCTCAGCATCTTCACTTGCGTCCCTGGTGAGCATCTGTAAAGACTCCAAAGCGTGGTCTCCAGCAGCAGCCCGCCTCCCTCTCTGGGCACTTGCTACATTGCGTGGCGGTTCTGTTTTCACGTTGGCCAGCTTTTCCGGGAAAGTGTCAGATCATAAATCTTTTTGTCTCTGCAGACGCTACAGTCTCAGTTACAATCACTCAATCCCACCCGCGCAGCTCAGGAACAACCATAGACCATAAGTAAACGCCCGTGTGCATGGCTGTGTCCCAGTAAAACTTCATTATGGACACAGAAATTGGAATTTCGTGTAATTTTCACATCACAACATATTATTTTTGTTTGGAATTTTTCAACCATTAAAAAATGTAAAACCTACATAGAAAACAGGCGGTAGGCTGGCTTTGGCCTGCGGGCATAGTTTGCCAGGCTGCTCTAGGCGGTTTCTCCTGGGAGAGGGTCTGTGACCTGTTGTCACTGTGTCCCTCCTTCTAGCCCAGTGATGAGTAAAAGAATGAGTGATAGACCTGTTTAAGCTTTTATATTTTCATTTATAGGATGTCCCCAGTGGTAAAAGTCCTTTAGGATGTAACTGAAATTCTCTTCTGGTCTTCTTAGGGGACACGACGTGTGCCCACAACTGATGACGTAACTGTCCTCTGAGAACCAGAGCATCCTTTCCGATATTAATTGGGATCCAAGTAATTAAGTTCAAATATTGTCCTCAGTAGGAGGCGATACTCCTTTCCTTCTCAAATTCCCCCATAAATATCAGTACAGAGTAAAATTGAGTCTTTCAGCCTGGTTCTTACTAAGGATTAAAGAAAAACACCCCAGCCGCATAGCACAGGGAGATCACCTCGGTGCTCTGTGACCACCTAGAAGGGTGGGATAGGGAGGGTGGGAGGGAGACGCAAGAGGGAGGGGATATATGCATACGTATAGCTGATTCACTTTGTTATACAGCAGAAACTAACACACCATTGTAAAGCAATTATACTCCAATAAAGATGTTAAACAAACAAAACAAAACACCCCACCCTGCTTGAATATGCAGAACTTGCTGCCTTTTGTAAGCATGTTGGGATCCTCTCCTGAACGGGGCAGTGTGGCCTCTGTGTAGCTTCTGTGCGGGGTGTGAGCTCAGGGGCCCAGAGTGACCCTGCTCTGCGCTGTCAGCTTGTCATGCCGGGGAAGGTGGCCCCGCGTGGCCCTGTATTTCCCATCAGGGAAGAACCCGCCTTGAAGATCTTCATTCCTCTCACCTGGGAAGGGAGAGAAGCATGACATTTCCCTGCCTCTTTCTCAACTAGGGTTAAATTAGAAAATTCCGGACAAACAATGAATTATTATTATTTTCTTAGTAGACTAAAAACTTATAAGTATACTAAATACTGTTTTTATATGAACAGATGTTTCATTGCTTATCCGAAGTCTAACTGGGCACCCAGGGCTTTTATCAGCTGAATCTGGCCGTGCTCTGCGGGGGTCAGTCACTCAGGGGTAGGAACAGGCCTGCAAAAAACCACACCACCTCTGCCGGTTCTGTGTAATTCATAAAACTTTTATTAGTTCCTACTCTTCGCTGTTTCTCAGTTTTTCTACCTCCCTGGCTCCTACAGGCAGATTCTGTGGAGATGCTAGAAGGGGAAAAGCCAACAGGCCCCATGCCTCGGCTGCCTGTGAGATGCAGTGTTGGCCTCTGTGGGGCCCCAGGGCGGGTACTTTATCCTCACTTGGGATTTGGGGAATGAGAAACCGAGCCTCTGGAGGGTTCGCCGCTCTCCAAGGCCTCCTGGGTAGAAAGCGGAGGAGCTGCGGTGTAGAAGCAGGAGGCCGCTCTGTGCGGCCCCTGAGCTGGAGGGGTCCTGTGGGGAAGGACTCGGATGCCACAAGCCCCGGAGGGCTGCTGGGGTGGGGGTGGGGAGATCTGGAAGGGCAGAGGGCCAGCAGTCTCCCAGGGAGTGAAAAGAGCCTGGCCAGGAAGGGCTCAGAGAAAGCAGCACGCTGCACCCCGAAACCAGAGCTCTTGAGGTGCACTCCTTCCCGCGCTGATACCCGGAACC
Organism: Delphinus delphis; assembly: GCF_949987515.2. Classification (NCBI taxonomy): domain Eukaryota; kingdom Metazoa; phylum Chordata; class Mammalia; order Artiodactyla; family Delphinidae; genus Delphinus; species Delphinus delphis. Next base: position 3,346,028 of record NC_082698.1, read on the forward strand.
GCGCTTCACTCTGCCTGAAAGCCACTGTGGCCAGTGACAGCTAAAGACACGAGCTAAATTCTTCTGTATTTCAGAAAGCTTGGGAGGTCACACCTGGGGGCCCACGCAGCAGAGGCAACAGGGAGGCAGGATGGGTTTGGTAAATATATCTCCCTCCTGGCTCACGGGATTCCCCCCGGACGGTTTTGGACACAGCTCATTATTGATATAGTGGAAGCATCTTCAGCCATATCAGGTGGGGTGATGCGTCTGCTCCCACAGCCTCCATGATTGATACCCGGTCCTGCTGCCAACGCAAACGTGTGCTGTGCCCATTCATCTTGGCCGAGATATGGATGTATATCGACGTACCCATTAAAGGCCCCAGGCTTCGGAGACATAGATCCGATTAGATAAGGCCCTCAATTTCCTCTTTTAAAGTATGCAGAGAAAAAGGAGTTCAAAATACCAAGTGCTGATGAGAAGTAAAGGTCTAGGAGGAATTGACAAACATCTTGGAATTCAGAATTAATGCTTTAAACTTTAGGCTTCCTTGGCAATCAATACATTCACAAAACTCCCATTAATGTTCACAGGGGTTAAAATGTGCATGTCACCCAAAGACCATCTATTTTCGAGGCGTCAGTGCCGGGTGTGACGCGGGCTGTCTTCTCTGGAAGACGGGCAAGATGCAGAGAAGAGCCGCCTGCGTGGAATTTTGTACCATTAAGGTGGAAGCGATCTAATTGCAGATTTCTTCACACTGACTACATTTTGATCCCAGGCAGACCTCCCCTAAGTCTGTCTAATTCTCCAGCTGGCAGCAATCCAGAGCAGACCTCAGTTCTGGAACTTTCTACACTCTTCCTGACCCCTGACAAGTCCAGGTGGCTTCCCCCCCCCCACCTCTGTCTGAGTCCATCATCCTTAATATGAAGTCCTTCGAAAGGAGGGGGCCAGGGACCAAGAGTCACCCTCTGCCAGCCCTGGACCACTGACACACAGCCTGTAATTTATCATAAAAGGTTACCAGGTTTCGCTGTCCCACTGTAGGATTAATCAGATCATTCTGGCAGGTTGGATTTCACTACCTATAAATACTCACTACATTTGGACTGCCTTATAAACAGTAGCATTTCCTTCCGTGTTTTAGAGAAAAATTTGTATGATCTTGCCTACTTGCCAGTCCTGGTTACGGCGTAAAGTTAGTTGACGTCTTATCAGAACTATGGGTCATATTCTCAGTGGTAGGATGTGTCTTAGTGGTTACTAGACACCTGTGCAAATTCATAGACCTGGGAGCCTGCAGATGCTCCCAGCTGCACACAAATATTCCCTACAGAGGGGCTACAGTTCTCTTTATGAGAATAACTTTTTAAAAAATTAGGAAACATTTTGAGCATTCTGAGAATATAGAGAATAATAGACATATACCTGTACACCCACCATCTTTATAATATCATAGATGAAATGGAGGAACCCTGTGTGCCCCTCTGTGATCCCAACCCCTCCCTCCATCCCAGAGGTAGCCCCCAATAGGAATTTATTCTTTATCATTTTTATGAATATTTCTATACTTTTCCAACATATTTATGTATCAGTAAATGTTGTCTATGGTAGTTTGAAGATATAAATATATAAATGGTATCATATTGCATTTAACCCTAGTTTTTTTACTCAACATTATATTTTTGAGATTATATATATAATTCTAGGTCATTTATTTTATCCACCCTATGTTCTCTCATTGTAGGAATTAACACAATTTATTCATTCTCCTATTAATGGACATTTAGCTTATTTCCCATTTTTCCTTATAACCGGTAATGTGGTTGTAGACATGCTTGCACTTGTCTCATTCACACTCTTGTACCTGTGAGTAAGAGATTGTACCAAGAAACCACATTGCTAAGTCATAGGGCACCACTGTTTCCAACTTTGTTAGATATTCCTAAATCACTTTCCCAAATGATGTACCATTGTGCATTACTACTAGCAAGTACGAAAATCCCTCTTCTTTTTTTTTTTTCCTTCATACTTGACCTACAGTTGTAATGGCCAAATTTGAAAATGTTTGCCAGTCTGATGGATATAGACGTGTAGCTCACCCCTTTGGTTTGTACTTCCCTGATTACTCAGGAGGCAGTGTCTCATCTGCATTTACGGGACGTTTAGTTTCCTTCTGCAAACTGCCTTTTCCTATTACTTGGCCATTTTTATGTTGGAATGTCTGTTTTTTCTCTTATTGATTAGAAATACTTCAAAACTACTTCAAAATATGCATATTTGCATGTAATAATTTATTTATGATGCACATTGTAGATATTTTCTTCTGGTCTATGGCTTGTTTTTCTGCTGTTTTTTGTTTTACAGTGTATTTTGATGAGCAGATATTTTATTATCAATATTGTCAAAATTATTCTTTTAATTTATACCTTATGCTTTTTATATTTGTTTAAGAAACCTTTCTTTGTCATAAGAGCCTAAAGATAGTCTACTGAATGTTAGTATAAAAATGTAAAGTATGATTTTCACAGTTTGGGCTTGAATCCATCTGTGATGCAGTTGAGTGTGGAGAGTAAGGTAGGGTCTCATTTTACATTTTTCTTATGGATAACCAGTTGTCACAGCCTCATTGATTGAATAGTCCATCATTTCACTATTAAAACATTTTTATTGTAAAATTTACCATACAAGTGGAACACACACACACACACACACACACACACACACACACGTTTAAGGATTATAGTAAGATAATAAAGCAAAATAATAAACCATCAGCTGTGTTATGACACAGAACATTAACAATATCTTAGAACATTTCTACAGGACATTCCCTGATCTTATCCCCTTCCCTCCTCCCTCCCAATTTTTATGATAATTGGTCCCTTGGTTTTCTTTACTGTTTTCCACATGTATATATATCCTTACACAATATATTCTTTAGCTTTGCCTTTCTTTAAATTTCATAAGAATGGAAATATTCTATGTGTATTACTTTTTTACTTTCATTATGTTCCATTGGTCCTTTATTTTCCCTAGAGAAAGAATTTGTTGTCTTATCTGATATAATTTTATAATAGCTTTGACATCTGGGAGGGCCCATCTCCTCCCACTGTTAATTTTCTTCAACATTCTCTTCACTACTCTTGACCCTTTGCTCTTTCATTTGAATTTTAAGGTAAGCTTGTAAAGTTCTATAAAAAATCCTGTTGGTATTGTGATTACATTGACCTCATTGATTACTTTGGACAGATTTGACATATTTATGACATAAAATGTTCCAATTCATGTCCATAATATGTCTTCTCATTTATTCTGGTCTTGTTTTACATCTTTTTATAATATGTAGTTCTGTTCTCATATATCTTTTTAAGGTTTATTTCTAAACACCTTTCATATTGTTACTGTGAATGGGAACTTTAACATTTATATTGTGTAGTAGGATGTTTGGTGATGGACATGATGTTGGTTTTTATTTGTTCGTTTTTGTATGATTATGTGTTGCTGCTGTAAAAAAAAGTATCACAAATGTAGAATATTACAGCAGCATACATTTATAATTGTATATCTTTGTAGGTCAGAAGTCTGGCAGATCTCACTGGGATAAAATGAAGATGTCAGTAGGATTGTATTCCTTTCTGGAGGCTTGAGGGAGAATCTGTTTCCTTGCCTTTTTCCACTCTCTGGAGGATATAATATCCTCATATTACTGGGTTCATGGTCTTCTTCTTCCATCTTCAGATGGAAGCAATATTACATCTCTCTGACCTTCCTTCCACTGTCACATCTCCACTTTTACAATGGAATTAGATTGGGCCCACCTTGGATAATCCAGGATAATCTCTCATCTCCAGATCCTTAATCCTAATCATGTCTGCAATGTCCATTTTCCCATGTAAGGTAGCATATTCACAGGTTTTGGGAATTAGAACATGCACATCTTTGGAGACCATTATTGTGCCTACTATAATTTGATATCTGATAACCATGCTGAACTATCACTATTTCTAATATTTATATATAGATTGTCTTGAATTTATAAATAGACTATTATATCATCTCTTCTTTTGCTATTTCTAAAACAATGATTTATTTTTCTTGTTGCATTGGATAGAATCTCTAGAACAATGTTACATGTAAGTAGTGATAGCAGACATCCTTGTCTTGTCCTCAGTTTTAAGGAGAACTTCTAAAGTCTCATGTGATGTTTGTGTGATGTATGTGGTAAATATTGAGTAAGTGTCCTTTGTCAGGTTAAGGGAGTTCCTTATTATTTGTAGTTCATAGTTTACAAATATTGTAATTGTGGATTTGTTAATTTATCCTTATGATATTGCCAGTTTGGGCTTGTTATGTTTTGGAGCTATGTTGTGGAAGGGTACATTTTATAATTGTTGATAACTTCTTGATGAATTTTTTCCCCTATGATACAGTGTCACTTTTTATGGCAATTAATACTTTTATGGCTTAAATTGCATTTCATTTTATATTAATATACCAACCCCCCTTTACTTTTGGATAATATGTGTGTATTAGATCTTTTTCTTTATTTTCAGTTTATCTGTGTGGATTTGTCTTATGTGTGTTCCTTATAAGTGGTGTATACCTAGATTTCTTAAAAATCCAATCAGATAACATCTTTTAATAGGTAAATTTAATCCATTAATATTTGTTGTGATTAATTAACAGAAATGTTTGGTCTTATGTTTACCATCTTATTTTATTTTTTATTAGTATAAATTTCTTTCTTTACCCTTCCTTCCTTCCTCTCTCCCTCCCTCCCACCCTCCCTCCTCCTTCCCTCCCTCTCTCCCTCCCTCCTTCCCTCTTTCCCTGCTTCCTTCCTTTCTTTTCTTTTCTTTTTGTTCCTTTCCCTTCCCTTTCTCTCTTTCTTTCTTTGTCATTACTTTGAAAATTGATTAAAAGTTTTATGAGAAATTTTTACCCTTCTGCCAAGCTATAGATTGTATTTCCATTCTTTTGGGGATTATCCTTAAAATTTTAAGATATTTAACTAAAATTTTTGTAACAAAAGCTACAATTGTTCAGTATTTCTATTTTCTTTCTTCTGACCACAATAAGACCTTAGCATATGTGTACTGTTGTTTGACTCTTACCACTATTGTTTAATGCAAGAAGTTATGCTAAAAATTAACAGTTAAATTTACCCGTACTTTCTCAGTTGCATTGCTCATTTTTGCTTCTCATTTCCCATAAGTTTCTTTTGCATTTACTTTTTCTCCTCCTGAATGCATGCTGTCATCGTTTTTTTAACTGAGATCTGTAGGGTGTAAATTCATGAATTCTTTGTATAGGTAAAAATGTCTTTATTTTGCTTTTACTTTTTTTATGGTTGCAATTTTTTATTGTGATAAAGTATTCATAACAAAATGTATCATTTTAAGCATTTTTAAGTGTACAGTTCCATGGCATATTTATATTCACTTTGTTGTCCAACCATTACCATCATCCATCTCCAGAATTTTTCATCTTCCCAAACTCTTTACCCATTAATAATAATAATAATAATTTCCTTTCTCTCCTTCCCTCTTTGCCCTGGCAATCACCATTCTACTTTCTGTCTCCATGAATTTGGCTATTCTAGGGACCTCATATAAGTGGAAGCACAGAATATTTGTCCTTCTGTGTCTGGCTTATTTCACTTAGCGTAATGTCTTCAAGGTTCATCCATGTAGCATGTATCAGAATTTCACTACTTTTTTTTTCTTCCTGAATTTTTAATTTATTTTTTATACAGCAGGTTCTTATTGGTTATCTATTTTATACATATTAGTGTATATATGTCAATCCAAATCTCCCAATTCATCCCACCACCCCGCCCCCCACTTCCCCCCTTGGTGTCCATACATTTATTCTCTACATCTGTGTCTCTATTTCTGCCTTGCAAATTGGTTCATTGTACCATTTTTCTAGATTCCACATGTATGTGTTAATATACAATATTTGTTTTTCTCTTTCTGACTTACTTCACTCTGTATGACAGGCTCTAGGCAACCTAAATGCCCATCAACAAATGAATGGATAAAGAAGATGTGGTACATATATACAATGGAATATTACTCAGCCATAAAAAGGAACGAAATTGGGTCATTTGTAGAGATGTAGATGGACCTAGAGACTGTCATATAGAGTGAAGTAAGTCAGAAAGAGAAAAAAAAATATCATCTATTAACGCATATATGTGGAATCTAGAAAAACAGTACAGATGAACCGGTTTGCAAGGCAGAATTTCAGTACCTCTTAAGGCTGAATATTCCATTGCATGTATATATCAATACCAAATTTTGTTTATCCATTCATACATCAATTGACATTTGTTTTGCTTCTGCCTTTTGGCTGTTGCTAATAATGCTGCTATAAACATGGGTGTGCAAATATCTAAGTCCTTGCTTTCAGTTCTTTTGGGTGTATACCCTGGAGTGCAACTGCTGGGTCATATGGTAATTCCCTGTTTAATTTTTTGAGGAGCTGCCATATGGTTTTCCCCAGTGGCTGCATTAGTTTAGATTTACACCATCAATGCGTAAATGTTCTAGTCTCTCCACATCCTTGTCAACACTTGTTATTTCTGTTATTTTTTTCCTAATTAACAGCCATCCTGATGAGGGTAAAGTAGTATCTCATTGTGGTTTTGATTTACATTTCCTTAGTGATTAATGATGCTCACTGTCTTTTCATGTGCTATTGGCCATTTGTATATCTTCTTTGGAGAAATTGCAAGTATTTTGCCCATTTTTTAATGACTAGTTTGTTTCTGTTGTTCGTTGCTCTCACTCTTGATTGATAGTTTGATTGGTTTGAAATTCTTGGTTAAGGTTATACTTTTCCCCCCATCACTTTAAAGATACTACTTTGTTGCCTTCTGGAAACTCTTGTTGCTGAAATCTATTGATATCTATTGAATAGAGAAATCTATTGCTGTTGTACTTATTCTTTTATAGGCAATCTCTTTTTTTCTTGAAGCTTTTCAGGTTGCCTCCTTATTTTTAATGTTCTGTATTTCATTACACCATCTAGGCATAGATTATTTTTATTTACTCTGATGGGACACTCTTGCAATCTGAGGACTTATGTCTTTCTCCAATTCTGTAAAATTCTTACCTATTATTTATTTTAAATTTTCAAGTATCAGTTATTTCCTATTCTTAGTTTTAAGAACTCCAATTTGCTGTATATTGGAGCATCTCAATTTTTTCTCCCTGCTTCTTAACAGGTTTTCATACATTAAAACAAACTGTTACCAGTCTCTGCATTTGATGTGATCCTCAGCTCTGTCTTCCATTTTACTCTTTACTCTGGACTGTGTTCCTCTTTATCCCATCTCGTAAATTAAAACTTTTTAGTGACTATATATTTCATTTATAAGGTGTTATAATCGGTTTTCTCTCATATACATCTATTCTTATTTCATTTATTTCTCTTTTGTTCATAATTTATAATTGTTTATGGATATGTTAGATGTTTTATTTATCCCTTTAGCATTTAAAAAATAGTTATTTTAAAGTTTTTGCTAGGCTCTCCCACAAACTTAATTGTATCTGGAATGAATTCACACTGTTGTCTTTATTGTGTGTCTTTCTTTGTATGAGCTTCATTGTATGTGTTTTGGAATTTTGGTGTTTGGGCATTTTCTGAATGGGAGGATTTATGTTTTTGTGGCTAGCATTTGTATGTTCCCTCTCTGTCTTCTTTCCTCTCTCCCTAGATATGTTGCCTGCACACATATCTCTAGCAGAAGTGGAACTTTTGCTCTGCTCTGATGTTGGACTTATTGCTGATACAGTCATAAAGCCAGTGAGGGGCAAGATTTGACTTTGACCTCCTTTCAGCTTCCTTCTGTGAGTGAAGGGAGAGGTGGGGGGGGGGTGTCCCACCACATCCGCTGTCTTCAACAGCAGTGATCTTGGCTCAGTTTTTCTTTTTTTTTTTTCCTATTTTTTTTGGTTGCGTTGGGTCTTCATCGCTGCATGCGGGCTTTCTCTAGTTGCAGAGAGTGGGGGCTACTCTTCATTGTGGTGTGCTGGCTTCTCATCGCGGTGGCCTCTCTTGTTGCAGAGCATGGGCTCTAGGCATGCGGGCTTCAGTAGTTGTGGCACATGGGCTCAGCAGCTGTGGCTCGCGGGCTCTAGAGTGCAGGCTCAGTAGTTGTGGCGCATGGGCTTAGTTGCTCTGCGGCACGTGGGATCTTCCCGAACCAGGGCTCGAACCCGTGTCCCCTGCATTGGCAGGCGGATTCTTAACCACTGTGCACCAGGGAAGCCCCAATTTATCTGTTTCTGATGAAGCTCTGTAGTCCCTTTCGTACCATTGGAGTCTAACTCCTGGATGCCACCCCCTGCTTCTAGACGCAGAGTCCCCCCCAACCCCCCAGCCTGCCGCTGGCCCCCTGCCCCACCATCTTGTATTTCTGCTCCGTCCACATTCATCCAGTGTTCATCTTGTATTCATGGTGACTGTGTTGTTTTGGTTTTGTCTGGAGCATTAAAGTACCATTTTATTTAGTCCCGTGCAGCGGGCAGCACACAGCCCATCAGTGGCGTGCTCTTCATTTGCTCAACATTTGTCCCGTTGACTTTGTCTTTCAAGTTGAGTTTGATATTCAAGTTATCTTTTCTGTAGCAAAAACGGAGTCTAATTTTGATACTTCCATTGCTGTGATCCTCATGACCATTTATACCCTTTGGTATTTACTTCCTTGTACAGCTTTTAGAAAAAACATGTGAATGTGAACGTATTTGCACGAAACCATCCCTGGAACCTCCCTACACCACTGGCCTTGTGGGTTTCACGATGTAGGTCTTCTTCTCTGATGTTTCATTCACTGAACAAATACATTTTGAGTTCATTCTACGCTCACAAATGCAAGCGGCCTGCAGTCCTGCTGTTCAAGGTGTGGTCTGGGGACCAGCAGCCTCTGCGTTAGAAATGCAAAAGCTCAGGCCCCTCCCCAGACCTCCTGAACTAGAGCCTGGCTTTTTAACAAGACTTCCAGGTGATCTGCACGAACGTGAAAGTCTGAGAAGCACTGCCTTGTAGTGAAGGTAACCGTGTGCCCTGGCTTACTTGTTGTGGGGCTACTGTTCACATGTTGTCCTCATTTAGACAATTGGTTATGTGGTTTCCCTCTTTATGATGAGCCGGGTGCTTCACTCTCTAAATTCTGAAGTCTGATGCAGACACACCTAAGTCATTCTGAGTTCTCCAGGGAGCAAGTAGAGATGGAGTGAGGCTGAAGTGAGGGTGTAGGGGCGCTGGAGGGGATGATTGGCAAAGTAAATGCATTCTGGATTGTACTTATGCTGAAAAAACCCGGAGCGGAAAGGTGTTGGCCTTCTGTTCTCTCCCACAGCATATCTTCAGCCTCTTTGGCCCAGGAACTGGGAGGTGCTGGGGCTTCTAAGTGGGAGGGTGTCTCTTTATTTCTGAACCCGCAGCAGGGCATCCTGCCCCCTCGAAGTGGGCAGGCCCAGAGCATTCTCTCCATTCATACCAACAGCCTGCAGGGTGCTGGGCTCTATCTTTTCGTAAAACTGTTTACACCGTGGTCTCTGTAAGAGTTTCCCATGGCTGCTACAACAAGTTATCACAAACTGGGTGGCTTCACACAACAGGAATTTATTCTCTAACTGCCTGGCGGCCAGAAGCCTGACATCAGTACCCCTAGGATGAAATCAAGGTGTTGGCAGGGCTGCAGTCCCTCCAGAGGCTCTCGGGGAAGATTCTTCCTTGCCCCTCCCGGCTTCTGGTGGCGGCCGGCGTGCCTTGGCTTGTGGCCGCACCCCTCCCGTCTCTGCCTCTGTCCTCACATGGCCTCCTCCTCTGTAACTGTCAAATCTGTCTCTGCCTCCCTCTTATAAGGACACTTGTGATGGCATTTAGGGCCCACCAGATAGTCCAGGATGATCTCCCCTCCTGGAGATCCTTAATTTAGTCACACTTGCAAAGTCCATTTTGTCATGTAAGATCACATCCACAGGTTCCAGGGATTGGGACATGGTCATCTTGGCAGGGGGAGGGACCCTTTTCCAGCCTACCACAGCACCCAAGAGAAAGGGTGTTGTATTGCTAGGCAAACTAAATGGAACATTTCCCTCCAAGAAGAGTGGATATGAGATATTTTTCTGAAAGAAAGAGATTGTTGAGTATTTTAATACTGACCCCTCCCCGGTTCTGCTCACGTAGACTCTTCATTACTCCTTGCTGAGTACCTGCTTTGTGCCGGGAGCTTCACACACCTTCTCTCTGGTGTGCAGTATCGTCCTGTTTTACTGGTGAGAAGAGGTGGGCTTGCCGCATCTTATCCTGTGAGCAGTCAGTGTGGCAGAGTGGCTTCAACTAGGAAAGGCACGAGGGATTGCCTATGGGACCGTGGGCGCTGGGGCGGTAGAGGGAAGGAGCAGAGACTGTTTAACTTCGAAGCCACTGCAAGCTGGAGGACTGGCATTCAGGACCAGATGCCACGGGGCTGTCGGGGGCTTGCACAAGTCCCATGTTCTGCTCCTGGGGGTGTTGTCACCTGCGAGCCGAAGGTTTCTCTCCGGGGCGGGCGTCTGGAGGTGCCTTTGGACGTAAGAAGCAGGAGCCTCCCGGTGGGGCGACATCGAGGGGCCTGTGTGCATCCTGGACGCACAGATTCCTGCTCCCACCCGCTGCCCACAGTGGAGCCATTTCCATCCGATCAGCAACCCCGCTGCTCTGCTGGGCTCCCTGGAGCGTTGTTGAGTCTCAGCGATTTTACATTCCAACCTCCACTGCCCCTTTTAGGGGTGTGGCCTTTAGGGGAGCGCTCTGGGTCCCTTGTCCCTGGTTTACGGGGATTAACCAAGACCCCCGAGGGCAGGATCTGGGGCAGATTAAACTGGGGAGGGTTTCAGAGGACACATTTTGCGTGGGGGGTGGTTTGCCTGCGTCCCTTGAGGGCAGAGGCGTGGACACTACTCAGTGCAGCGTCACCTTCCTTATTCCAGGTGCAGCAGCTGAAGACCACGGCTACGTTAGGTGTTTAATTGGAAACAGAAGCTCTGAGCGCAGCCCACACCCTAGGGCTGTGTGTATCGCATTCAGACTCTAGGTTCGGGGTGTTTATCAGGCTGGGTGGGCACCAGATGGAAGTGGGGTGTTTCCTCCTTGGCGGCAAAAGGCTTGTGATGGGGAGGCAGCAGGCTCCCCTCTGTGTCCCTGACGCTGTTTGGGATGCTACGGGAGCCCCGCCCCTTTGCCCTCCTTGGCGGAGGTGTGAGCCACGCTCCCCTTCAAGTCCAGGCTCCCAGGGGGGCCGCCCACCGCTGCCCAGAGGGCTGAGCGCAGGGCCGGGGCGCGGCCAGGACAGGGCCTGGCGGTGGGCGCTGCAGGGACGCGCACTGCCCTATCCTCTCCCTCTTCCTCCGCTGGGTGAGCCGAGCGCCTCGGAGCCGTCTCTTCGGAAGTCTGGCAGGGCTGCTCCTCCGCGGATGGTGTGGGTTATAAATCGTGTAACCCTGGAGAAGAGTTCACTTGATCACGGTGTTTTACACTCTTCTCTGCAGAGCGTTGGTGACTTAATTAACCTACTTGCAGATGTAGCAGCTGAAAGATACATTTCCCGATGCATCCACATCCCCTTTCAGTCATCATGTACTTAAATTGCAAATTCTCATGAACTGTAACCCAGTGGCTTATGGCTCTTGATTCTGCATTTCCCTGTAGATGTTCTATCTTCACGTGTGTCAAAGTTAGAGTATGTGGCTGCTAGAAAAAGGTATAGCTATATTAAACCACACAAAAAACCCCTCCATTGAAATAAGGTTAAGAATATGGCTTAATACTCCTCTAATGACGGGCAGTTCCAAGTTTGGCTTCAAAGCCAGTTGTCTGCCCAACGCCATAGCGCCCACGCCTCAGAAAACAGGTCTTGGAAGGTGCTAAGCTCGGAGGGATAGACTTATTTATCATCAAGGCACTCCAGGGCTCAAACAATGTGAAATCATTGCATGCATTTCCTTATTGGCCTTATTTTATAAAATCCTTGCTTCCCTCCCCATGCACTTACTTTTTCTCTCTCCATCTCCAGGAGAGCCCCTTCCCATACTTTTAGAGAAGATTATCCTATGACTTAACATTTCAAAAAATTTAGAAGTAAGATGAGGGTAGAGAATCACTGAATTCTGAACAAAAACCAGTAATGGTTAATTTCTGTATGATTGTTTTCCCGTAAGAAAGTTAAGAAGACATTTGCAAGTCCTCCCCTGCCCCTCCCCCGCAAAAAAAAAACAACGATTCTTTTGAGCTCAAAATGTTGTATCATAAGCACATTTTTTATGGCTAAAAATTGGGGTTTACAGAGGGAAAATGACAAGCCTGTAATTGGCATACTTGGTATGAAAGTTTCCTTGCATACAAGAGATTCATGTTTGTAATTTCGTTTTAGGAAAACATTCTAAGCATCCGGGGAACTGCAGGAGGGCGAGGGCTATGGGAACTCTCTCTCCAGAACCACCTGGTTTCAGATTCACCCATAAAAATGGAACCACATGGAGTTTTATTCCAGTGTCCTGGGATCCATGGGCATTTCACCCGACTGGAGATGAAATTCAAAGTGCAGACATTTGGCAGCTGGCAGCTTGGGACTATATTCACCATTGTCTATTATCCTTTTTCTTTTCGGGTCTCTGTTCTGAGTTCCTAATTAGGCCTGTGCCATGCTTGGCTCCTTTGAATTCACGTGTGCTAGCTGTCACTGGGGCTTAGCCACGGCCTGAACCATCGCACGGACACAAAGGAGACAGTGACGTACAACTCACCACATCTCCCATCTCCACGTGAGCAGAGCTGAGTCCTGACCTGGCTTTTGGTGTATGGTTTTCTCCTTCATTCTCGCTCTCGCCTCACCTCGGTACATCACCGCGATGATGATGCGCTGAAGCTGTTCTCTCTCTGTTAGGTGAGGACAGGTGCAAAGATGTTTGCTTTGACTGTAGGAAATTTTCTTTTGGCTTTTCATCTTAAATGGAAAATCCCTACAACACAAGAGGTGTAAAATGAGAAGTAAATACTTTGTGTGTCGTTGTCTGTCTGTCTGTCTTTCTAAATAAATAGGATCTGACTCTGCATGCTGCTTTCCCTGCTTCACTTGGACCTCATTCCCCATGAGCTCCTCTTTCTGACGCTACGTGGTATGCACGGCACAGCTGCAGTGTGTTTTTCTCTTTTCCGGACCCCTCCCGATGGGCACTTAGGTTATTTCCAGTCTTTCACCTCTGTAAGGCTGGTACCATGGGCATCTCTGCTTATTCTCTGGGAGCGCTTGTGAGGTGGTTTCTGTAGGGTGCAGTCATACATACACACGGAGCAGTGGGTCACAGAGGTGTGCGGAGCGAGGTTTGTTTATGGATTAAATTGTAAGCAGGTGATCTGCCGTAAGAATTTGAGGAGATGAGCATTGGTGGAATCGGTCTCTGGGAGGCACTCTTTGATATCATCTCATTTAGTCCTGATTGCGGTCCCAGGACGGCGGTTTTATTTGCTTCATAGGAATGATGACTCTGAGTTCTGTAGTTTGTCTCAGGCACCGACTAGGAAGCAGCTGCCCTGGGACTGGAAGCCCACTTTTCATGCCACGTCCAGAGCTCTTTCTCCCAACAAGCCTGTCTTTGCCGATAGCCATGTACATTTAGGCGACGTTCTGTGGTTTAATCACCTACAGTGGCCAACCGTGCCCATCGGCTTAGTGGTCCTTATCAGGGGCTCCTGGGAAATTCTCATCCATGGGTAGAAACTCGAGTTCCTTTCTAACAATAAGCCCACACTCAGCATCATTGTTTTGCTCTTGCTCACATCCTTGGTGACTTAGCGTAAGAAACGAGTTATTCACGGTGCCACGGCCGCCCTGGAGATTTCTCTCTCTCTCTCTCTTTTTTCACCCCAGTTTACCTTTGCTTCTTCTCCCCCTCAACTTTAAATGATATTTGTCAATACACACAATTCTATCTGTCAATGAAGTGTATAACATGATCTGATATACATGTACATCGTGGAATGATTACCCAGATCCAGATAATTAATATATTACTATTAACTGTAGTCACTGTGCCGTAGGTTAGAGCCTCAGAACTTATTCTTATAGGTCAAAAGGTACTTTTAGTTATAGCTCCCCATTTCCTCATTCCTCCAGACCCGGGCAACCATCATTCTATTCTGATTTTATGAAATTGGCCCCCCACCTTTCTTTCTTTTTTTTTTTTTTTTAAATTCCACACGTTACTGATGTCAAACGTCACACGGTATTTGTCTTTCTGTGTCTGGCTTATTTCATTCAGCATAATACCCTCCAGTTCATGTTGTCACAAAAGGCAAGGCTTCCTTTTTTTTTTTTTTTAAGACTTCCTTTTTAATGACTGAATAATATACCATTGTGTTATGTATAACACATCTTCTTTATCCATTCATGTGATGATGATGGACACTTAGGTTGTTTCCGTGTCTTGGCTATTGTGTGTAGCACTGCAGTGAACATGGGAGTGCAGAGAGCTCTTTGAGAGAGTGATTTCATCTCCTTAGGATATGGACCCAGAAGCGGGATTATTGGATCATATGGTCATTTATTTTTAACTTTTTGAGGAGCCTCCAGCCTGTTTTCCACAGTGGCTGCACCAATGTACATTCCAGCCTACAGAGGGTTCCCTTTTCTCTACATCTTCACCAGCATTTATCGCTTGTTTTTTGATAATAGCCTTTGTAACAGGTGTGAGGTGATATCTCGTGGTTTCGATTTGCATTTCCCTGATGATTAGTGATGTTGAGTACATGTGCTTTTTGGCCATTAGTACGTTGTCTTTGTTAAAATGTCTATTCAAGTACTCTGCCTATTCTATTTGCTTAAATTGAGGTATAGTTGATTTACAGTATTAGTTTCAGGTGTACAACATAGTGATCCAATATTTGTGTAGCTTATCCTCCATTTAAAGTTATTATAAAATACTGGCTATATTCCCTGTCTGTACAATATACCCTTGTAGCTTATGTATTTTACACATAGTAGTTTGTACCTCTTACTCTCCTCCCCCATCCTGTCCCTCCCCGCTCCCCTTGCCCACTGGTCACCACTAGTTTGTTCTCTGTTTGGTTTATGTGAATGAAATGCTCACACGGGGGTGCATGCCGGCCTGCCCTCCCGAGGGCTGGGGCTCCGGAGTTCTTCTGGTGAAAACGCCCTTTCCTCTCTGGCCGAGCCCTGTGTCCTGGGGGACTTGGGGGTTGAAGCAACAGGGGCTCTGGGTTGAGGGGGGAGAGGGGCACACAGTGGGATAGTCACACACGGCACCAGTCGGGGGAGAAGAGGGCAGGCCCGACCAGGGCTTGGCCCTTGACCCTGAGGACAAGTCCCCGGAGGGCAGAGAGCATGGAAACAGGCAGCGGCCAGACTGGCGGGTCTCAGCACCTCCCTCCAGCGTGAGCCTGGCTGTACCTTGAAGGCCAGCCTGACTTAGGAGGATTCGGACCTAGGAAGCCTCTGCCCCTCTTCCTCCCTGCCCAGGGCCCCATCTTATAGCCCCTCTGGGATTCCTGCAGCAGAAGCAAAGTCGTCCAGAGCATTTATCACTAGAGACAAGATTGGGCGTGGTGACAGGATGGACAGGCTGTCCCAGGACATAGCTCGGGGCCCGGGCACATGGAGGAGGCTGCCTGTCCTAGCTCCCTGAGTGCTCTGAGGCCGCCCAACATCCCTGGGGCCCATGCCCAGGGGTCCAGGCTGTCGCAGCTCCTCCTGTCCAGCTGCCTCTCAGCCTGCGCCTCTCAGGCAGGGTTCTCAGGGGACAAAGGCTGAGAGGGGTGGCTATCCCCATCCAACTTGGAGCCCTCAGTCGGTCAGGGGCTCCGGCCAGGTCCTTGTGGCCGACTGGTCACCCTAATGCCCAGCCCATCGTGACTGCCCCTGTTGAGCTGAGATTTGCCTCCGTCAGTTTTGTCCCCACGTGGCAGGGTCAGGAGGAGACACCCCCAGGAAGAAAGAACTGTCCACTAGGGGCACACCCAGGACGAGGTGGTGGGTTGACACGAGTGATGCTGAAAGCTGGGCCTTTCCCTGTTCTGCGTGAAGCCAAAATCCCGCCCGATGCCAGAGGCTGCGGGAGCGCAACCCCCTCCATTTTGCTCCCCCATTTGTCTTACGCCTTTGTTTTCCATGCCAACTCTGTGCTGGGGCGTGTGCGCAAGACCTCCACCCGCAAGGGGCTGGTGGGAGAGTGTGAGACACAGACACACTGGACGCACTGCGGGTGAGCGTGGACCTTGCAGTGAGTGGGGGTGAGGTGACTGCAGGTGTCGCTGAATGCAGGTGCGTGTGCCCGTCGCACAGGGAGGCCAAACAAACCGAAACGTCGGAGTTCGGAGCAGAGGAAGGTTCATTGCAGAGCCGAGCAAGGAGACAGGTTCTCGTGCCCAGAAAACCGCAAACTCAGCAAAGGATTTTTAAAGGCCAGGTGACGAGGGGCGTGGTCGGTTGCTGCAGATTTCTTGGCGTGCGTCCGAATCCTTTGTTCCTGCAGCTGTCCACGGAGGTCAGGTCACCATGTTCCTGTAAACCTCCAGCGAGACATATGTCATTCTCTGTTCTGCAACTTTTTATCTCTATAGGAATGCGAAATTGTTTACATTGAAAGGTCAGAGCCTTGAGAATGGGCTGTCCTGTCTATTTCGGGCTGTAGGCAACATTCTTAACTGGAGCAAAGGCAATAGAATACAAAGGTTAAAGTAAAAGAGACAGATCCAGTATGGAGTCAGATTTGTCCTTCCCTATTACAGGGGGAGCTGGGGAGTGCGCAGGAGGGCATAGTGTTGGCCTGGAGGGTGGGGAGGCCCCTGGGGCAGGTGCTGAATCCTAAGGGTTAAGTAGGAGACAGCCCACCACTCCCAGCCCTGTGGCCAAGACACTGTTTAAGGATGAGTCCAGATCGAAGAATTTATGGCGCCAGAAAACAGCATCTGAGCAGCCGTGGCAAAGTAGACGGCGCCAGGCTCAAGGCAAGTAAGCAAAATACAGCTGAAAACGCGGGTAAGTACACAGGCAGCCACAGGCGCTGTGGACACAGCAGCAAAGGTGCCAGGCGTCTTGTAAGAACATCTGGGGAAGGGCAGCTGCTTGGGTGTTTAAACCAGAACCTTCTGAACACAGACAGCTAAGAAAAGCCCCTTCCAGCAGGGTGCATTGCTTCTCAGAACCTTCCTTGGAGGGACATTGTAGATAACACGTGCTTTCCGTTACAGAGAGTAGAGAGCAGCATTTTAGCCTAAAGGGCGGAATTAACCTTCCTGTTTCCTTTTTTCCAGATTCATTGTAATCAAGTACACATATAGTTGCCTCTTGTCCTTAAAAAGCCGTCATATTTAATTTTGTTTTGCTTTTGTACTGTCATTTCAAAGAATCAAACAATTTTTAATAATCAGTGTTTGGAGCTTAAGAAAACGTTGGTTGAATTTTTCACATTCAAAGGCAAGTTTCAACCTTTAATATCCACCAAACTTCAATTAATTTCTTTCCTCTTTGAGGACCTAAAGGTGATCTGAATCATTTTTACTGTCATGTAACATCCCCAAACAATGTTTTATGGGGCTGAGTTTAGTTAATAGTTAATAGATTCAGGCTGAGTTAAGGCTTTCACGGGGGCAGCTCCTTGTTCTAGAAACGTCTGTTTATTATCAGTTTAATGCGGGTGGAACTACTTATTCACTCTTCAGAAACCCTTTATGACTCCTAATTAAAGTCTTTGTCTGAACACAAAATAATTAATACATAAAATGAAGCCACGGGAAAGAAGCAACTGTGAAATAGTCACTTGGTTGTATGTTAAGCAGTATTTAATCATTAGAGGAACAGTGTTTGCACTTTTGGAAAGAAAACAAGGCACAGACTTCATGTTTATTTAACACTTTGACTAGTTCTTCTCGGAGGTCTGAAATGAGCCTCATGGAGCACCGCAGCAGTAAATCACGGGCTCTGGAAATTACTGGGTCTTAAACAGTAGTGTCATTTTAAACCTAAATAGTTTGGTGGTGCTCTGGCCCATAAAACTGACCTCTTAGAACAACATGGACTGTTTACACTGAAAGACAAGTAAAGGAAATAAAAACAACACATAAACTATAGTTGCTGCCAGGACGCCATTTATTCTGGTTTGGTTTTGGCTTGAAATCTGATGCTGCTGGTGAGCATGGGAGTGCTTAGTGCCGCCAAAGAGGGGTCCGCGTTTGCACCCCGAGGGTCCCTCTGGCCTATCCTGCCCTGTGAAGGCTTCTGCAAAGCACCGCCGGCTTTTCGGGGTGGGCTGACGGCGCCGGCCCCCAAAAGGTGGAGATGTGTCCATAGGAAACGAGATCTCTTTAGTGGGCATATGAGGGCAGAGTGAAAATTCACAGCAGATTCTTTTTATAGAAACTGTAGATAAAGGTGACTGGCCAGCCCGAGGGATTGGTCACGGGATAAGGGATTTTCACCGCTGGGTCACTGCTTCCAGCTACACCTCGAGGGAGACCTGAGGTCCCCAAGTGAGGGGAGCAGTGAGTGTGATGTGAGGCACCCCCCGGCCAGTGCTCTCGGGCTTGGGTCCGCATCTGGCAAGAGGAATGTGGGTGACCTCGAGAGAAGTGGGACAGGGAGGGAGGTGAGTGGTGACAGAGGAGGGTGGCCCTGGTACTCATCTCGGGATCTCTGGCTTGGGTTTGGGCTCCAGGTAAGGACAGTGGGGCTGGGGAGGAAGAAGCAGTGGAGGAAGGAGGCCAGTGGATCTGGACTCGGGCACTTGGCTTTGCCTTCTATGAAACGCCTCTGTATTTCCTGTGCTCTGGGAAGGGCTGTTACAAATCGTGCAGGGGGGACTTGGATGGTCCCGGCATGTTCTCTCCCCTGGATGCTTCGTGGCCAAATACACTTTGGCTCAGAGCACAGGAATTCCCTGCGTTTTTATAGTGATTCCTGTTGCCAAGACAGAGCCAAGTGCAAATCCTGCCGTACTCCCCCCACTGCAGCCCCCGCCCCGCATACACTGTATATTCCTCTTTGATAATTTGGAACATATAGAAAAGTGGAACATATAGAAAAGCGGAAATCACCTGTGACCCCACCGCCTGGTCATAGCCACTGTTAGCAGGTTCGCGTCTGTCTGTCCTCCGTCCACGTGTTTTCTCATACAGTTGTGTTATTATGCATGTGCTGTTTGATGCTTATTAGAACACGATTTTGTAATATTTCATCAGTGCATATGTGCCATTATTATGAAACCAACCCCTTTACTCTTGGACATTCAGGTTGTTTCCAGTTTCGTGCTCTCCTAAAGCTCCCAGCTGTTTTTGACTCATCAAGCAGGGCATCTTGTGTTCTCCCTGGGTTCCCCCCGGGGGAGCCCATCTCCGTGGGGAAGTCATGGCTCTCACGCCCCCTGTGCCCAGCTGCTCTTGCTCATCACGGACCCGGAGGCTCCCATGCGTCTGCATCCCACTCATCTTGACACTGTGGCTCTGCAGGAAGCATGGGCCATCTCATCCCCACCCACGCCTCCCGTTCAGCAAGCATTTCTTCACACTTGCTGTATGGAGGGCCCCAGGCTGGGGTGAGTGGCAGATAGAGGAATGAGGTCCCTCAGCTCCAGCCCAGAAGTCGCTTTCAGTGTACAGGGAGGAAGAAGGAAGCTGAGACCACACCTGTGATCCAAACAGATGGAGGGCCCTTAATGCCATGTGCTGTCGCAGACAGAAGAGGCTACCTGGATTTTGGACCAGGTGTGGTTCAGCTGAGCTTTGAGGAATGGATGGGGGTAAAGGGGGCAGTGATGGAAGGAGGAAGGGGTCTGGGTTCTCAAAGGCTGGCAGGTGTAGCCTCAGTTGGCGTGTTGTCTGCCTGGAGTAGCACAGATGGCAGGGGTTCTCCTTGTGGAGGGGGTCTCATTGCTTGAAACGGTGAGACAGCTGTGGGAATAGGGATGTTCTGAATTTGTTTGGATCGCACAGGAACTTATTAGCCAAAAAGGCACAGAAAAGGAGATGGAATGTTTTGACTCGTGAGGTTATATTTGGTCTCATCTTTCCCACATCTTGTAAATACAAAGTAATTTGTAAAGTCTCTTTAGGTGTCCTTGGAATCTTTCTTAGTTGCCTCAGATTCACCACTGCTGGGGGGCAGGGTCCATCCTGGAGGTCCCAGAGGCTGGTGAGGCCAGCCAGAAGCTGTGTGCAGAGGCGGACAGGTGTTGGCTCGTGGTGTGTCCAGCTGCTCCCCTCCGGATGTGTTTGAGGTGGCCCCTTACTCTCAAAGCCAAGGTTCAAGTGTTTGTCATAAGCACATCTTTTCTAGCGGCCGCCAAACCATCTCGGGACTCTCTCTCCACGTGGAATGCGTTTCCTTTTCTGAGTCCATAGCTTTGCAAGGAGGACAGGAAATCAAAGCACTGAGGTTCTGATTCAGATATTAAGGGAGCCTAAAGGGGCGTGTTGCAGCGTTTACTAAACCTCTGATGAACAGGCCACTGTAAGTCTAATTATTAATCTCTGGGAAACTTGACCCTTCAGTTAACCGAGTCATAATTGCATTGTGGACCATCAAAAACCTTGCATTATTAATGAGCATTTAAGGTCAATATTCGTTCACTTCACTTTATTGCCTGTGATATTTATCACTTGTAATATGCCTTCCTGGTTAATTATACAGAATCATGCAGCATTCACTTTTGATTAATGTGGAAAGTTCATGCAGACTTTGTTAAAAAAACATTTACTATGTGTGATGTATTATAATAAACCTTGTTTTTCCCCGAGCTTTGTCCTATGTACATATGTTTTCAATATTTAGAAAATTTTCCCGTGTGGAGGAACTTCCTAATACATGAAATTGAGAAAATTTAATAAATCATGTTAGCCACCTGCACGCTGTGTGTTTTTTATTGTGATATGATCTTCTGGTGGGAAAGTTGGGGTCATAACTTAGGCAAGATGATAAACGCATTTTAACTTGAAGGAACTGCTGTGAACCTGTATTCCAGGCGTCCCTTTATTGCACAGGGGACCACGAGGGGTAGTGGAAGGAGTATGTTCTTGGCGTCTCAAGACTTGGGCCGTAATTAGCTGTGTGACCTTGGGCAACGTACTCTGCATCTCGTCATCTCATAAATTAATCTGTATTCATTGATTAATGCCTCCCCAGCCTCCCTTACGGAGCGGGTTGGAGGATCAAAGACTCCAATGCATGTGAGAGGGCTTTGTGCTGTGAAACACGCCACACCAGGTTGTCGGGTTCGTTTTGGGTAGAATTCCCTCCAATTCGTCTTGCCGCTGTGGCATTATCCCTTGTCATTTCTGGGCAGACGTTGTTTCCGATCGAGAGAAGAGAGAAGCCAGTTTGGTGGTGAGCTCTCTGTAGCATAAACAAGCTTCTCGGAAGGGAGCAAGAAGCCAAGTCGGTGTGTATTATGGGCTAAATTCTGTCCCCACCTCTCCCAACGGACGTGTAGAAGTCCTGCCAGCAGCTCAGAGTGTCAGTGCGTTTGGAGAAGGGGCCTTTAGAGAGGTGATAGAGGTAAAGTGAGGGCGTATGGGTGGGCCCTAATCCAGGATGACTAATCCCGCGGGACTGGAGTCGTTGTAAGAAGAGAAGATGAGGACACAGACGCACACAGATGGGGGATCACGGGAGGACCGTGGGAGAAGGTGGCCGTCTGCAAGCCAAGGAGAGAGGCCTCAGGAGGAACCAGCCCTGGGGCAACATGGTGTTATGGCAGCCCCAGCAGACTGATACAGGCCTGTTAGTGGAGGGCTGGCCGAGGGCCGAGGCGCCTTCTCCCCCTGGGTCTGAACACAGTGCTGCTTTGTCTCGCGTCCTGGGCGCACAGGGAAGGCGTGGTCCACAGGCCCCGGGAGAAGTAGCAAGACCCAAATGAACAACACGGTTCAGTCCTGCCAGGGGGTGGGGAGGGGCAGAGAATGTGGCTTCCCGGGGTCTCCTGAGCATCTGGTGGGCGCAGGGTGAGACTGGGAGGGGGAGGGGCAGAGTACTTTCCAGGAGCCCTCTCTGGGCAAAGGGCCGAGGGGCCTTGCTGTCGTCCCCCAATATAGATCACAAGGGAACCCAAACTGCCAGTTCCTGCTGGAGATTCTGCTTATGAGGAGGTAGATTTGCAAAGTGTGTCTGGTCCTGGTCAGGGCTGGCCATCGTGGGTGAGGCTGAGGTCCGGCCAGGCAAGGACAGTCTAGCTTTGTGCTGGCCTCGCAGACAGGAGCCCCGGTCCCTGAGGATGCACTGTGCTCTCAGGCCACCGCCCAGCCTTGCCAAACGTCCAGAGTTCTGTCGGGTCCAGACACCCCGGGAAAGGGATCCGTCTGAAACTCTTGCAGGCAATGGGAGCCAGGAAGGACGTCCACACCCTGAGGTGCAATAGCAGGGCTCATAATGACACGACCACAGCCACGGTCCACGGGCACGTTCCAGGCAGACCATCCGTCCGCAGGCCCACTGGTGTGGCTTCTGGCATCTCGTGATGATGCATCTCATGTAAATCTTATGTTTCAGTCTCCCCATCTTTGAAAAAGGGATGCTACTTTGTGCATTCATTTGCCAGAGGGAGATGGACGTGAACGAACACACAGTTTTCAGGACTCTCCGGTCAGAAGGAACATTCCAGAGCACCATAAATATCACCTTGTTCCACACGTGGGAAAGGGAGGCCGCAGGCGTTGGCCTCCTGTCCTCTCTCACCTGGGTGTAGGAGGATGACATTATCAGGACATCTGGAGAGACTTTAAAATCAGCAGGAGGCGGAGGCAACGTGAATTTTGATATCAGGTCAGATAACTTCCTACTGCCGGGTGCCATTAGGTGTGAATGTTGGGGGGGGGCTGGAATGTTCGGGACCCATGGGGTTCGTGGCCTCGTCAGCCAGTCAGCTATTGGGCGCCAGTTATGGGATTAGCGTGCAGACAGTGATTTTCAATTAGAAGGACTCAGTTTATAGAAAACAGTGGAAATTGCTGAGTGAAAGAGAAAAGTTAGCGTGATTTACTCTGATGGGGACCGAAGTGTGTGAAGGCTGCGGGCTCCTGAGCACATCTCCAAGCGCTGGGTACATCTGCACCATCTTCAGAAAGAGGAGTTTTATTCTTTTGCATCCCAACTTTTCTTGGGCAAGGAAATGGTGGGGCATGTGGAGCTGCCATGTGCGGTGAAGCCTCACTCCGGACCCTGCCTCGAGCCCAGCCCAACCTGTCTGCCTTCCTTCCTCCCCTGGGTTGGGGCTCCGTCATCCCAGAAACGATGCTCCACCCCTGTCCCTGGGGACAGCTCAGGCCCAAAGGCCAGTGACTAATTTCCTGAGCCACCTTAGCTACGAAATATTCTCTTATTTGAAACATTTTTTGATAAATTATCTGTCACCAGTAGATGAAGTTAACATTTCTTTTGATCGATAAAATAAATATTGAGGTTATGAGTTAAATACCGTCTAAATTTCTAAAGACTATTGCATACTTCGGTGTTCCTCTGATTCCAGCCCAGCTGCCTTAACAAATTTTGCAGACCTTTTTATGATTTTCATTTATAATATATGATGGGTTTGTACAAATCTCCATGTGTGAGATCTATTTAATGTTAACATTCTTAGATTGGAGTTGGTTATAAATAATGCGCCAGGAGACGTGGAACGGGGCACGTTCTTTCTTTGTGTTGCACCGGTCAGGACAACAGTCACATTTTTAGGATTTGTGAAGAGTTTTGCACAACCTGGACCCAGATTACTTCTGTTAAAGAGAGAGGGCTCTGTCCCGCTTTATGTACATTAAAAACCTTTAGCCAATTTATGGTCAAAAATATAAATCGTGTAAAGAGCTTGCGGACAACATTTATTTTGTATGTACATTAATGGGCACTTCCACTTTTCCTGGAGGCCAGAATCCACTTTGAAATTCATGTTTGATAAATTCCCTGGCTTTCTGAGTAATTTAACTGTCTATAGGGCTGTTGATCCTTGGAGTGTATCACTGAACCTCAGGGACCTGTAGACCATTTCTGCATATCCAAGTTCAAATATATGCTCAAGATTGGTTTAAATTTTAAGTTGTTGGTCTTATTTCTGATAGATTTGTTAGCTTATCCTCCATTTCATTTCCGAGACCTGCTCGTAATCCTCAAATACTCTCTTCTTAAACACATCTTTGCTAAATTCATTGATTGCGGTAGTAAAGTGTATATTGAACAGTCGTTCTGCAAGCATGCTGTAACATGAATATTGTTGGCGCCTTCGCTCAAAGACCAGAAGTTTGATAACCTGGCTGTCAATTATCACCTGCATTCTAATTTGTTCTTAGTCTTAGGTAGACTATTAGTTTTCACATCTGTTCCAGTATGCCCTTCACATTTTCGCCAGTTCTGATAGGTTTGTACTAATTTTCTTTCATGCTATCAGTTTTGCAATATAAAATGCCAGCCTAGTCTATTAATGTTTTTGTTTATTCTAAAAATTCTTGACATTTTGTTGGTATTACAAATATTATTCTTCCAAATAAAGTTTGGATAAAAGTAATTGTTACTGATAAAAGTAACTGACTTTTTATCCCTCGTCTATTTTTAAAGGAAATTTCTAGCATTAATAAGTAAGTGAATTCTACAAACACTGAATTCAGACCATTTGCCACGTTCGTAAACAACTTCTTCTTAGGCACGTTAAGATTCCCCAGGCATTTTAATAAATATGTCTATTTTTTGAAGCTGTGACCCTCTCATATCTCCTTGGACTGTAATTTGCATTTAATGGGCGAGGACACTCTGGGTCAGGTAGTTAGTGGCTGGTGCGCCGGAGGTCGAGCTGGTTCTGGCACCCGGGTTGCCACACCTCAGGTCAGGGCTGTGCCGAGTGTCATGTGTTTCTCCCTAAACTGGGTTGCTTTCTGCTGTGCATCTTTCTGAAAGCAGCTCTCCCAGTGAAATACACGTTAGTGCAAATCGCAGAGTATCGTCCACCTTCCTTCTCTTTCCACCTGTCCTGTCTGTGGAGCTTACCTATTCCGGGCCGAGCGCAGGGGCAGCCGGAGACTAGTACTCTGCTTCTTGGAGCTTATGTCTTCTCCTAAGTCAGCTCCGAATTTTGAGGCCTTTCTTACGTCTTTATATTTTTCTCCTCTATAAGGAAATTAGACTGAGGAAAAAAAAAAAAATCCTTCTGTGTGGCCTG
The DNA here is from genome assembly GCF_949987515.2 of Delphinus delphis. Taxonomy (NCBI): domain Eukaryota; kingdom Metazoa; phylum Chordata; class Mammalia; order Artiodactyla; family Delphinidae; genus Delphinus; species Delphinus delphis. The sequence continues at coordinate 3,371,215 of NC_082698.1, forward strand.
TTCTGCAGGACTTCGGAACTTCCTCTTCTTAGTTTCCAGGTCCAACCTGAGTAGCAGCGCCAGAATTCAAATTCACAGTCTCTGGGGCAACATTTTAATAGAGTTTTTGCTGGTGTTAAAGCTTAACTCTGGTGTTACATTCCTACCCTACCATGGGGGTTTAACCACCCCATTTTATTAGCAGCAAAATAAAAGTATCAGGGAGCTGAAATCTCGGTGTTTGTGTCCTGGGAGAGATCA